>NC_050077.1:55770748-56370748 GCF_009764565.3 Dermochelys coriacea
GATTGCTAAAATTCCTGTAGGAATAATATCTCTGTGAATAATCCCTACCAACTGATCCACACATCACATAATTCGCAGCTGAAGGCCCAACTGATTCACAACCTTACAAGTGGCCTCTGTGATGAGCTGTGCACCTGCTCAATCAGATGTGAAAAAGATGCTGTGATAGACACCAGAGATGGGGTGGTGGCACTGAATAATGGAGCAAAGAAGGAGTTTAAGAATGTAGAGTGAGGATGTGCTTGGGGCCAGACATGATGCTTAAAATCTGAGGGGTCTGTTATCTCAAAAGCACACAAGGGAGTTATGGTAGTAGCCTGTAATGTAAATGAAGACTTGCACACACAAAAAGCCCTCTTCCATTATTGGGGAAATTAATCCCTGTATTGGAGACATTAATGCTCAAACTGGCGTAACATTGTTAGCAAGGGAGTCTATGAACTGAACTTCCATTGATGAGTATTAAAGTAGCACTTAGGACCCCCAACTAAGATAAGGGATTATGCAAGGCACTGTACCAACACAGAGAGGGTTCCAGTATAGACCAAGACTCTAGTTTTGCAGGGTACTTTTAGTATTTTATTTTTTTAATTACAGACCCATGAAATTAATGGTATTTAAAAACATTATTAAACAGTTAAAAAACTGTTTAAATAGCCGCCATGTAAAACTATAAAGAGAAAATTAAATAATTTTCAAGAATTCAGTGTAAAAGTGGATCTTTCATTATATTAAATATAATAGAAGTTATTCTTTGTGGTCTGAACTTGATTTTGCTGTTTTGATAGTTATACAGTCCATTATTTTTACTTCCCAACAGACAAAGAAAGTGTCTTCGTTTCCAAGTTTTGTTGATGGTAAGTAAATTTGACTCTATATTCTAAGGTTACAGCAGTATAAAACAATATACTAAAAAACCCCACCAAAAATCCAAGATTTTGCAATTGTAAAGTTTGAGTAAGAAACGGGCATAATATATTTATGCACAACATATACCTTATGTATAAGCTGGAAAACTTCTCACCCTGCTCTCAACAGAGCATATATACAGTGAATAATGTTCAAACCTATCCCTTCTTTAGGTTCAGCTTAACCGAGTTATCAGTAAAAAACATAATGTAAATTTTCAGCCTAAACTTTGTTCACAAACTTGGCTGGTCCTTGAATTTTCTCTGCAGAACAAGTCCGTCCCAGACTGTAATTCACTGTGCTCCTCACAAAGAGTCTATCCGCTCTCATACCTTGGTTGGAGCTAATTGAGAGTTTGAATCGGAAGTAATGACACTGCTTCCATGCACATTCAGACAGCTGATACAGGAAGGCTCAACAGAGGAGCCCTGCATCCTTGTGCAGGCTCTTAGGCGGCCATCTTTAAATATGCTGGTCAATTTAGTTTCATTATTCACATTGTTCCTATTAAATTAGCGAAAATGTCTAGCCTGATTCAGTAAAATATTTGTATATATGCCTAACTTTAAGCACATAACTTCAGTGTGACTACTCAAAGTTAGGCCTAAAGTTACGCATATTAGGCTTAACCACTTTGCTGAATGAAGGCTTTTGGGTATCACTTTAATAACCAGCTTAAACACTGGCAAATTACATTAATAGACTTTAAAACCAAAAGGGACCTAATGATGATCTAGTCTGACCTCGTGTGTAACACAGAAGGTCAAATGATTCCTGCATCCAATCCATGACGTCTGGTTGAGCTAGAACATCTCCCTTAGAATGAATGTCATCTACACAATCACTTTCTTGCATAACAATCATATTTTGATCACAGTGGATACAAGGTTCACTTAGTTGCATCCCTTTCTGTTTATCCTGATCTTTTCCAGACCAACAACCTTGATTTCTTTATTAAAAGATTATCTTTTACTGGAAAGAAAAAAACCAACAACTAATATCCTCTCGTGAGTTTTGAGTTACAGAAGTAATAAATATATGATACTCACCTTTGCAGAAGACAAAAGGGAACTACAGTTTTCAACTGAAAAAACACCCACTTGTCAGAACAAGCATGCATATTAAGGCCTGGTCCTAAAAGGTTGGGTATCCAATTTAAATGCTGAAAGATGAGCTCTTCAGGTTTTTATGTTGGTTTGATGAATTTCCCTGCAGACAGCTGAAATATCATCTCAAACATGATTTGTGAGGATTTTACTTGTTAATTCTATTATGCTGACACATACAGTTCTCTCCCCCATAGATCTTAAAGAATTCAATTTTTAAGACCAGTCCTTCCTCAAGATCAATGTATTTTCATTTAGAAGTATATACTTCTTGGGCAGACTTTTCCCAGCTTCCTGATCTCACTGGCTTGAGCAGCAGTTTCTGTTTTCAGTAGTCTCCTTGAGAGACAGTGCAAATGGTAAGTTTAAAGGCTACCTGTGACAGTTCCCAGGATTATCCAGGGCTCTGAGGCATCTCTCTAGCACCTGCTGTTCCTATGAGGAAGCCTTGTCCGTGCCTGCTAGAGGTCAGCTCCCTGACACCCCCAGCAATAGGCAACAAGTGATCTCCTCAGCCCATGCAAGCTCTGCTGTTCCTCAGCAAGTCAGTGATAGGCACACTGTAACTCCTGAGCATCCTTCTGTAATGTCCAGCCCGATCCTCTGGACACTCACAGAAGTATTAGACCCACTGTTGCAAAGGAACAGTATGCTGCAGCTTACCAGTTACACCTTGGACCACTGCGCTACTTAACACGCAGCACTTAGATTTGTTGATAGAGAATGCACCTACACGTTTATTTAACAAAGAACAAATTCAAAAACGATAGCAAGCAGAAATATTGGAAACAAAGTGTTACCTGTAAAATAAAATCCTACTAGAGCCGAAGCTTCCATTGTGAAGTAAACAATATTAAATTTGCATATAACCCAACAGACATACAAGCTTCTCTTGCCAATATGAAAGGAACATGTTTGTCACCTTCTGGTGACCTGCTTCAACTTACAGACCTTAAAGACATAATTTCCAGTAAAGGTACATAACTCCTTTAAATATGAGCCTTCCATGCATTTCATAATGGTTTTGATGACCGATGTGTTAGTGGCTCTCAGGAGATCCCCTCACATGCCACCCGTTAGTGAATTATTGTGCATATAACTGATCTAGGGGTTCTCAGTAAAACTCTGTGCATCCCTTGTGCCCTCTGCCAGTTGACATCAAGAGGTTCCTGAGTCATACTAATGCCCCTTTACACAGATGGACTGCTGAAGGAACTTGCATTTAAACTCTTGGCATTTACTGGCTAACAAGCCCTAAATTGAGGTAAATTAAACACATTCCCTGCAGGTAGAAGAATCGAGAAGGAATGCTGGCACTTGGAAATAAACACTAACAGAATTCAGAGTAGCAGCCGTGTTAGTCTGTATCTACAAAAAGAAAAGGAGTACTTGTGGCATCTTAGAGACTAAGAAATTTATTTGAGCGTAAGCTTTTGTGAGCTACAGCTCACTTCATTGGATGCATGAAAGCTCACGAAAGCTTATGCTCAAATAAATTTCTTAGTCTCTAAGGTGCCACCAGTACTCCTTTTCTTTTTACTAATAGAATTGTGCAGTGGACCAGGGCAAGGGAGGGGAGGGCAGAGAGACTGTAGAAATTAGATGCTAGAAAACTAAAATAACACTTTACAGTACTTCCATATGTAGTTAAAAAGAATTTTTTTTTTTTTGGTATTGTGAATGTTTTGTTTTTTCCTTTCTGTTTTAAAAGTTCACTGCTCTCGTGTTGAAAATAGGATCCATATAGCTTTTAGGATAGCATGAAACACATTTTTTAAGTTTTAGTAAAATTTGTTTCCTCTGATTCTTTTCTTTAATAGCATAGCAAGAGAGGATGAACTATCTATTGGCTTTTCACTGTTGTGTAGGTATGGTACAATCACAAAAGTACATGGTACAGAAGGAGTTCATGTTGGCTAATCAGATTGCTCCCTGAATCCAAAGCCAAAATGCCCTGTGTTTTATTACTGCTATTCATTTGTATTGCACTGGGACCCCCAGACATGGCACAGGACCCCATTGTGCTGGGCATAGGACCCACACATAATGAAAAGACAGTCCCTGCCATTAACCACTGAACATTTTCCTATTTCTGTAGTGAACTCTGACAGAGGTACCACATTAGTACACTAGCCTGCATCCAATTAACTATTTAGGGAAACATTTTCAGCAGCACTCCTTAACCAGGGTAGCAGTATTTGTAGTTGTACTGCACATGCAGTTACCTGTCCTGTGGGTGCAAACAGACTTTTTTGCAAGCACAATTAAGGGACCCTGTTGAATATTTGGCCTGCTGTTATTAGATTTGCATTGGTAACAGATTCCTTCTCTTGAATTCAGTTGATTTTTCTTGGAATATCTCATGCCTCCAAGTGCAGTATTGTTGTGTTTTGAGGGGTTTTTTTTATATGTTTATGTTTACTGCTAGAAGAGCCTCATTCTATATGACACTTACATCCTACAGCAAAGAAATGGTATTGCTAAATGTTATATTGCCAAAATAAAAACCCAGGACATCAAATGCCTTTTTAAAGAGATACTGTCTAAACTTAAAATCGTATATATTTTTAAAGAAATAATTGTTTTATCAGTAACATCAAGAGGCAGCATAAAATTCAAACCTATTTTCAAACTAAATTTGTCTTTCTCCAGTTTTACAGTGTATTCTTTTCCCATTCCTTGCCTTCACTGTCAGTAGGGATATGTCTACACTGGCAAGTTTCTGTGCAACAAGTTATACCACTTTTATTAAAGCTCTGGAATTAAACCACTGTTGCATGTACACACTGTGCTCCTTGTGATGCTGGGGCACATCCACGTTAGCAGCTCTTGCAACAGCAAAGAGATCCCTGCATTGTGGTAGCTATCCCACTGTGCAACTGGCCACAGGATGCTTTGGGAAGGGTTTGCAATGCCTCATGGGGAAGGCACAGTGTCACATGATGCAGGTTTCCCAATCTCATTGTTGCATGGGCATCCTACTACATTGCCAGCTGCTTTTCAGCTGAAGGGAGGCCGGGGGCAGAGTGTGTGACAAGGAGTATGTGTGTATATGGATTGGGGGAGGAGAGACTGTGTGTTTTGCGGGACAGTGTGTGTGTCAGCACACTGTCTTGTAAGTTCAAACAGCGGCAGGAAGCAACCAGCCCTGAGGCGGGGGAGGGAAACCCCAACATCAGCCCCTGCCTCCCTAAACACACACACACACGTATGTACATCAGCCTCTGTCTTCAGCAGCAGAGCATTCCACATTAATGGTTCGCTTTGTGTCCCGGAGCAGATCAGCATAGCATGCAAAGGCTGTCAGAAACGGAGCTTTGAAAGGGGAGGGGCACGTCTCCAGGGCAGCCGAGTTCAAAACAATGAGCAGAGCGGCCACTTGAGAGATTATGGGACTTCTGGAGGCCAATTGATTGTTTTCTGTGCTGTAATGTGTTTACACTGCCAATACAGCGCTGGACTCACTGCGCTGTAATGCTTACAACTCTCATCAAGGTGGTTGTTTTGCAACTCTGCAACTGAAGAATTTCTATGTACTAAGTGGCTTGGCAGTGTGTACACCTTGGGAGTTACACTGCAGAAAGCTGCTTTACTTTGCAGTAACTTGTTGGTGTAGTCAAGGCCTAAGACTTACATACTTGCTTAGTGTCAAGGACATGCTTAAGTGCCTTGCTGAATTGGGACCTTAGCCAAGTATGTATGTGAACTGTTACATTTTCAAAAGCTATAATTGATCTAGAAAGGACCACTCAGGTTAATCAGTTTGACCCCTTGCAATTTTCAGTAATGCTGTCTACATCACTTGCACAGATGTGTTATCTCATCTGAAGGATATCTCCATTTCCTTCTTGATGGAAAACTGTTGGAAGATTTATCCACCTAGCATGCTTCCCCTTACCCACTGCCTCTTTGTATAAGCTCTTGATATATAAGATGTAAAAAATGTTGCTGAGGTTGTGATAACAATATAGTCAACCACCATCTGTTGATAGCATAGTGATCTTGCCAATATCATCCACTAAGGTTTCTCTTTGAAGAGATGAAGGAGATATATTAAGGTGAATCAAAATACTTGAAATAAAACCTTATAAATAAAACTATTTTAAGACACACTTTGCTGCCCCTACTGAAGCATTAATAAAATTATTTGAGACTTTTTTAGGTAATAATTTACTTCTACAATAGATATGTTTTAAAACAAACAAGCTGAAAGTCATGTTCACTGTCCCTAAACTGTTGGGAACACATGACATGAATTCATGGCCCTTTTTTCTTTTGCAACAGTCAGTAATTCATGGACACCTAAAGTACGGCAGGGATTATAGGTCCATGCTCCACTCGAGGTGTTAGTGTCTTTAAATATAGCAGAGGAAACACAGAACTGAATGCTGATGTCTGTGATGGTAAAGTGTCTTTCAAGTAGTCTCCCAGTACTTTGGAACAGAAATGGAGACAAAAATCTATTCCTGTAGAGATTTACAAAGCATGGGATATTGCCAAGGATAAACCAAACCCTGCATTTCATGAGCACCTTATATACCTTTGAATTCAGTAGATGGCATGTGTGAAGAAAACAGGGTAGGGGACCTATATTTGTAGATAAGTGTCACTTCCTTTTCTGAAGTATTTTGTTGCAAATCCTGCAGTGTTATGGATCAGACTTCTGGTCATTGCTTGAATTGCCAATGATTGTATATGAAAGAATTTGTAAATATTATGCCAATATGTTTAGTTATGTGCTGTAGAAGAGAAAAAGATACCCGAGACAAAAAGCTAGGCCTGAAAAGGCATTATATGAGGTTCAGCAAAGAGATGCATCAGTTCTTTGTAAAGTATGTATCCTTTTTGGTGAAGCAGGATAGAGTTGACCAGAATACCTTAAAGAGAAACTGTGCTGAAATTAGCTCATTAGATGGGATCACAGATCTAAAATCTAGTGTCTTTGTGGAATTTTTGCTCTGATTGTTCTTACTCATTCAGTAGTTTAGAACTGCACCCACGGTAATTGATTCTTGAGATATAAGGCAAATGACTTGACCCAATGTGGAACTGGTCATGCAGTTTCTTTGATGAGTAGACTCCTACAGATTTGATTGAGGTTCCTTCTAATTTTTTAGAGGGTACTGTCAAAGTATGTTCAATTATTTTAAAAAAATTCTCTCCCTGGGCTAAATTCTGCTTTGAGTCACATTGATCAAGATCCAGAATAACTTAATTGAGGTTAGTGGATTAGCAGTAGATTTACACTAGTTTAGGTTATAGCAAAATCTGGCCTATTGTTGTAAATAATTTGAAACTGCAAAGTGTTCCCTAACCGAACAAATTGCTCCACTTTGTGTTAATGTTAGTTAGTTAATGTTAGGTCTCTGGAGACCGTGGGGCTGTTGGTACTGATTTTTTTAAAATGTACTGTGATTCCCGAATTATCAAGACTGTTTTGTTTCTGCAGGAGGCTGACATTATAGCAGTCAGATGTTTGGTCTGTATGGAAGTGTAAGAGGCAGCAGCATTTTCTGCTGAAGAAATTTAAGGGTTTAATCACACTTAATTTGTGTTTGATGATTTTTTTAAAATTAGAATTTAGGACAAGGAGGAATTAGAAGTATCCACGAATTGAAGTAGATGCAAGTAGCTACCTCTATGCATTGTAGCATGGTATTTATTTTTCCTGTTCAAGGGCTTACTCATGCACACTCCAGACAAGTTCAGTTGGTTATATATGTAAGCAAGTTCACTTTACCAGAAAATTGTTATTGGGTTTTGGGGTTTTTTAAAATTAAATTAGCATCTTCATTCAATGCCCCCTTTTTCCCCTCACACAATTAATTTGTTTACTTGGGAGAGATGGTTTAGCAGCTTGGTATGTTGCTATGGCTCATAGCAAGTTCCTGTTGTAGAGCTGTTGGAGAACACAGAGTATTTACAGTCAAGGGATTGGTGCCAAAATTGTGGAGTGACTGCCTCTTTAGTGTTGATGTAATCAAGCTGAAAATAAGGCTTAACCATTAAATAAAGGAGATGAGCATAACACAAGTACAGTATAAATACCATCCTTTATTTCTCTCTCCATCCCGCCTCCTCTCCTTTTTCCATCCCTGGAAAATTATCCTGGCAGTTGGTAAAGCAGTTTGGAAAATGGTAGTTAATTTGAAAATCTCACTGAAGTCAGTGAGTCTATCTATTAAGCTAAACATGTGCATATGTGCTTTGCTGGATTGGGGCTTAAATTTGAGTAATATTCATAAAAAAATAAGTTCCACATATCCTTATTTTCTCTTCATTTTTGACTCCAGGGTTTTTTTTTAATCTGTCCACTTTTTCCTCTTCTTCAGCTGCAATCTGGCATCTTCCCTTCTTTCAGATGGATGGGGTGATTGATGTGCAGCTCTACCCTTAGTGTTAATCCTTGGCAGGCTTTTTGAACTTCTTTATTCCCCCTAGTTATTAGTTTATACCATCTGTACAAGTCTGGAAGGTGTCTGTCTCAATCTGTTCCTGAACTCGGGTACATCATGTGGCCAGAGAGCACAAAGACAGCTTCGTTTCTGTTGTGGGTAGCATTGTCCTCAGGCTTTGAAGTTCAGTGGTGGTCCTCTCTTGAAGCAAAGTACACAAATGTCCTCCAAATCTTCTGTTTCTTACCAATTTTTTTTTTGCCTGACTGACAGCCCTACAAAGGGATCACTTTACTGTTTCTTTGCCCAATAAAGACAGTCTTTTCTGTGAAACACGATCTTTTCTACTAAATGTGTGCTTAGACTATCTGTTGAGTCTTTCCTACCTCTGCCAAAGGCCTGTAGCAGGACATGCCTGTTGGTGTGCCCTCAGTGTTACTTAGTGTTTTGAATGTTTTTTTTTCCTTATGTTAGGCAGTTTACTAAATTCAATAAGAAGAGCATAAGAGCTTTCAGGAGGAGTGTTAACATCTATTTTACCAAACACCATCTATGTTAAGTGCTCATTTATATCTCCATCCTCCTAATGTCTTTGTGTATTTTTGCATACAGAATTACTTTTTTAACTTTAGAGAGTTATGGCATGCATAAGAAATGTATTATTTTAAAATGGAAACATCAGTGACACAGACACAGAGTCTCCTCGCAGCTTTTGTTTCTTTTTAAAGTTCTTGGGTGTAGGAGATGAAGTGCTGTTTTGATTGTGCATTTTTGCATTATCATCATCTACCACAGCAAAGAAATAACTGTCTCAGATCTACCAGTTGTTGTACATTGGATGTGATGCTCTGACATTTGACCCCCTACATCACACCTACCCATATCAACCTAGAATTTGATACATGAAGTGTTCTTGTGTTTCCTTACTTGCTGATTCACAACATGCAGTTGTTGCCCAGGGGTGTCTCAGTCATTAGTGTGAGCTAACAAGGTTCTACTGTATTTGACAAAGAGTTTGGCGATCTGTGCACTTTTTTCATTCCCATTGACAAATATGGGTACCAAGAAACGCAAATAGAAGAACAGAATTTGGCCCACAGATAAGAACACTCAATACATGTAACATATTATGAATGTTGCATTAATATCAATTGGAAGAAAGCTTGTGCATGCATTTGAGAGCAGTATTTGGCCTAGTATAGTGAAGAACTCCGTTGTATTTTTCCCACAGCAGCATGCTACAATGAACTACTCTCTAATTCCAAGATCAAAACATTATGCAGATTCTTAAATACTACACTTTTGTTTTTTAGGTGTTTGAGACATAATTATGGGAAATAAGTGTACTGTTTAATATGTGCTGGACTGTGCAATACTTCTCTTAATTAGGCTGTTGTAAGTATAGAAATGTATTAGAAAAGGTCGTGCAAGTATCAATACCCTTGATTAAGTTTTTTGTCACCCTACTCCCTTTTGGAAGATAATAATTGTATACCTGTCTGTAGTTCCAGGACCCTGTGAACCTGAAGATCTCATTGATGGAATCATCTTTGCAGCCAATTACTTGGGTTCTACACAGCTGCTCTCAGAACGTAACCCTTCCAAAAATATAAGAATGATGCAAGCTCAAGAGGCAGTGAGCCGTGTCAAGGTAGGTGATTTTTATAGTCTGTAGAATAGACTCCCTTGATAACTGAACTCTGAATAGTCTGAAATGTTTGAAGCTTCAAACCTACTTAGAGGTGCACTCAAGTGAATTCATATCTGCTGATGTGAAAATCCTCATTGTTTCTAGTGTCTAGCTTTGTAGAACATACAAATCCTCTGAAGAACAAAATATAAATGATTACAGAATTTATTACGCAAGCTTTATTACAGAAACTATTCCAAATTGCACAGTATAAGTACTAAAGGTAAAATCCAAACTATAATAAGAAAACATTCCAACTGTAAAGCATAGAAGACTGGTTTATGACTGATTTCTTCCTGTTGCCATGTTAGATCCTGTAATTGGTTATGTAAGCAGTTGAAAGCATTTCAAAAACATCAAAATATTATTTTCTTAAGGCAAGAAGGTTCGTTACCAGATCTGTGTTTGTGTCACTTAAAACCATGGATTTGCATGGAAATATTTTATGCATTCTGTGGTCAATGAAATAAATGCATTTTATTTGAACATATAATCCAGGCAGGAGAATTTTTTTAACTATGCTTTGTAGAATTGATGTATTTAGATTTCTACCATTATATCCAATCTACATGTAGATAAGGACATGATATGAAATGTGTAGATTGAAGTGTTAATGAGAAAAAAATACATATTTCATTTAAAATAATTTAATCAGTAGAAGCGGCATGTGTTTGGAGACACCCAGTTTGGATCTAATAATCTGCTCAGCAAGATGCACACCTTTATTGATTCTTGATTTGGACTTTAGAAAGGCTTAGAAGGCGTTAAAGGTGGTTATTCTGCTGCTACAGATTCTTGAGCATTCCAAACCTTGGGATTCCTGCTCATGAGATTCTTGAGAAGTCACAAGCACCACATGTGCATTGACTGTGATTTAACACCAAAGAACATAATTAATTCTGCTGCTAAATGGTCAGGTGTAAGGCAGTCCTGGTAGAAGCTTTCAGCTTCATATTTTGTATAGCAGTCTGATGTATGCACATGATTAATGTGGCTATAATATTCATAGAAAACCCAGAGAAGAAAACAGAAGTGAGGACTTGGTGACATTTTGAAGTGCTACAGCAGCATAACTGCAGCAGCCCATCCGTGTAGCCATTCACTACAGAAACGAGAGGGATTCTCCCATCAGCCTTGTTAATCCACCTCACCGAGAGGCAGTAGCTAAGTCAACAGAAATGTTTTTTCTGTTGACCTATCACTGTCTATACCGGGGAGTAAGTCTGCTTAACTACATTGTGGAGGGATGTGGGTTTTTCACACCCCTGAGCATAGGTTGGTTTAATTTTTGAGTATAGACCTGGCCTGACTTACAAGAGTGGCTGGCTTCATTATTCATAAAATTGTAACCTTTTTGTGCCTTTTGTAAATATACTTTGTAAAAACATCAGTGACATTTGAAGTGCACTTGAAGTGAAGTGCAAAGCAGCCCCAATGTAGCTGAAGTAAGAGATGTTATTGTCATGTATTGTCTCCATATGCTTGAAATAGGAGGCATAGTAACTTGGCATGTTACAAAAAGGATGCATAGAAGTCCAATGTGGATGAACTTGGAGGTACTTCAACCTCATGTATTTGATAGATGTACTTGAAAAATGATGTCCCTGCGGTATCTGAAGTTTGAGGCAGAGCTGAAAGTAACACTACAGTTATAAGAAAATTATGGCATCCAAAAGTGGTTTTCAGTGTTAATAAAGATTTAAAGATCTGCAGAAGTGAATTCTTATCTATAATTTCTCTATAGCACATTTTTAATGGCTTGAGTCACAAAATCTTTGGCAGTACATATCAAGCTTATAAACTAATCGGTTTTATTTGCGTGTTTGGTACTTGTAGATAGTGCAACTACTGTACTGCAAGCCGGTCTCAAAGGTGTTTCTCAGATCATTTGTTTTTCTTCCGGAGGGTGGGGCTATTTAGGCACTGCAAACTTTTTGAAATAACCTCACTTCAAAATCTGCCTTTCACCAGGAGAGTCATTTTGGAATAGACTTCTTGTACAATGACCAAAAAACTAGACACGTAGTGCTTTTCAGCATTGCTTTTCCAAGCTCACTTTGTCTCATGGGGCATGAAAGTGGTGGCTCTCTCTGTCAGAGCAGAGAACTGTTTCAGAATTAATTTACTGGAAATTCCTCTTTAATGGTGCTTTTAGCTCACTAAATAGTGATATGCTAAGTAGTTGCAGTTGCTTCATCATCGTGTAAATAGGTTTTCTCAAAAATATGGTGGAGAGGTTGGTTGGGAGAGGAAAAATCTGTAGGGATCCCTGTGGGAGGAGAATTTTGAATTCCTGTTCTGGTGTTTTCTCTAAATTCTGCTTTTTTTGGTTTGCATTCCCACAGAGAAAGAAAGGGGTCTGGACTCAGTTGTGACTGCAGTGTCAATATTTGCCAGTCCACAAGGCTGTGTGTGGGGAGGACCTGTGCATCCTCAAGTCTCCCGGGACCCCGACTCCTTCCCAACTTTCAAATAACACTGCTTCAGTTCAGCTTTTTAAGGGAGGGGAATTCCTCAGCACGGAGGCCCCCTGTGCCAAAGCTAATACATCTTCTGTGTGGATTCCCTGAATAGTTTGTATGGTTTCTCACACCCTTCCATACGGGCCAGGGAAATCTCTGTACACAGATGACAGTTCCCTCACCATTCTTCATAGGGCAATGATAAGGCTCATTCTTTAAGAAGACTGGGGGCCACAATAAATGAGTATTCCTATAGGTGTCATTAACTGAGTGCGAATTTGAACACAGATAATGTTAAAGCTATTAGAGATGGACTTAGATAACTGCCAAGGCTGCATCAAATATTCTCATTAGAGGCCAGGTCCAACTCCCATTAAAGTTGATGGGCATCTTTCCATTAACTTCACTTGGAGTTTGATTGCCCCCCCCCCAAAAGTGTGCAGCATTAGAGAGGTGTGATATCACTGGTGGCAAAAGCTGTGTACTAGATTACTGAATTGGAATCCATTAGCTTTTACCAAATGGACAGAGTCCAGTGCATGGATTCTTTGTAGGATCTAGAAGAGAATACACACAGTGTCATACCTAAGTGTAATGTGCATTGCTGTGTCACATACACTCCTGCCCTTTGTGTTAACTATCACTCGGTAGATCCTACTTCTTCCCTAACTCTCATAAGGGAATGCTAAGTTACCATGGACATCCATGCTCTGCAAACAGATTAAAACTGCATATATTTCTTTCATATGCTTGATTCCCCACAAATATTAACACACTCGTACAGAAATTAGTTGGACCTTTCATTCACATGCGTGTCTGTACAGTGAACGTAACCGAGTGGTATTTTGCAGCTTGTTAGGGCAAAGACGACACAGATAAAATAAGTAGCCTTTTGGAGTTTGACTCTCCTTCAACAAATTTTTCAATCTCTCTTCTGAAGAGTTGTCCAGGCTTTACCCTCAGATTGTTCTGTACTGTATCTGATCTCTGCACATGTCCATTTCAAAAGCTTCCAATGAAACTTGATCCTGATCCAGTGCTTATTTTGTGCCAGGGCTGAGCCCTGGCACTTCTAAGCTTGGCAATTGATAGTCTTGGCACCTCTGGGTTTGCCGCATCATTTATGAAAGTAACAGAAATTGTTTGAGCCCCAGCACCTAATTGCTTGAGCCTCAGCACTTCTTTCATTACAAATTAAGCACTGTCCTGATCTAAAAGGATGAGAGACAAAGTGTTCCTTAAATCCTTTTGTTCAGGAAACTATCCTTAAATTTAAGGGGAATTACCTGCCTTTCATATTTTGTTGCATGAAACTCTTCATTTAAAATAGTTTGTAGGATCTACCATATTATAGACATAGCCTGATGTTGAAGTGTTAGTGCCTTAATAGTACTTCTGGGACTAATATGACTTTTGTATGTACAACTGTATCTCTTTGAATGAATAAATATGGGATTTGGACATCCTGTAAGTGCACATGTAAGTGCCTGGTATGCAATTTTAGGTAATGGTGTATCCAGCAGGAAAAAACGTAATGAGCAGTTGTTAACAGACAACACTCTACAGTATTTCTGTAATCAGTTGACAGTATGCATAATCCCATTTGACAATGTACATTATTCTATTAAAGCCAGTATGCTTCAAACCTGTATAGCTTGTAAACCAATCACTCCTCCTTTTTTTGTTTGTTTGTTGCAAATAAGAGTTTTAAGAGGCTGGAATCATAATCAAAAGGTTTCCCTGACTTCACGCACTGTCTTTTCTCTTTTTCTGTGTGCAACTGTCTGCTTTCTTTTTTATGCTGCTCCTCAGAGGATGCAAAAGGCGGCTAAAATCAAGAAAAAAGCGGTGTGTAAACTGTTTTTCTTGAATGCTAATGTTTGTTTACACTTTTGTTGTCCTTGCTCCCTGTGGAGTGTTGTGTTTTTCATTACAGATCTTCATAAAGTTGTAATTTTGGTTTTACTTGTTTAATAGTTGACCACTGGATGGAACAAGAAACACTTGTTTATTTCTTTCATCTTCCACTTGCTGGAGTGCCTGTCTGTTGCTGCTCTTCTTCTGTTTAATATCACAATGTCCTGTGGTTTGTTCAGTTCAAGTAAACAGCCAATTTGATGAGGGAGAATTTTTAAAAATCTAATGCTTATGCTTGTTTTAACAGGAGAAGCAATTAATGCGGATGATGTTATTTGATATGACTGTGATTTATTGTATTTGTATTAATTAAATTATTCTGGTATTTAAGCACACGCACAGTTTAATTTTCCAACTCAAGACGGTAACTACCACAATTTGCTGATGAGATATTTCACCGAATTACACAAAATATACATCAGTAGGGTCAGACTAAATGTAATTGTCAAAACTGTCATTAGAGTGAATCTCACTATTTGTGATAGTCTTGATTATAAGTGATGCAGTTCTTTGTCAAACTGTAATGTGGCTTTCACTCTTTGCATGTTGTTTGACCCACCTGGAATATAATTTAAAATAATGCATTTTTTGTTTTGTCATTTTTTTGACTGAATTCAGCGCTGATGAGTGTTCCTGGATTGATACCCTTTGGAGAACAAAGTCCTCTCTTTATCCACAAATATAGGCAGAGTGCAGGCAGCAATAGAGCATGCTTCCCTATGTTGCTTCATCAGTAAGCCAAGCCTCACCTGGAAGGGAACACCTCTTCTGATGGAAGTGTAGTTCAGGCTCCATTCAGTGCTTGGTTTCTGCTGAGACTGCCCACAAGGGTGCTACTCTGTGTCTATTGTGATGGTAGACAGTGTGATGTGGGCACTTCTCCACTGAGAACTAGATTGGTAATGGGATGTAGAGTCTTTCACCTCTAGGGCTCTGATCCTAATTCAACAGAACTCAGAAGTGACCAGACATTCTCCTTCGATTTCTTATCGATATGCACATTCCACTGATGGTGTGCATGCACCTCATATGCATGCTAGAGATCAGAATCTTTGTGGCCAGCAGTACTCATAGAGTGTACATACTGTCTTCAATCCTCATGCTCTGCTCTGAGGGCATATAAGGGTGAGGCACAAAGACCGCCATTCAGTTCCTCTCAACGTCTCACAGCTTAGAGTCGGAACCCAACTGTCCAAGAGACTGCCAACCTTTCCCTTAGAGTTCTTAGCAGTAGTTTTTACAGTTTAGTTTATAATGTTGGCTTTTATGGTTTTTAATTGTAATCATTTGGTTGGTCGTTGCAAGTGTTAGTTGTTAGTTGCTTTTTGTCACTGGTATGGCGTTGTCCAGTTCTCCTGTATTCAAATGCAGGCCTTCATGTGAGGGAGCTATCCCAGCTTCAGATGGAAGCTCAAAGTGCTGCTATAGTGTGGGAGAATCACACATCACTGTAAATGTATGATTTGCAAGTCTTTCAGCTCCTGAGAGAAGGACAGAGGCCCGCCTTCAGGTTTCCCTAATAATTAAATCCATGAGATCTGCTTCTGAACCACCCTCTCCTGTAATTGTTCTTTCCCTATTTTAGCCTCTGATCCTATCTCATTTTCACTGGCATTCACTACCTTAGATGTCCAATCTCTATTAAACTTTTTGGTGAAAACTGAAACAAAAAAGTCATTTGGCACTTATGCCATTTCTACCTCTCACAAGGCAGTTAAAAACATCAGGCGCCTCTTAAAAGTGTGGAATTCTTTTACACCACCCCCCGACTGCATTCTCCCTTGTGGTCACTGACAAATAAAAAAGCAAAACAATTCAGGTTCATACCAAAGGATCGGGAGCCAAAGAGACTGGATTTATTTGACCAGAAAGCCTATTCCTCAACAAGCCTACAGTTTTGCCTGGCCAATTATCAGGCCATAATGGCCAGGTATGACTTGTATACACAGGAGACTGCTTGTCTTTGTGGATAGCTTGTCCAATGAGATCTGCATGGACTGCATGCTGCTAGTTAAAGATGGACAACTTGTAGCCAGCACAAGTCTCCAAGCAGCGCTCAACATGGTGGATACAACTGCAAGATAAGTGGCAATAGTGGTCTTTATGTGATGGACAATGTGACTTGAGGGATTGGGATTCCCCAGAGAAGTCCAAACGACAGTGGAAGATCTGCTTTTCGAAGGAGCTGAATTGTTCGTCTCTTAGACAAACAAGGCCCTCCACTTGCTGAAGGACTCATAAGCCACCCTGTGTTCCCTTGTAGTCTACATGCCAATTCTCCAGAGGAAATACATAAAACAATCATATTCTTCACAGAGGCCAATCCCCCAGCCCCTCTACCACCAAAGGTCATCAGAACTACCTAGGGAATGACAGCATTTCTAAAGGAGGGGACAACCCACTGCTCTGTCACAAATCAACTAACCTTCCCAATCCCACTCATTTTGATGGTATGGTTGAGAGATGTGCTCTACTTCCAATGATTCTAGAAATTTGCTAGCTTGCTTCAGGCATACTTGATCCTTCATCACCACTGACCAATGGGCCTTGGACACAATAACACATGGCTACTCCATCCAGTTTTCTGTACATCACCAGTAGAATGTGCATATGGAGAACACATCTTGAAGAACTCCAGTTACTGTTCACAGTAAGAAACTTCCCATTATCATCTGAAAGCCATTTGGTCTTATGAGAAATAATTTGGGTCTCAGTTCAATTCTTAACTAATGGTGTCCACAAAAAACTAAGTCACCACAACAATTAGTTCTGATTTGCATCCTTATTAGTAATTCCAGTACCAATGGCAAGGATTGAATAGGTATGGAGAATAGACTACTCTCTGATGTCTATTGGTGGTGCCTCAAGAACAGCGATGAGACATGCAGGTGAGACAGTATGGGAAAGCATCCATGCCATTTCTCCAGTTATGTCAATAAATAGAGGACTTTGGTCCCCAGGCTGTCAATCCAGCACCATCCATGAGCTCTGAAAGTTCATATTCACCCACAAAATAAAAATCTCTTTCTCTTCAGTAAATGTCCTCTAATACTAAATTTGCATGTATATAGCTGCCTTTGTAGTAGCTCAGCAATGTAATTATTCAACATTACATTTTGCTTGAAGTGATCAGTGGAGATGTCCCTTTAAATGGAAAATTAAAATTCCCTTTGCTACAATGCAACTATCTTTTAGACTTCTGAGGGAGATTCCCAGGCTTTGACTGAAGTGGATCTGTTCATCTCCACACAGAGGATTAAAGTTCTGAATGCAGATACGCAGGTAAGTGTTTAATCATAATGCTTAAAAACATACTGCTGATTTTACACACTGGCTCTCACTTTAGAATAACATTTTCTCACATGTTTAGAAAAAATGTGTCTTTACTGAATATGTGGTTAAACACACCACTGAAATGGATACCAGCATTTGGAAAAGATGCACCATATTGGTATTTGTCAATATTTGTCAAAGTTGCCGTTCATCAGTATTTTATTTTTATGCTGAGGCCTTGGGGATTTTTCATTATTATTATTTTATTTTATTTTGCTGTATTTTCTGTGTTAGGAAGAAGTCTGCATATTATCAAGGTGTTAAAGCAGTTAGATTAAAATCCTGAAGCCTTTCAAGATTCATGTGTGGTTGTCCACCTACACCATTTCAGCTTTATTTCTTAAGAGCTATCCTGAGTTTCAGGTCTGGTTCTTTGTTCCGCTCTCTTTTTTCTTAAAAAAAAAAAAAAAAAAAAAGTGGTCATTTGCCACTTTGACCAAGCTGTTCATTTCTCTCCATACAACTTCTCGATTTTAGAGAAACTGTATCTGAACTATCATCCTTCCTCCCCAAGGTCTATTATTTATTACAATATTATGGTAGTATCTAGAGGCTATGACCGAGATTGGGGCCTTGTTGTGCTAGATGTGTGTTGTACCTGCACGTAGTAAAAGATTGTCCTTGTCCTGAAGAACTTACAATCTAATGAAATTTAATTAGGATAAAACTCTTTACACTGTGGGGAGATCAGGAAAAAGGGTGAAAAATCCCCACCAACGAAATTAGAAGGCATATATAGCAGCAAGGAATGTACTATAATAGTTTCATTCAGAGGGCTCAGAACAAACTTTCATACCCAATTGTTGGCTTATTGTGCTTATTTTTACAGCCAGCGTTATGATTATCATAAAACTTGGTTTTGAAGCCACCTGCACTGGAATGTTATGTACCTGGTACATTAGCAGGACTACTGTAGAAATGGCGACTGCTGAATTAACAACTAGAGCTATGTTGCAGGCCACCTCGTAAGGTTTTCAGAGATAACAGACTTAATGCTTTCCATTATTCTCTAATGAATATATAGAGTGGCTGTCTTATCTTGACTGACTGTAATCATACATCCTGAGAATAACTTCCTCATACTTGAGAACATGTCTGGAGTAGATAAATAGCTAGAGCTTTCAGAGGCTGGAGATTTACCAGGTGGTTTGGAAGTATTTTTTCCCCCTAATTGTATTGTTTTGTTCTTATTCTATATGTACAATCTGAGAGAGGATTTTTCATCTCTTAAATTTTGCGGTAGTTCTAGTACTTGTTAAAGTAAGGAATGAACACTACTGGCTGAAGCCAGTGTACTTTTCTTTTAATGAGGACATACTATAAACTTTCCATATTTGCACAACTGAAGAGTAGAATGTACTGTGTAATGTGGCAGCCGTAGTGCAATCTGCCATACCCAGCTCTGCCAATGCACTTTAGCACTGACCAGCAGTAGCCTTACTGATTCAGTCCTATATTTTTTTCCCACCTGGAGGTAAAAGTGCTTTGTCTTGTACAGTGCAGAACATGTTGTCAGTGCTTATTCTGGATAGCAAAATCTGTCTTCATTGTTATGACATACATTTAACATGTCTGTTGTATGCAGATAATCAAGTCAGATCAAGGGTGAAAAGAGCCAATTATTGGTGAATGAGCAGCCACATTCAGTAGCTAGATGTATAGAATGAAGGTGATACATGGATTGGTTTGTTATTCCAGTTGGTTTAATGAGGGCTGCTCTCAATGCACTTTGCTCCCTCCTTTCCTTAAATATTTCAATATGAGCAGTTACACTGAAGGGGCTTTTCACACAAGGAAAAGCAAAAGCACCCTGAGGCAGAGTCCGATACCCTTACTCAAGGTGAGTATTACCTTATTCCACAAAAGCTATTCACTGTGAGTGAGGGTACCAGAGTTTGGCCCTGTATATTGAACAGAAACAAAAATCTCATATTGGAATTGATTATGTTAAAGGGTTTTTCTAAAGCCTACTTTGAATGTGGCTGATTTTTCTGTGTACAGCAGGTCTCAGAGTAGCTGGAGGCTTTGCTTCCCCTGTCTTTTAGTACTCACTGTCGATGAGTGTTTGCGTTTTTAGCTTGACTGTGTTTTTACCAGTGCTAGAGAGATTTATTGACTAACTTCATTACTGTGGCTCTATATCTACTGGTGTAGCAGCTGGCACAGGCAGTCTGCAGTTTTATATGTGTCAATTATATAAAACCACTTCTGCTATCATTAATTCAGTGTTCTAACCCTTATGTAATTTTATTGTATGTCACGCGTGGAAGCATCTGGTGGTACTAACTGGTTTAAAAGAATTCTAATTTCACTAAAAAAAAGTAGATATCTAACTTGATTTATGTTGGGGTTTGAATTGGGTCACTAGTGGCAATAAGGCATATTATCACCTTGGACCCCTGGCTCTAGTGGGTTTGTTGCCATAGGCAAAACTAGCAAATGGTTGCCACTACCAGTCTGGGGTCACTCACATGTGATGTTTTCAGCCCTGTGTGACCACCTGTTCAGCTCACGTGTTAGAAATAACCCTGCTTTTGACAGCATGCCATACTTCTGATCTGAGCAGAGCTTCCCCTAGCTGCTCTGCTCTGTGGGCTGGGCTTGCAATCAGGGAGTGAAATTGGCACAAGTGCCACAGCAACTGTCTCCTGTTTCTCATACTCACTCTGTGGAAAAGCTGGGATAGTGAAGCTTTTCCACAATGTTAGAGAGGCAAGGTTGACAAGTCTACATGTCCTGACTCCACAACCCAGTCACTGGTAAAGCTGATGTTCAATGGGTTACCATTTTGCAGAGTGCTCTGCTCTGCCCCCACTGACGTGACCTCACACACACCATGCACATGGGGTCATGCAGATGGGGGCGGGTCCACGCAGTTCCAGAAGTTCCGAAGCGTTTGGTATTCTGAATCAGTGACCACCCTAGGGACTGGTCCTATGAGGGCCTCTGAGTTGTCTGACTCATGCTCCCAAAGTGCAGCCACAGGAGCTGTACGGGTAAAGGCAGCCATCAGCCACGAGGAGAGCTGTGGGAGAACATGCAGCCCATCTGCCCCTGTCCCCACCCCTCCTTTGAGATCTTCTTCAGATTTCATCAACTGACCCTCAGAGTAGCCACAGCCCTTTTTCCCTGGTAAAAAGGGGAGAGGAGGGAGCCACCAAAGGAGAAGGAAAAAGGGAACATAAAGAAATCAGGGAACCAGGATATGGGAAACAAAACCATGAGGGGTAATAACAGGGACTTCTAGGAGAGCAACACATATAGATGCAAGGAGATTTGGGTGAAGGGGAACCCGGATGGCCATTTGGGAGAAGGAGAAACAGGTCTGGGGGGGAATATTTGGTTTTCCAAGGACAGAGATATGGGTGAGAGGTTTGGGATAGGGAAGAGGGAAAGATTAAGGAGCCAGATAGGAAGAGATGGAGGGATTAGGGGAGAGAAGACAAATGGGGTATTTAAGGATAGGGAGGTGGGGAGAGAAACAAGGAGAGACGGGGGAAAGTAATGCAAAGGGGAGAGGATACTGAGACCAGAGAAAAGAGCAATGATGTAGAGAGAAAAGGAGAAAGAATGTGGAGGAAGAGAAAGAAAGGTGGACAAGTGCGGTTAATGCATTTTATTTGGCATATTCTTAGTCCCATATTTAATTGTATTAAACAATGGAAAGGTGTGGGGGGAAGAAAGAGAGAATCTACTTTTAGGATTGGGAGGGAAAAAATCTTTGAGCCGCTCGTGGGTGGTGGACATGGGGGACAGAAACTCTAAATGCATAGATGTATTTATTTCTCCACCTCAATTCTTTCTTGTGAACCTTGTGTTTATGATTCGGATACTTGGAACAATCTCCTGAAAAACAACTCTTCCTGCAGAGTTCCCATCGCCTGCTGGGAGATGTCCATTATAATACATTTTCCCCTCCACTGAGAGGAGCTTTATAGATGCTGCCGGACCCTGCAAATTCTCACAGAAATCCCCAAGCCCTTCTGTGGCCATCATCACATTTCATCTATCACAATTTAGGGATAAACACACAATGTTTTATTTCAGACTGAAAAGAATTGTTAAAAGCATTTTAAGAATAGTGTGTGGAAAAAAGAGATTTTTCTAATCAATAGACCAAGTCGTTCCAATAAGCTGTCAGTGTTGGCATTTTTCTAGCTCTGTCGAGTTATATTGTATTATGGTTCTTAAAACAATTATTCTTCCTGACCTGAAAAACTCTTCTATTCTCTGGCCTGGGAGAAAAGCATTGTAATTTGATAGATGAATACCCAGATATGTGGCTCTTTACCTCTGTGAGGAGAAGAATTAGCTAGAGAAGGGGTGGAAGGGTCAAATCATTCTTTGAAGTGGATCAAATTGCATTTTAACTTATGGGCTGTGGTCCAGGACATACATTTCCCCCTATATATGACCTTCAATCCACAGCAGAGTTCCCACTGCTGTCACTGGGACAATTACCCAAGGGTCAGGGGCAGAATATGGCTTTTATGTAGTCACTAAACTTTTTTAGTTATTTGTCACATTCAGCGTCACGTAGTGGAAAACAATCTCACTTGTAGGACCGCTGCTATTTCCACCCTTTCATTTCTTCCTCACTTATCCACCTTTCTCTGTTTCTCTATGTCACCTGTTTTTGTATGTCTCTTCCTTTTTTCCCTCTGCATTTCCTTCCCTGCAGTATCTCCCAATTTGACCCCCTGGACTTCACTCCCACCCCATTTGAAAAAATGGTAGGCAGTGGTATAATTGATGACATACAAAGTATCATAATTGGCCTTGAGTTTACATCCCACTGAGAGTTATGGAGACTAGTGTTGTTCGCACCTCACAAGGACAAGCTACCTGCAGACTCAGAAAGAGAATACTGAGTTTATGCTTGTTTCATGTCTCAGAATTCTCTCCATAACCATGAAGACTGGAAACATGTTTTTAACAGAAACTGAGATTTTTGCAGTGTCTTACTATGGGCATCAACATTGTTGACTGGGCCAGTTGTTGCTCCCAGCTCTGATTTAGGTGAATCCAACATCCGTCAATCTAAGTTCTAATATGGCCCCTGCCATGCTGGATGGTAAACACCTTACAGAATTCTGAAGTGTGTGCAAGAACCATCTCTTTCTACTTCCTACAGCCAGAAGGGACTGGTGCTATTATTGTGGTGCTGTTTGCGGAAAGCAAGGACAAAAGCAGGCTTTACATTTTGCCCTGGAGTTGCTGATGTCTGGGTCCACTCTGAAAGGTTTCCTTGATATCAATATATCTCTTTTGATTATAACAGTTTTCCATGCGCTTCTGAGTCACACAGGTCCCAGAAAGCCATATGTAGTGGCTCTGCAGAAGGTCAGGATGCAGGTCATCCTGCTGAACAAGGCCAAAGGCAGGGCCCCAATGTGTTGTGTGCATTAGATTGCTGAGGAGGGGCCAGGAAGGAAAGCTAAATCACAGGAGCCCCCTCAAGATGGTCGACTCCATAGCGTCACTCAGTCAGCACTGACCCATTGGGTATTTATTTGTTAATGATTTTACATGACATGTCAGACTGCAGTAGGGTGGAAAAAGTTATTTGGCAACAACATTCACAACAATCTGCTCTGTGCCATCACTTCACTCTCATTAGCCCAATTACTACATATCTCAATTGGGCTGGATGAAATCTGACATCACATATGTAATATCACATTGCATGACCACAGCCAATGGAAAAGCACCTTCTTGGGAACAGGAAGCAGCACCCCACAGCTGCAGAGCCAGAAATCATAGCTACAGACCTTACATGGGCCACGAGCTTCAGAGGCCCCCTCTCTCCTGGACAAGGGCCCAAAATGTATAAAAGGGAAACAATAAAACAATATATTGATTTTAGACTAAATACATGCAGCACGGGGAAGATCCAGAAAGCACTGATTCAAGAATAAGTGTTTGTATTCCAGTTCAAGCAGAAGATTTGATGGATGTTTTACCTCTTCAGGCCAAATAACAATCAAATATTTCAAGAGTGTTGCTTAAAACCTGTATAAATTTACAATTACCTAGAATATCAGCACAAAAAACTATTTGGTTTTACAATTCTAAATGTTTAAAGTTCTTTCAGAACTGTAATAGCATTGTTTAGCTGCAGCACACCTCATAAATGAGGAGTCTTACAAGGTAGCTGGTGGGCCACATTCATTTATTCTTATTCAGTACAAGTTCACTAATAATAAAACTTCAAGTTTATACCCAGTGGTGGAAAGGAGCCATGTTTAAAAATGACCTTGAAGGCTTTTCCTCTACGAGATCACTGCTTTTTGATTAAACAAACAAATGACAGAAGTATCAACTAGAAATCAATAATACAAAGATTTAGATCATTGCAAAAGACAAATACATAGTTATATCCGGGATAAAGCAAGCTCAGTGACAAAAAGAATTCTTCCCTGAGTGCAAACATTCACTGACTTCACGTTTGCCCCAGGATAACTTTATTAGTTCCATAATGATACATTCCTGGGAGAAAGCATCTGGAAATGGTAAGCTGAGATTTCCCTGGTCACAAAGTTTGAAAAGAGAAATAAATTAAAAGGCAGAAGTAATCCATCAAGAGGATGCAGTACTGAAAGATGTGAGATATAGGTAGAAATTTTTGAAAAGTGTTTAAAAACCGCTCCAAAGTTATTTTTTCACTTTTTGGAGCAATAGCACGCTCTTACATAAGATACCTTTCTCAGGCCATCGTATGGGCAGGTTTCCATTGTTTCCTAAAATCAAGGAGCAAAAGGCTTTTCTCAGCTAAATCCAGGGGTCAAAGCTTGTCTAGTGTAATTGAGTTGGCAGCCTGACAACCCTAATTTGACTTGGCTAAGGAAGATTTTGACTAGTTATGCTAGTGAAGGCTCATTAGCTTTGATTGTGCTGGTGTTGCTGAGAGGAGAATTTGCCCAGAACTTTCCTATCTCCCCTATTTTGCAACATATTGTGTACCAGTTATCCACCTGCCTACCCCCTACGTCTTACAGGTGGCTGAACTTCAATACTGCTGTACAGATACTGCAAATGGAAACCAACATTTGCCAACAGACATCCACAATGGGCCAAATTAAGAGGTGATATGAGCTCAGACTAGGACCCAATTTACCAAAGATACTAAATCATGTGCCTCTCTTTAAGCATGCAAATACTGCCATTGACTTCAGTGGACTACGGGTGCATTGAGTACCTTTCTGAATCCAGACTCTAGGCTGGACTCCCTTTCAGATATCTATGTCCTAGCTGGTGTGACTTACATGGTGAGGAGAAAGGAGTAAGAATATCTATATTAAAATTTTCCCCCATAATGAAGAGAAGGCAACACAACATTTACAATCCATTATGAGGAAAGAAAATAACTTCGTATTTTCGGATGGTTTGTTGAATCCTTCTTTATCTTGTCCTGGCATAGCAGTAATATTCATGATCTTGTTATAAACAGCTTCTGTTACTGCTTTATTTTGCAAAAAGAAAAGGAGTACTTGTGGCACCTTAGAGACTAACAAATTTATTAGAGCATAAGCTTTCGTGAGCTACAGCTCACTTATGCATCCGATGAAGTGAGCTGTAGCTCACGAAAGCTTATGCTCTAATAAATTTGTTAGTCTCTAAGGTGCCACAAGTACTCCTTTTCTTTTTGCGAATACAGACTAACACGGCTGCTACTCTGAAACCTGCTTTATTTTGGAGTTTAATTGTTTGCAAAAGCCATGTATTTTCAAACATGATGAAATTATTTCTAAAATATTGGAATATATTTTCCTTTTACTTGAGGCCTAATGCTTTTTAACTTTTTATAATAGGCCTGTGTGCCAAATATCTGCAGTTGTTATTCATACAAAATTTCCATTGAAGCCCAGGGGTTTTCAGTAACCCAGGCTATGACTTCAATGGCAGTTTTGTTTGAAGAAAAGGAGTACTTGTGGCACCTTAGAGACTAACAAATTTATTAGAGCATAAGCTTTCGTGAGCTACAGCTCACTTCATCGGATGAGCTGTATGTAGCTCACGAAAGCTTATGCTCTAATAAATTTGTTAGTCTCTAGGGTGCCACAAGTACTCCTTTTCTTTTTGCGAATACAGACTAACACGGCTGCTACTCTGAAACCTGAGTTTTGTTTGAGAAATTGGCTGAATAAAGGCTGCAGGATGTGGCCCCATATTAACTGCACAAAGAGATGCAAGCTTAGCTGCAGTTGTCGCACAATATGAAGAGGGAAAAAGTGACATTTCTGGAGTAATACTGTGCATGTGGAACATTTTTGTTTATCTTTTGCTTTGTGTAGGAAACTATGATGGATCATGCGTTGCGCACAATCTCATACATTGCTGATATTGGTAACATCGTTGTTTTAATGGCAAGACGCCGGATGCCAAGGTCTGCTTCTCAAGACTGTATAGAGACGACACCTGGTGCCCAAGAAGGAAAGAAACAGTACAAAATGATATGTCATGTCTTTGAATCTGAGGATGTAAGTAAACTTAAATTATTTTTTAATACAGTATGTCATTTAGGGGACCTCAGAAATCTAATGGTATCATCGCATGAATGCATTTTTGTTGCCAAGAATTTCTTTTCTGATTGGCTGATCCTTTCAAAGGTTTACAGGCTAACTTTTATAATAGTTGTTACTGTTCCCAAACTGGAATATTGGTATAGGCTATAGCTTTGTTCAGGAAGGACAGGCGGGGCAAAAGAAATTATCAAGAATATATACCCTTGCTCTGAAGTCCAGAAGGAGATGGGAGTCACTGGTTAATGATAAAAGGGGTATCCTGGTAGTAGTCTACTATAGACCAACAAATCAGGAAGAGGAGGCGAATGAGACATTTCTAGAACAACAAAAATACCCAAAACACAAGAGCAGTACAACAGGGGACTTTAACCACCCAGACATCTGTTGGAAAAGTAATACAGAAAAACACAAAATTTCCAGTAAGTTCTTGGAATGTATTTGGGACAACTTTTTGTGCAGAAAGTAGCCAAGATGGCAGCCATTTTAGACTTGTTTCTGGTCAACAGGGAGCAATTGGTAGTGAATCTGAAGGTGGAAGGCAATTTGGGTGAAAGTGATCATGAAATGATAGATTTCATGATTCAAAGGAAATTTGTAAGCATCTGGAGGATAATAGTGTTATAAGGAATAACCAGCATGGATTTGTCAAACAAAAATCATGTTAAACCAACTTAATTGCCTTCTTTGACAGGGTTACTGGCCTAGTGAATGGGGGGAAGCAGTAGATGTTATGTATCTTGATTTAGTAAGACTTTTGATATAGTCCCATATGATATTCTCATAAGCATACTAGGGAAATGTGGTCTTGGTGTATGCACAATTCATTGAAAGACCATACTCAGAGTAGTTATCAATGGTTCACTGTCAAACTGGGAGTGTGTATCTAGTGGGGTCCCACAGGTCAGCCCTGGATCCAATACTATTCAATATTTTCATTAATGATTTGGATAATGGAGAGTATTTGTATAAAATTTGCAGATGACACCAAGCTGGGAGGAGTTGCAAGAACTTTGGAGTACAGAATTAGAATTTAAAACAACTGTGTCAAATTGGGGAATTGGTCTGAAATCAGCAAAATTAAATTCAGTAAAGATAAGGGCAATACACTTCATTTGGGAAAGAAAAATCAAATGCACAATTACAAAATGAGGAATAACTGTCTAGGTGGTAGTACTGCTAAAAGGATCTGTGGGTTATAGTGGATCACAAATTGAATGAGTCAACAATGTGATGCAGCTGTGAAAAAGGCTAATATTCCGGAGTATATTAATAGGAGTAAGTCACACGAGGTAATTGTCCCACTCTACTTGGCCCTGGTGAGGCTTCTGTTGGAGTAGTGTGTCCAATTCTGGGCGCCATACTTGAGGAAAGATTTGGACAAATTGGAGAGAGTCCAGAGGAGAGCAACAAAAATGATAGAAGGTTTAGAAAATTTGACCTATTAGGAAAGGTTTTAAAAAAACTGGGCATGTTTAGTCTTGAGAAAAGAAGACCAAGGGGAAACCTGTTAACAGTCTTCAAATATGTTAAGTGCTGTTATAAAGAGGATAGGAATCAATAGATCTCCATGTCCACTGAAGGTAGGACAAGAAGTAAGTGACTTAATTTGCAGCAAAGGAGATTTAGATTAGATATTAGGAAAATTTATAAGGGTAGTTAAGTTCTGGAATAGGCTTCCAAGGGGTGTGTGGAATCCTCATCATTGGAGGTTTTTAAGAACAAGTTGGTCAAACACTGTCAGGGATGGTTTAGGTTTAATTGATCCTGTCACAGTGTAGGGGGATGGACTTGATGGCTTTTCGAGACGCCTTCCAGCCCTACATGATTCCATAGGAATGTTCTGCATTTTATTATTTAAAAGGAAAGGGAGTGATCACATCACAGTTCTGGCCATTTGCACTCATCGTAGAAAGGCCAAAGAATGAATGGGCGTGGGGAGACACTCTCACCTCTGGGGAAATGTGTGTGTGTTTTTTTTTTTTTTTTAAGAAAAGTTAAAGGAAAAAGTGTCAAGTTAGTAAAAATTAAAAGCAGGAAAAGTATTAATTTTTGTTTCTAACTTATAAAGATTTTTTGAAGTACTAATGCCAGTAACAGGAAGAAGTGATCATTTAAATCCACCAGTTTTAATGGGCAGTTTTAAAATCTGTTTCTTTACATGTTGTTTTCAAAATAAAGCTAGCCCATTGTTTGATACAATTTTAGCTCCAGATCACACATTTTGCGAGGCAGAAAATCTTTCAGTTTAATGTTTGAATTGGGAGGCAGTGTTGCCTAGTGGATAGAATAGCGGGCTCATGAGATCTGGGTTCTGTTCCCAGCTCTGCCACTACCTGCTGGGTGACCTTGGCAAAGTCGCTTTGCCTTCTTGTGCCTCCATTTCTCCATCTCTAAAATAGGAATAATGATACTTACCTCCTTTGTAAAGCTCTTTGAGATGTACTGATGTAAAGCACTAAATGAGAACAAGGTATCGTTAAAAACAATAATTGATTCTAAGCCTGCATTTGACTTGCGTCTTTTTCCGAGCTGTTGGAGAACTTGAAAAGCAGAGGGGAGAGAAATGGACTGAACACCAAAAACTGATACCAGTGGAGACAGATTAAGTAGCGGGAAGGGGAGACAGATGACAAACCATGATAAGATGGGTTATAAATTCTTTATTGATTACTTCTCAATGGTTGACATTCACATGTCTTGGACATATTTATTTGTATTGTTGTTCATAGTGAGACGGGTCACCTCATTGAAAAGAAGCTCCAGAATATACAGTAATGTCATGTGACTAGTTTAGCTGATCATTTCTCAGGATTTTCTAAATCTGTTTTCAAATGGTAGAATATTGACCTCTGTCTGTCTTTAAACAATGGAGTTTATTGCAACATGTTATTGTAAAGCATAAATTAAACAAGAACGTTACCTCTGTTGAACACTTGAAATTAACCATTGAGCATCCTATTTTGAGAATAAAGAGTTATAGATGTTATAACAATGCCTACCATGTGTAGAGATAGTGTGGGTATCCCTGACTGTATTTAGGTTGTGCCAGTTCTCTGACAAAGACCACTGCATTTTCAGAACAAAAACACCTTCAAAACTCAGGTTGTTGGACTGAATACGCTGCTTCCTCATATATGATATGTGATTCGTAGCTGGTCACTAGTATTTTGAGGGACTCTACACTACAAGATACAAGCAACTCCTATTTAAGTCAGTAGGAGTTGTTCATGTCCTGTGGTGGAAGAAGAATAGGGCTCCTGGAAACCATATTGACCTACCAAATCTAACCTATCATTCTCTTGTGATCTGCAGTGGATCCACATAGGAGAAATAAAAATTTCAGTTAAAAAAACTAATTTTGCACATAAATACCTCCTGCTTTTTCCTACCTCTGTCTCTCACTGCTGCAGTGACATCTAGTGGAACTAAAAAGCAAAATTTGCTACAAAGGTTTGTGATTCTGTCTCGGTTAATTTAACATTTGTACAGTGCCTTGAATGTGTAAAGTGCTAAGTATTATTAATTATCATCTGTCTTTTCATTTCTAATGTGTCTATTGCCCTAGGCTTCCAGGCATTAGTCAGTGCAATTCAGCTCTCTTACAGTTAACTTTGTTGGGTACTCATCTCATACTGCAGAGACTGCATAGTCAGAGGAGGTCTCCAGAAACACACCAGAGACTTGGAGAATGACTTAACAATTAGAGTCCAGCAGATTTTCCTAAATGTGGCTAGGATATGCCCAGCAGTGTTTGGCCAGTGTGCACCATGATCATAAAAGGATTCACTGTCACAAAACCATACAATGCAAGAAGGCACAGACACATTATTAAACATTGTTGATGCTGGCAGGCAGTTCAGGCACTGCTCTGGGTTAAATAAGGCAATCAGCAAGTGGGTAGGGGACGAGGAGACAGGATTTGCTGAAGCTATGGGGGGGTACAATGGCCGCAAAGTGAGAGCTGATGGATTTAAACAAACTGATGGATTTATGCAGTGGTATAATATCCAGGAGTATTGAAGATTCTGATGATGGAGCAGGCCAAACTAACCATGCATTCATTTGGTCTGGTGTAAGGGTGGGCTTAATAATCACAAACTGGGAAACTCTATTCTGGTCACACATGCAAGCACAGACCCTCCTCTCTGCTGCACAGAGGACTGAACTTGTGTTCAGAAAGTACTGAGTGTCCAGACCAGGTGACAGTTTCTCTCCTAAGGTATGGCCCACGCTGTGGAAAAGTCTGAGAACTCCTGATCTACAATATACTTCTTCAGTGCTTATAGAAACAGATGCATAAGCAGCATATTACTAGCCACTGCAGCTTCTTGGTGAAAGCAGGTCATAAGAATGGCCATAGTGAGTCAGACCAATGGTCCATCTAGCCCAGTATCCTGTCTTCTGACAGTGGCCAATGGCAGATACTTCAAAGGGAATGAACAGAGCAGGCAATCATCAAGTGATCGATCCCCTGTCATCCACTCCCAGCTTCTGGCAGTCAGAAGCTAGAGACAACCAGAACCTGGAGTTGCATCCCTGACCATCTTGGGTAATAGCTATTGATGGACCTATCCTCCATTAATTTAATTCTTTTTTGAATTTTGTTATATTTTTGGCATTTACAGCATCCACTGGCAATGAATTCTACAGGTTAACTGTACCTTTTCTTTTGTTTATTTTAAACCTGCTGCCTATTAATTTCATTCGGTGAGCCCTAGTTCTTGTGTTATCTGAAGGAGTAAAAAGCACTTGCTTATGCATTTTCTCCACACGAGTCATGATTTTTGACCTCCATCATATTCCCTTAGTCGTCTCTTTTCCAAGCTAAAAAGTCCCAGTCGTCTTAATCTGCCGTCATATGGAAACTGTTCCATACCCTTAATCATTTTTGTTGCCCTTTTCTGTACCTTTTCCAGTTCTAAGATGCCTTTTTTTAGATGGGATGACCAGAAGTGTCAAGAGGTCAAGAGTTTGCCCGATTGAGTTTCCAAAAGAGAGATTTATATTATCGTTGCATTCTGTATTATTTTAGGTGAATCTTATAAGCAAGCTAGCTCCGTTCATTGCTACTGAGTGGTGTTCCTCCTTTTCAGCTGCATCTTATTTTATTTTACAGGCACAGCTGATAGCTCAATCAATTGGTCAGGCTTTCAGCGTGGCCTACCAGGAGTTTCTGAGAGCCAACGGAATTAATCCAGAGGATCTCAGTCAGAAAGAATATAGTGACATAATCAATACCCAGGAAATGTATAATGATGATCTTATACACTTCTCCAATTCAGAGAACTGCAAGGAGGTAAATTCTTTTTTTTAATTTTTATTTCATATTGTTAATCCTGTTTTCTTATTTTTAATATTGGGTACACTTGGCATTTTAAGAGTACATTTGCATGGGAAATAAATGGTTTTATTAGTATTCAGCCTTAGGAGCTTTTTATTTTTCCTACCCATTTTACTTTCAAGGCCCTTCTGTTTCCATCATAATAATAATAATTACATTTACATTTCATATAAATGGGAAACCATAATACCTTTACACCATGCTTCAGGTGTCAGTTACTTGCGTATTATAATGAGGTGTTGATATAATAGGGGAGTTGGTAGTCAGGTTTTAATGACCTTGAAAATTCACATTTTAATAGATTTTATATCTGCTGTTTGGCACTAAGCGTCTCTGTAAATGAGCTGACATTTCTGATCTCAGTAGGATATCTTTGGTTTATTTTCTGTATTAAGACTGTGTGTGTGTTTTAATTCCCAATCTAGAATAAAATCATATCTGGTTAATTTAAATGTTAGAGGTGCATGTAGAAGAGAGGCCTGCTTTCAAAATATTACCTGCAATGCCATGGGTGGAGGAGCATTCATCTGACATAGAAGTAATGGTTTTTAATCAAGTTAGCTAAAAATCACAGGACAGGATCCAAACACAGATAATATGACCTTAAAGGCCAGATTGTTCTTGGGTTTTGTGGGTGTTTGAGGGCAATGGGTGGAACAGTGAGCTGTCCACCATCACTGCTCCCCATGCAGGGATAGGGACCATTACACGCTGTGTGCTTGGGGAGAATAGGTACTGCTCTTGTGCACCCCCACGATACAATTCCCCGAGGAGCAAGTGGGATCATGGTAAAGGGTAGGCGCAATGTGTGCACTCCCACTGTACATGGGGAAGTTGTTAGGGGAGGGAAGGGATTTTTGTCTCCTGAAAAGATTGCAAAACTCTTCCAGGGCTTAGGAGGCTTCTGTCCATCACCAGTACTGCTTGTTGGTTGAATACCATAGACTGGACCTAATATAGCATTGTTTTTAGTCCATGAAAGAAGGGTTATATGGAGTTCTGGCTCTGCATTGGACAAGCATGGCTGGCTCTTATGCTTCTGTTATTATCATAGCTCTTTCAAATCCCATTCATCTTATACTCAACACACTCCTGACTATCAGACTTCAGAGGGATAGCCGTGTTAGTCTGGACCTGTAAAAGCGGCAGAGAGTCCTGTGGCACCTTATAGACTAACAGACGTACTGGAGCATAAGCTTTCATGGGTGAATACCCACTTCATCGGATGCATGTAGTGGAAATTTCCAGAGGCAGGTATAAATATGCAAGCAAGAATCAGGCTAGGGATAACGAGGTTAGTTCAATCAGGGAGGATGAGGCCCTCTTCTAGCCACCCTGGACATACCACATGATCCATTGTCTACAGCCAAGCTCTGAGGTACAACCGCATTTGCTCCAACACCTACAAGATCTTCACCAAGTATTCTCAAAACTACGATACCCACATGAGGAAATAAGGAAACAGATCAACAGAGCCAGACGTGTACCCAGAAGCCTCCTGCTGCAAGACAAGCCCAAGAAAGAAATCAGCAGAACTCCACTGGCCATCACATACAGTCCTCAGCTAAACCCTCTCCAATGCATCATCGCTAATCTACAATCCATCCTGGACAACTATCCCTCACTTTCACAGGACTTGGGAGGCAGGCCAGTCCTCGCCCACAGACAACCCGCCAACCTGAAGCATATTCTCACCAGCAACTACACACCCCACCATAGTAACTCTAAGTCAGGAACCAATCCATGCAACAAACCTCGATGCCAACTCTGCCCACATATCTACACCAGCAACACCATCACAGGACCTAACTAGATCAGCCACACCATCAGCGGTTCATTCACCTTTATGTCCACCAATGTAATCAATGCCATCATGTGCCAGCAATGCCCCTCTGCTATGTACATCGGCCAAACTGGACAGTCCCTATGTAAAAGGATAAATGGACACAAATCAGATATTAGGAATGGCAATATACAAAAACTTGTAGGAGAACACTTCAGCATCCCTGGACACACAATAGCAGATTTAAAGGTAGCCATCCTGCAGCAAAAAAACTTCAGGACCAGACTTCAAAGAGAAACTGCTGAGCTTCAGTTCATTTGCAAATTTGACACCATCAGCTCAGGATTAAACAAAAACTGTGAATGGCTAGCCAACTATAAAAGCAGTATCTCCTCCCTTGGTGTTCACACCTCAGCTGCTAGAAGAGGGCCTCATCCTCCCTGATAGAACTAACCTCGTTATCCCTAGCCTGATTCTTGCTTACATATTTATACCTGCCTCTGGAAATTTCCACTACATGCATCCGACGAAGTGGGTATTCACCCACGAAAGCTCATGCTCCAATATGTCTGTTAGTCTATAAGGTGCCACAGGACTCTTTGCCGCTTTTACTGACTATCAAAGGTAAAGTGGACTTCTGCTCGGGAAGGTGACTACATAAAATAAAAATAGCACTTTTAAAGATGCATCTTCTTCCTCTCTGTCTGACAAGTTATACTACTACCAATGAAGTGGGTCCAGTAGAGCTGTGGCATTGATCAGCGTGGTTTCTTTCCCCCCCTCCTCCCCACCCCACACAAATAACAGCAGCAAAATTAACATCTGAAACCTCATTACAGAATCTTCATTGTTGGTAATATATGAAGTGGAGAAAACTTCCCTTAAGTCGATACCAGGTTTAGTGTGACATGTCAGCATGACTTACATTAATAATAATAATGGTGTACATTTCATATTTTGCCTTTTGAAATATGACCTTTCATCCAGGCAGGTCTCTAAGCACCTCAAAAACAGAATGAGGCACATGGGGCCAAATCCTGTTCCCACTGAAGAAATGACAAAACTCTTCTTGGTTTCAGTGTGATGAATATTTGGCCTGTGTTCTAATGGTCTGAGTGCAAAAAGCACATCTTCTGCATTTTAAAATGGTCTCATTTTGTGACCTAGGGCAAATCACTTAATCTTTCCGTCACAGTTTCCTCATCTGTGAAATAATAGGTGTAGTAGCACTTCCCTGCCTCACAAGGATATTGGGAGGGTTAATTAATTGAGGTTTATAAAACACTTTGAAGATGAAAAGCGCCACATGCTAAATGTTATTTCCAAGCGACGGGTCATGTGATTTCACTGGGGGTTTTGCCTAAATAAGGGATGCAGATTTTGGACCTATACATAGGAAATGCAGTCATTTCTGGGTGAATCATGGTGACTGGAAGTGAAGGTGAAAATCCATATTCAACTGAAAACCAGTCCAGGTATACGTAAATTGTAATTTATAGAGTTACAAATAGAAACGGTAAAGAAATGGATGTGTGGTTTATATGGGTACAGTCGTTGGACTTGACAAGGTATTGTTTATGTACATGTAACAGCTGGAAAATATTTCAAATTGGTCACACAAGGGAAAACAAACTTAATTAGAAAATCTTGTTTTTACTTGTAATCGGAATTGATTAGATAAAAAATATGTGCAACACCAAGATGCCAGTTTTATAATCACTTCTCTGAGCTTAAGCATGCTTCAGAGTAATTAATAGTGGCCGCCCTTCCTGCTGCCCATTGCTCCTTGGTTCCCAGTTCTCCTAACTGAGCATGTTTACGAGTAATGATGGATTGTCTGATCATGCTGAAGCTGTTGCACTCTGGCTGGATTTCAATCAATCCAGGGATAATCTCTGCAGAACCCAGGAGCCTTCCTGGTTTTTACACACAAGAAATCCCCTTCTGTGTCTCTTCTTAATTTAGAAGGCTGACCTGACTGTAGTGATGTAACTGAGCCTCCAGTGCTAAATAGGCCTTGCATATTACATATAGCACAGTCACCACATTATTTGTTTGGGGAAATGTTCTTATCCAGTATTTTATTAAAGAAGACTTTCAACTTGAAAATCACACTTCTGGTTAGAAACATTATACATCCTGTAATCACAGGTAATCCCCGAGATTACTATATCTGAGAAAAAATAATGTCATTTGTATTACAGTAGAACCTTGAGGGGCTAACAGACATTAGGGCCCCATTGTGCTAGGTGCTGTACAAACAGGTAAGATGCACAGAGAAATTAAGTGAATTGGAGAAGATCACACTTGAAGTCTGGCAGAGCTGGAAATTGAACCTAGAACTCTTAAATTCCAGTGCTTTAGCAGCAATGTCTTAAAATCTCCCATGACAGCTGTGTTCCAGTGAGAAAAATTATTTCTATTTATTTAATGAAGCACATTATGTATAGTCAGTTCCACTGTTTCCCCTGTAGAGTCAGTAGTTTTTTAGTTTCTCCCTTGTTATAAAGACCTGTATGGATTACAACAGATGAGCAGAAGATCCTCTATAAAAATTATTTTAAAGGAATTAAAAAAAATCAGAGCATCCTGTTTAACGGGTGCTAGAAACTGGAATATGTGACAGGTACTCACTTGAAAAAAATATTAAATTGACTCTCTCTTTTGAAGTAAATTCTCGTGGTTAATAGGAAAGTGATTTAGTTTTCTTTGTAAATGGTTAATTTTAATTAATTAACCACTGAAATAGTAGGGTTTGAAATTCAGAGGAAATGTAATTAACACAAAAACAATGATTTGTATATATTTTCATTGCAGCTGCAGCTAGAAAAGCAGAAGGGAGAAATTCTCGGGGTTGTGATTGTGGAATCAGGATGGGGATCCATCCTACCCACAGTTATCCTGGCTAACATGATGAACGGAGGCCCTGCTGCTCGTTCAGGGAAACTAAGCATTGGAGACCAGATTATGTCTATTAATGGAACCAGTTTAGTTGGTCTTCCTCTTGCAACATGCCAAGGGATTATAAAGGTACCCAATGCGTATATCTGTATATATGCATGTTTGTAGAGTGTGAGCCTGCAGAGCTGAGATTGTGTCTTTGTAAAGTGCCCTGCAAATGTCTGTCACTTATATGTGTAATAACAATAATTCATGTTGTACTGGTGCAAGATAGATGCAGACATTCCAGGCCTTTCCTTTGAGCAGATTTTAGTAGGGACAAGTGAGTTAAGATTATGTAAGGAAGAAGAGCTGCAAGAGTATTTCACAAAGACTAAATAGAGCCAGACCATGCTGCACATATCTCCTAGAGAGGACCACATGTGGATCTCTACGCTTACCAATGTGAGGGAAACTCCGCTGTATCCATAACACTATCCATCCTATGAACTATGCGGAAGACTTTCATTTGGAGTCCAGTATCCATGCAAGTGGAAGGAGTGGTGGACTGGAGGGAAGAATTGGCAGGTCGGGAGATGAATCACTCTGTCTTCCCTGTAACCGCAGGAAGGTTCCCCAGAGAAGGTGCAATCCAAGGTTGTATTATTTTTGGCCACTGTTGCTAGTACAACTTCATATCCACCAAGGTTAGTAGCAGCTGCCAGCTATTGATGACAGCTTGCATTGTGCCATGCAATTCTGATCAGAGCAAGTTGAATTGACTGGTGCTTAAAGCTCTCATAGACTTTAAGGTCAGAAGGGGCCACCATGACTATCTAGTCTGACCTCGTTAACCCTGCAGGCCACAAAACTTCACCTGCCCACTCCTGTAATTTGCCCATAATCTGTCTGAATTACTGAAATCCTCAAATCTTGATTTTAATAATCCACCATTTATTCTACTTCAGATCAGCAAGTGACCCATGTCCCAGTGCTGAAGAGGAAGGCAAAAAAACCCGCAGGGTCTCTGCCAATGTGACCTGGGGGAAAATTCCTTCCTGATCCCAAATAGGACAGGGGTTAGACCCTGAGCAAGTGGGCGAGACCCACCAGCCAGACACCTGGGAAAGAATACTCCTGTAGTAACTCAGAGCCTTCCCCATCTAGTGTCCCATCATTGGCCGTTGGAGATATTTGCTAATAGCAGTTACGGATGGGCCATGTGCCATAGTTTCAAAACTGAGCTTGCTAAATTTATGGAGTAGGCAATCTCATTGTACAGTCCGCAAGCTCCTCATTACTCTTATTAAAAACTGAGGTGAAGTATTTATTTAGATATTCATTTAATCCCCATCATCAGTTCTTAGAGGTCCCACTTCTTTCCTTGTTTTCTTGTTATTTATATGACTAAAGAACCTTTTAACATTGGCTTTAATTTCCTTTGCAGGATCCAACTCTTCCTGGCTTTTAGCAGTTCTCATTTTTCCTCTATACTTTCTGATCTATGCGAGTTAGTTTTCCTCACTGACCCTTCCCATCTTCCATTCCTTGTAGACTTTCTGCTTTCTCTTAATACCCTATTTGAGGTGCTTGTTCATCCAGTTTGGTCTGCAACCCTTCTATATGAATTTTTCCCCTTGCTTGGGATGCAGGCTTCAGATAGTTTCTGCAACTTTGAGTTAAAGTAATTCCAAGTCTCCTCCACATTTAGATCCTTGAGTTCTTCAGTTGACTTCCCTGATTTTCTCAATTTTTTTCAAGTTTGCTCTTTTTAAATCAGGGGCCCTAGTTGCAGACTTAATTTTGTTTATCCTTGCATTTAGTTTAAACTGAATTAACTCCTGATCACTCAAACCAAGGCTGTCCTCTATAGCCAATTCTTCTATGAGGTCCTTTCTACTTATCAACACTAAATCTAAAATGGCATCACTTCTTGTTCGTTTGGTGACTGTTTAGTGAAGAAATCTGTCAGCTGTCCCATCCAGGAATATCTGGGCCCTACCATTATTAGTAGCACTTCTCCTCCAATGTATAGCCGGGAAATTAATATAAAAATGCCCAGTCAGATCAATTGTCCATATAACCTAATGCCCTGTCTTCTGACAAGGGCCAGTGCCAGATGTTTCGAACAGAATAGGGAAATTTATCAAGTGATCTACCTGTCAACCAGTCCCAGATTCTGGCAATTAAAGGTTTAAGGACACCCAGAGCATGGGGTTGCATCCCTGTCCATCTTGGCTACTAGCCATTGATGGACTTATCCTCCATGAACTTATCTAATTCAGTTATATCCAGTTATACTTTTGGCCTTCACGGCATCCGCAGCAATGAATTCCACAGGTTGGCTGTGTACTGTGTGAAGAAGTACTTCTTTATGTTTGTTATTGAGTGACCCCTGGTTCTTGTGTTAAGTGAAAGGGTAAATAACACTTCCTGTTCACTTTCTCCACACCATTCATGATTCAATAGACTTCTGTCATATCCCCCCTTAGTCATCTCTTTTCTAAGCCGAACAGTCCGCGTTTTGTTAATCTCTCCTCATATGAAAGCTGTTCTGTACCCTTATAATTTTTGTTGCCCTTTTCTGTACTTTTTCCAATTCTAATATATCTTTTTTTTAAATGGGGCTACCAGAACTGCATGTACTTTTCAAGGTATGGGCGTACCAGGGATATATATCATAGCATTATGATATTTACTGTCTTACTGTCTATCACTCTCCTAGCTTATTTGACTGCTGCTGCACATTGAGCAGATGTTTTCAGAGAACTATCCACAATGACTCCAAGATCTCTTTCTTGAATTGTAACAGCTAATTTAGATCCCATCATTTTGTGTATATATAGTTGGGATTATGTTTTCCAATGTGCTTTATTTTGCATTTATCAATACTGCATTTCATCTGCCATTTTGTTCCCAGTCACCCAGTTTTGTGAGATCTCTTTGTAACTCTTCACAGTCAGCTTTGGACTTAACTATCTTAAGTCATTTTTTATTGTCTGCAAACTTTGCCACCTCATTGTTTACCCCTTTTTCCAGATCTTTTATGAATATGTTGAACAGCACTGGTCCCAATACAGATCCCTGGGGGACACCATTGTTCATCTCTCTCCACTGTGAAAACTGACAGTTTATTCCTACCCTTTCTTTCCTGTCTTTTAACCAGTTACTGATCCATGAAAGGACCTTCCCTCTTATCCCATGACTGCTTACTTTGCCTAGGAGCCTTTGGGTTGGGACCTTGTCAGTGGCTTTTTAAAAGTCCAAGTACACTATACTCACCGGATCACCCTTGTCCACATACTTGTTGACACCCTCAGAGAATTCTAATACATTGGTGGGGCATGATTTCCCTTTACAAAAGCCATGTTAACTCTTTCCCAACATATAGTTAATCAATTTGTCTGATAATTCTGTTCTTTACTTGTAATTTCAACCAATTTGCTTGTACTGAAGTTAGGCTTACTGGCCTATAATTGTCAGGATCACCTCTGGAGGCTTTTTTAAAAAATCAGTGGTTTCATTGTTGTGTGCTTTCTTGCTTGTTGTGAGCCTGCTTTATTGAAGTTTATAGTGTGATCTATTTGGGGGGCTGTGTGCTGAGCCTAGCAGCCTGCAAGGCTGAGAGCTTCCACACGAGGTTCTAGCCTGCCATTCTTTGATGCCTAATCCTTTTTGGATCCCTTTTTCAGTAAACCACCAGAGGAACTGGCAAACAAGAGCAGGAAACAGGAGTTTTCAGAGGGGCTTTAGAGACTGAGCATGATAGCCAGTTACACCTAATAAACATTCTCTAAATTTAGGCCAACACCCCCTTCCCTTTCCCCCTCCCCCACAAAAAAGAAAAGAAAACACACACACAACCCTGCAAGAGTAAAAATCATGCCGGCAGAAGTCCAGCAGCAGAGTGGGAGCTAGCCAGTTTATTGCACTGAATGCATTAGGGGGTTGGACTAGATGATCTCCTGAGGTCCCTTCCAACCCTGATATTCTATGATTCTATGTATAATTACCTGCTTTTATGGTCAGGTGGCATATGTATGCATTTGGGGCAAGCAGCTCATGGCCCTCAGAGATTGAGTATGGGCTCTTGAGAACAGAGTGGCTGAACTGGAGGAGCGAAGGGAGACAGAGAGATACATATAAGAGACTTTCCGGTACACAATAGAGCGGTCCCATCCCCCATGTGACAGCCTCTGTGCTGTTGAGGAGGATGAAAGTCTGGGAAAGAGAACATCAAGCTGGAGTGGGGGGAAACAATCCCATAGTTGGGACCCTCCTTCTGGATGATGCCATGGTACCCTCTCACACTGAGTATACCTCTCTGGGGGAGGGGATCTCTGTTACCATGAAGAGAGAGAATATGAATAGGGGAATTGATTATTAGAAATATAGTTGGTTAGTAAATGACTGGGAGAACAGCATGGTGAATTGCCTGCCAGGCGCAAAGGTTGAGGTCCTCTCAGGACATCAAGACAGATTTATGTGCAGTGCTTGGGAGGAGCCAGTGGTCGTGGTATAGGTAGGTATGCAGGACATAGGGAAATGTAGGAGAGAGAGATCCTGGAAGCCAAATTTAGGCTGCTACAGAAGAGGTTAAAGTCTAGGAGCTCCACGGTAGCATTCTCTGAAATGCTTCCAGCTATGCACAGAGCCAGTTAGATGGGTAGAACTGCAGGGTCTCAACGTGTGGATGAGATGTTCGGAGGAGGGATTTAGGTTTGTTAGGAACTGGGGAACCTTTTGGGAAAGGAGGTGCCTATACAGGGAGGATGGGCTCCACCTAAACCAAAATGGAACCAGGTTACCGGCATGTATGTTTAAAAGTTCATAGAGGAGTTTTTAAATTAAGGGTTGGGGAAAAGCCAACGGGTAGAAGAATCCATGGTTCGGACAGACACATCTCTTGGGGGAAGATTTATTAAAGGGGATACTCTATGTCCTAGTAAAGAGGAGAAGAAAGAAGTTGATAAAATACAGGTAGGAAATTAATAGAAAAAGTCCAACAAAAGAGAGTCCCATTCAATTACATCACATGAAGGTAGACAACTAAATATTGACATATTGTATAAGTGCTTGTTTACAAATGCTTAGGTCTTAAGTACTGAGGTGAAATTGAGTCCCTGGTATTACATGATGAAGTTGGTAATTAGTCTCCCATAATCACAAAATTCCCAGTAGTAGTATTTAATTAAAAATACCAAAAAAATCTCTATCCGTATCCACATCAGATCCAGGGGATTTGTAGAGGATTCTAAGCATTATCCCAGTGCAACCTCTGTTATGTTTCTTCCCTAAAGTGATTTTGACCCACACGTATGCCATTTTATCCATTCCATCACTTCTAATTTCTTTACAGTCTACTTTGTCATTAATGCACAATGCTGTTCCACCACCTTTTTCTTTACTTCTGTCTTTCCTGAACAGGACATGCCTTCAATACCTGTGTACCGGCCGTGACTACTATTCTACCATATTTTCGTTATCCCTATATCCTGCACCAGTAGTTCTAGTTCCTTCCTTTTGTTACCCAGGCTCCTTGCATTGATGTACAGACATCTTAGTTGTTTTTGCTTGGCTTCACTCAGATTCTTCGCCTGATTAGGTATAGTCATTTTACTGCCAGTTAAGCCTACCTAACTTACAGTCAGTGATGTTGGCACTGCCTTTCCTCTTGTTGTCCATTCTCCTACACTCTGTTGTTCCTTTATCCACTGCTGTATCATCTTTTATTTGATTTTCTTCCTGGTTAATGTTAAAATCAGGTGTGAAGATTACATGAGCATCTTCCAACCATCTCCCCCGAATTCCTAGTTTAAAGTTCTTTTAGTCAGTCTACCTCCATCCCAAAAGTCTATTTCCCTCCCTGCTCAGGTGGAGTCCATCCCATGAGAACTGTCCCTGTGAATGCCTCCTAGTGGTTGAACATCCCAAAGCCTTCCTCATAGCACCACTTCCTGAGCCATGTGTTGATCATCATAATCTTGTCTCACCTTCACTGTCCTCCTCTACAGACAAGTGGAATCCCAATCATAGAAGATTAGGGTTGGAAGAGAACTCAGGAGGTCATCTAGTCCACCCCCCTGCTCAAAGCAGAACCAACCCCAGTGAAGATCACCCAAGTCTCCCTTTCTTTAAGAATCTTCCCCAGCCTGGCATAGTCTTCCTAAAAGTTTCCAAGTAAGAATCCAGCAGTACCATTTGTTCCAATGTGAAGGACAGTCAGTGGATTCTTTCCTGCTCCCATTAGGATCCTCTTCAGCCTCATGTCCACATCCTCTATCATTAGCTCCCAGCAGACAGAACAGTCATCTGTGCTTGGGATCAGCCCTGGTGACAGGCTGTCCATTTTTCTTAATATGTAGTCCCAGTCACACACATCTGCTTCTTTCTGGAGCATTTCTCCGGCATTCCCCCTTCTGTTCTTTCTGCCTACAATTTGTCTCGTCTTCTGTTCCCCCTTGTAACCTTCTGAGAGTCATTCTCTGTCCTCCTGGGGCTCTGAACTCTGGCTATCTCCATTGTCTCTTCCCCTCTTCTTGTAGAATAGTAGCGCTTCTCTTCTTCCTTGTTCTCCCAGCCTGCCTCTCCCTTTCATTTTCTAACTCAGCAAACGTGTTCCTCATCTCTATTTCTCTTTTACTAGCCTGTTTTTCCCTCTTTGTTCTTTGTTTCCCGCTTTGTTCTTATAATCACATCTTTCCACTGCCACTTTCCTTATCCAGCAGTGTACCCTTACAGTTCTCTGATCCAGGCATGCACTTGGAAGGCTTGAGGTTCCTCTTTAGCCTCCTCTCTCGTTTCCTCCATTAGCCACTCAAATCCCCTTTGAAACTCAACCATAGTTTCTAGATGCATTTCCAAACTTAGGATCTTCTCTTCCATCGGCCCTACCAGTTGGCATGTCATAAAAACGAAACATCTTTCAGGTACCCTCCATAATATTGCTAATGCTGTTGGAGGTGGTTTGGTGTTAATGATGGTTGGAAAATTTGCGATAATTCATTAGAGCAGAGAAGGCCTTGCCCTCACTATCCCCATTTGTAAAATGGAGATTACAATATCTTAGACACATTGAAGCTGCATCCTTTAACGATTATGAACAGCTGTGAGATCGTTGGATTGAAGGTGCTATCTATATGAGAGTGAATTGTTATTGTTGGTAAGGTTTTGGGATGGTCAGCTGGACTAATAGTTCAGAAAGAGTCCCTGACTTCTTTCCTCAGGATCTATACGATAATTTTAATTTAGAGTAGCTGAATGTTCCTTCATATGGGCAGTCCTATGTTAGTTGCAGCCGCAAGGGGGGAGGGGTACAGGGTTTCAAGCTCAGCTACTTCACATACTTCCAGTAAGCACCAGTTAGAACCACTTCAGAAAATGCTAACATTTGGGATATTTTTCAGGGTCTTAAGAACCAGACGCAGGTGAAACTGAACATTGTCAGCTGTCCTCCTGTTACAACCGTCCTCATAAAACGACCAGACCTGAAATACCAGCTGGGCTTCAGTGTACAGAATGGAATTGTAAGTTTGTACTTTAATTGTTTATGGCTTTTATGTGGAAACATGTTAAAAAGCTAAATAACTGGAATATTTAAAAAAAAAAAACCAAATTGTGTGCTTTGTGTGCACTTTGAACCTTTTGAGCTTCCTGGTTTATAAAGTAGCCTTGCAAAGCAGTATATGCAGAGGCAGAATGTTACATCTGTATGTTGTGGAGATAAGTGTGTGCGTGTGTGTGTGTAATGTTGTTTGTTGTAGGACATACTCAAACGCAAAGTAAACATTTGGTTTTTAGGAGATTGGAAGTCCTAGCATCTGTTTAGCAGAAGAACAGATGGGAGGGTGAGAGAAATAAAGTAGCAGTCAAGGACGTGACAGGCTGCTGATGTGGGGCATGCAGTGCAGTTAGGCTGTGTCAGTTGTTGAGGTCAGTGAGACCTAAAATCACAAGCATAAGTCCCATCCCTGAAGTATTCGTTGTTGCTGATGGGCTTGAAGAGAAGGGGCTGTTCTTAGCCAGTGAAAATTTGTGTAGAGCTTGTAGGTGTGCTTGAGTCATAATCACTCATTAACTAAGACCATCATGCCATCAGGATCTCTGTTTTCTGAGAATTCAGTTTGTCTGATCTGTATCCATATTCCACAAACACAGGAATTTTGCATTTTGATCCTTTGATTTACCAAATCTTCTTCTTAAATCTACTGTATGTCGACATCCTTAAATCTACTACCCCTTTGTCTGTGTTTCCTCTGATCTACTATATGCCATATCCTTCACTTAACTCTATCTACGATGTGGTGCTATGCCCTGTAAAACCTTTTCATTAGCAATATAACTTTAAATGTTGTTTGTAACATATGGGGTGCTTCCGCATTCTAGGAATAAAGAATATTCTAAATACATTGTAACTAAAAGTAGAAGCATTGAATGGCAAGTTTTAAAGATTGTGCCCAATGCACATGCAGTGGAACTTACTTACATTAGAGCCTTTGGAGAAAAGGGTTAATTTTCAGAGGAGTTTCACAATAAATAGAGCATCCATTATTTAAAAGAGGGAGCTGGGAATATGCCTGCTTCTCATCTTCCACCCACCCTGCCAGTATATCTTTTTGCTTACAACTGCCGCGTTTACTCTGTTGTTTAGCTATGGTGGTGGGTTTTTTGATCCTCTTAACAGGTTTTTTTAGTTAAGGTATACATTTAATTTGAGCCTCTATTATGGTGTTTTTAAATAGTTTCCATGCAACTTGCAGGCATTTGACTCTTGTTGTGACTGTTCTTTTTAATTTCTGTTTAACTAGCTTCCTCATTTTTGTGTAGTTCCCCCTTTTGAAGTTAAATGCTACTTGTGGTGGGCTTCTTTGGTATTTTCTCCCCTACGGGGATGTTACATTTAAATTACATTATGGTCACTTTTACTGGGTGTTTCAGCTGTCTTCACCTCTTGAAGCAGATCTATGATTGATTTAGGATCAAGTCAAGAAATTTCTCTCCCCTTGTGGGTCCAGGACTAGCTGCTTCAAGAAGCACACATTAATGTACGCAGTTTATCTGGAAATAGTTTAAATCCCCCATTATTATTGTTTTTTTTGTTTTTGTAGCCTTTCTAATCTCTGAGTATTTCACAGTCACTGTCTCCATCCTGGCCAGGTGGTCAGTAGTATATTCCTATTGCTATAATCTGACTAGTCAAGCATGGAATTTCTGTCTATAGAGATTCTTTGTTACAGTTTGATTCATTAAGATTTTTTTATTAAATTTGACTCTATTCTTTTTTCACATATAGGACCACTCCCACGCCAGTGTGACCTCTTGTGTATTTTGTACCCTGTTATTACTGTATCCCATTGATACTCATTTTGCCACCAAGTTTCTGTAATGCCTATTATATCAATGTCCTCATTTAATATCAGGTTCACCCATCTTAGTATTTAGCCTTCTAGAATTGTATACAAGCACTTATAAAACTTGTCAATATTTAGTCGTCTGCTTTCATGTGATGTAATTGAATGAGAATCTCTTTCGTTGGACTGTTTCTCTTCAGTTCCTACCTGTACTTCAGCAACTTCTATCCTCTCCTCTTTACTAGGATATAGAGAATCCTGTTTAATAAATCTTCCCTTAAGGGATGTGTCTGTCTGAACTGTTTGCTCCTCCACACCTGTCAGCTTGCACAGTTCCCCTCTGAATCCCTCCGAAGCAGTTCTGGAGCTTGGGCAGAAGTGGGGAGGAATGGGCACAGATGGGAGCAGGTGAATTATTTCTCCAAACTCCAGTGAGAAAAGATAATACACAGATGAGGCACAGTCTGTATTTCTCTTCCCCTTGCCACTTCCTCACCTTCTTCACCTCCACACACTTACCACCTTAACTGAACTTTTAGTGTCACAGCTGTTTCAGTTTATGGTAGTTTGGCTCCACCTAGTGGACATTTACCATATGCACCATTTGGTATATGGTCACAATTCAGTTTGAGTTCATCTCAACATTTACATTAGTGTTTGGTGAATTTGGTATACCTCATTTTGAACAAGTCTCAGAATTTATAGTAAGCGGTGAAAAATAAGAAGGCCCTGCAACACAATTCAGTTATGAAAAGTCACAGTTTGGATTTGAAGGCCAATAACTGGCACACATGTACTCTGTTTGATTTGTATTTTAAAATATATTACTGTAATAATGCAACTCTCTTATCATTTACTCTTTGCATTTTAGAAAGCAGAATTTTCTAATGACCAGATATGTAATTATAACGGATCACTGGGCTGAAAAAAAATACTCAGGCACTTTTTCCTCTTGATTCAGCATTCGCTTAGAGAAGGGATAACTTGAATGGCTATAAATTAAATGTCCTCCACTTCTGTGCCATTATCTTGTTATGCCTGCATCTGCTAGTTATTTACATGTCTCATCAGAACACAGGCTTGCTGTATTTGCTTTCATTCTGCATATCTCCTTTGTGCAGGATGTAAAGTCATTAAATTTCTGAATGGTCTGTAAACAACCTGAATGTATTAAGGCAAAAAGGCTTTTTAGGCTGGATTTTGTTCCCATAGCACATTAGGCAGACGTACAGGTGGGAAGGATGAAAAGTAGGCAACTGCAACACTTCCCTATCTCTGAAGGATTTCATTTCCTTGCTCAATGCAGAGATGTGCTCTGCAAGACACTTTCCGGCGCTCTGCGAACAGTTGGCTGGTCAGGTTGTGCTAGCTTCCCTGGTTTCCAGCTGAGAGAACCAGAGCAAACGGAAGGAGATGAAAGGAGCAGAAGTAGAAAGTGTAGAACAAAAGCAAACCGTTCTTGCTCCAAAGTTAGCTAAAAATGCATACATGATGGAAGCAGTGGCGGTAGTTGCCACAGGTATGTTGTGCCATCATGAATGGGGAGGGAGGTGAGCATGAGACAATCTCTCAAGATGTGGTTCACCTTTTGTGCAAAAGCTTGGGTGCCACTTGCTTAGAAATGATGGTGGCATTTAAATGTAATAATTCCCCTCTAATTTCATTATGTTTGTGGTTCATGGGTTATATCAGGTTGGTTTGTGTCCAGTCTTTACTATTGATATTTATCACTTTTCATCTGTAATCTCAAAGATCTTTACAAAAGAGGGGTTCTGTTTTAAAAGTGCAGTAAAATGGCTGTAACTTAGCAAGTGATTAGTATTTTATTTTTTCCTTCATCTTGCGCTTATATATAGGGAATTCCCCCCTTTAATTTATATTTAAGATATATACTTAACAAAATGTATGCTGCAGGATTTAAATACATGCAGTACCTAACATTCAAAATGATTTCAGTGAAAAAATAAACTATGTATCAGGGTTTAGCCATTTGCTCTGAATAAATGGTTGAAGAGCAAAGAATTTAACTGGCAGAGTTTTACTCTAATATATTACAGTCTGTTCAGTACACAGTGGGCAAACTGGAATAAAACTCATTATTTATGTAAGAGGTTTTCCCTATATTACAGCTTGTCACTTAACACAGTGAAAAATCTGTAACATATAAAACTAAATCTGTATAGTTCTTTTTCCTCTTTGTTCTGCTCCTCCCCCCCCCCGCTCCCCGAAAATAGGATATAGGCTCTTGCTCACGAGAATTAGATCCAAGTGAATCATGCTTTATTTAATCATCTCAAGGGCTGTCACCATGTTCAACAAATACAGCAAACTATAAACTTCCTGGCTCAGTACACCTTTGCCTGAACTTCCTTAATGGTAGTATAACCTTTCTGAACTTGCCAATTGAATCTGGAACTGTGGCCAGATGGACTACAAGGGGTATGCTGCCATGTATCTTGAGTTCTGATGGAAGCTTAACAAGCTAAGAATGCTAAATTTTCTGGTTTTGGTTGTATTCTTTCTGCAGGTAGCTAATAAAGTCATATTGATCTGAATCTATTTTTGGGGAAGGGAGTGGTGATTTTGGGGTAGCATATTTTATCCCAGGATGCTTAATGAAGACTAGCTGTTTAAAGTAGAAGGTTAATTTTAGATTTCAGTTCTGTCTGGTGTGCATGTAGGCCCTAAATGGTACATAGGCTTTGTGCTGGCCTTATGCACAGGGGTGAATTGCACCCGTTGCGATCGAAGTCCATTGTGATAGCCAGTGCTGGATTTTCCTGGGCCGTCTGGGAAGAAGCACGTCATTCTCCACCCATCTCCCTTCCTACATATAGATAGGTCACCCCTCACCTCCATGTGCCCATGGCGCGCCACTTGCCCTAAACCCTCACCCACTCACCTGTTTGTGAGGCTGCACGACCTCAGCTAGACCAATGCCTGGCCTGGATCAGGAAGCCAGGAGGTGGAGCCAAAGCACAACTTTCTAAAGCAGTGTGCGGTGTAAGGCAGTTAGGCCATTCATTCTCTCCCCACTGGTGCTGGATTTAGATGCAGTGAAGAATTTAAGTGATCCTCTGACCAGCAGCTGTCCGTTTGTGTGGTGGGGGGGCCTATTACACACATGCCTAATGCTGCCACTGTCTTTAATTCATGAGACGCAGGTTCACCGTATTTTCGTGGAGTTCTACAATCAGGTTCACTCCATTGTCACTCTATGGTCTCCTTTGAGGAACTAGTGTCACTTAACTTCCTATTTACCAGAGAGTGTTCATTACAGTGGTGCATTCAGCATTTCCCCCCACCAAGACTCAGTGCTTCTCCTCTGCAGTGGGCCCTGCCTCCGAGGGCCAGCGACTGAGAAGCCCAAAAGGCTGCCTTGCTTTGGACTTGAAAATACAGGAGCAGCGGCGTAGGCCAATGCTTAAAGCACAGAACTTGAGATAGAAAGATCTGTGCCTATTGTTATGGTTCTATTGACCCTCACCAAGTGCAAGGCCCTGGTTAGATCCTTGCCCTGGTTAGATCAGATTCTAAAATGAGGGTAAAATATTACTGCTTTCCCTCACTGCTTTCCTATTGGGAAGGTTTTTAATTGTCTGATATTTGTAAAGCTCTATCAGAGCATCAGATGGAATATGCCACAGAAATATCACTGCCTTTGTGCTACAGTGCTGACAGTTCACCTTTTCGTTTGCTTCTGAAAGCGTGTACTGGAAGTGGACCTATTGTCTGCAGTTTTTTATAGTGAGGAAAACATATTTACAGGGTTCTTTGGGCACACGATGGCTTTTTCCTATCTGATTATTATGTACACATTCCCTGTGGCAGGTAATAAACTTCTAATTTTACAGAAAAATATTGTTTTGATAGAGAGCTGTACTAAATGGATGTACTGCAGTCTGGAAGATTTTGTCATCTGTATGATTAGAAGGTAAAAACTGTCTGCAAATTATATGTTCTGTGGGAGTGAAATCAAGGTTGCAATTCTGTGGATGGCTCTGCTGGCTCCTTTAACCATGAAAGGGTCGCTGAAGTGGTTTATGAACCACAGCAGAACCCTGAAATCTAATTACAGCCCATGCGTTCGATGGCACAGCTCATACTATACCATATACTGTATTTTACAGTACAGACAAAAGTATCTTTCAAAGGCTGAAGGAGGCTGTTTTCACAAACAAGGAGCAATGACTACAGAGGCATTTTCTCTCCCTTGTATTGTGTGAGCTTTGACAGAATAGGAAAGGATTCCATTGTTTGTGGCATTGTATTTAGAGAGAGAGGGTTCTAAGGAAATTGCCAATATTGTGAGGATATTTTTCATCCACACAAAGCCTTTCAACTCAGGCACTTCTCCTGCTTCCAGCTTGCCCAGTGCCAGTGTATTGTGTCTGTATCTGCATTAGACTGCAAAGTCCTTGGGGCACATGCCATGTTTTATGATGCTTCTATTTAGCACTGAACAAAATGCTCAGAGCTCAACTAATAAATAATAATAATGCGTGCCATGTGGTTATAATAAGGATAGTGACTGCAAAAATTGCCATCATGGGGTTCCATACAGTATTGGGGGGAGGGATAGCTCAGTGGTTTGAGCATTGGCCTGCTAAACCCAGGGTAGTGAGTTCAGTCCTTGAGGGGGGCCATTTAGGAATCTGGGGCAAAAATTGGGGATTGGTCCTGCTTTGAGCAGGGGGTTGGACTAGATGACCTCCTGAGGTCCCTTCCAACCCAGATATTCTATGATTCTTTCTCAGCTAGGATCACCTTTTTTCTCAATTTACAAATCAAAAGACAATTTTACTATTGTTCTCAGTTTCCAAAAGGTAAACCGTTCAGTTTTTAAAATTTCAGCTCTGCTAACTGCACCTCTGATATACAAAATCAAGCTGTGCCCTTCCTACCTCTTGCCAGGAGACAGAATAGACTCCTTCACAGTCTTCTGCATAGTGTTGACTATGAAAAAAGACAAAATGTACTACACTCCCTACCCGACCGTAGCTGATATACTGCTATTACTTGTCTGTTAGAAATAGAGGGGGGTGAGTGTGGTACCTCAGATACTCCTGTTTGGGAACTGCTGGTAAACGTTTTTGTAGTGGTGATCACTGATACTGTCTTTGCTCTGCACTGCTTTGTTTAGAGCAGTAGAGTAAGGAGATATGTCAGACACATGAAAGGAAAACTATTGACTTGATGCCATTGTAATGTATTTATTTTTCTGTCCATCTCTAAGAATTTCTGTCTTAATGTAAAATCTGCGTCTTTGTTCCTGTTCCAAATATGCATTGTATTTTTTTCTTTGACTATGAAGGGCCAAATTTTTGGCCTCCTTTCACATGCATGCAGCATAAGTATACCTGATTAAATAAAATAGTTATGCAGTATAGAAAATTGCACTCCATTCCAAGCAGGGCATACGGATTTTGCATGTCTTTGAAATTTATGAATCTGAAAAAGGGCATATTGTAATCTAGTTTTATCTGAGTGAGCTGAATATTCATGGTATGCAGCTAGACTTTGGGGTTAGGATCATAGTTCTCCAGCTGGGGCAGGCCTGCCTTGAGAGCAAAGTATTGGCTAACTAAGTCTCCATTGGCATGAGGTAGATGAAACGCACGTGGGGTAATTAATTAATAGATCCATGGTAGTGTAGTATAGTAGCTATTACTAGAGCTAATTCAGAACTATTGGTACAGAAGCAGAGCTACTGCTTTGAAGGTCAGCCTCTACTCTGTTCTTATTCTCTGTGTGATCTGTGAAGTAGGACTGCCAGCTGGATTTGTGGTGTGGAACATGTGGGAGTGAAGGTTTGGTAGGGGGCTGATGTGACTCACATGGAACAGGACACAAAACACAAGGGATACTTATTTTACAGGTGAAAGGCAATGATTGGGGTAGAGAGGTGTCCTTCCTGGAGGTGCACAGGCAATTAGGGCTGGGGCAGGTCCATGTGCACAAAAGCCAAGAACAAGATTGATTGATTTTGTGCTCAAAGCAGATTTGTTTTTAGATAGGGGAATTCTATATTTAGATGATAGCCCATTCTGGCAAACTGTCAGTATTCTCTTTTGGGGGCATATGCATGACATAATCCCGTCCATGTTCTATTAATTGTAATTTAGCTGAGTTATTGTCTGTGCATGAATAAGAGCACGCTAGTGGTGTAAGTGCAGTTCTCTCCATCTCCCTGAAAAGTGGGCTGATGTCAGTTAGTTTTGGTCTGGTGCTTTCTAGTTTCATGTTCATTACTCTTAGAAGGTGTAGCTAAAGCTATTTAAAAACCAATTTCCCTTTCCCATCCCCAACACCTTTTAAGATTTTTTTCCCCCCTGAAGTAATATGTGCAAATCAAAATTCTTCCTGGAAAAATATGATGTGCTATAAAGGACAAATGACCTGTTAGTGTATGTTATATAATCAGATTTTTATTCATTTTAGATAGGTTTCAGAGTAGCAGCCGTGTTAGTCTGTATTCGCAAAAAGAAAAGGAGTACTTGTGGCACCTTAGAGACTAACACATTTATTTGAGCATAAGCTTTTGTGAGCTACAGTCACTTCATCGGATGCATGAAGTGAGCTGTAGCTCATGAAAGCTTATGCTCAAATAAATGTGTTAGTCTCTAAGGTGCCACAAGTCCTCCTATTCATTTTAGAGCAACTCAGGCAAACATTAATGGGTTGCACAAATGAGAGTACTGGAGGTCTAAGCTTTGCAGGATGCAGCAGAGATAATTGGAGCACCTTGACTTCGGAGGATAGGCCTAGTCTAGACTAGGGTTCCTGATCCTGTGCCTCCTTCAGTGTCAATCTAGGCACTCCACAAAAGTCTATTCCACGATACAAATGATTGTAGTTTCCCCTATGCTGAGTCCTTTTCAGAAAACTATATTGAGAACTAAGCTGAGCCCCAAGGTAAACTACAAACCTGTGATTATCTTGTCTGACCTCCCCAGTGACCTTTTCCTCCCTGCCAGACTGCCAGCTGCTCCTTTTGAAACAGACATACAGGGAACATTAAAAAGCCTTTTCTTCTTGACTTTAATGAAACTTGAAACTTCAGTGCTGGTGTAACGTCCGTACAGGGTTGCTTTTAAATTTCTTTGCAGCAGGGGTGTCTTGATGAGTGACCATTCCCTAATCTGAACTAAAAATAAAAATGGGAGAGAGATGAAGTAGGAAGCTGTTCTTTTAAGTATATTTCAGAACAGATATTTTCTGACAGCTGATAGATGTGCCATTTTTCTCTCTCTCATGTTTTGTATTGTATTTTCCACAAGATTGTTAACAAAGACAAACACCTGGGAAAAAAAGCAAAGTTAAACAAAGTTCCTCTGAATGTAAATCTGTTGAAGGACTGCACCAATTTCCAATCTCTTTTACTAATCCCTATTGTATATTGTATTGTCCCCTTCCCTCTCCCAGCCCGGAACTGAAACTGTGAAAGAGATTTTGTTACGTATTTTTACAATCACAAAATACTTCATAAGGGATCTCTACTCTGAATTAATGATCCATTTTATAGCCTGGCTCAGTCCTCTTCTTGTAGTAACTGGGCCCAAAGGCTGGGTCCCACAGGCTTCTAAGTCAAGTGCGTCAGAATGAGTCTACTCACTGGTCATAGCTCTGTGTCTCTTAGGTGCACGCCCTAGCTCAGATCTCTTGTGTGAGCCATTCCTAAATTGAGACATGGGACTCCACTCTGTCTCACTCAGATCCTGGAACTACTGCCTCAAACCTCCTGAACACCTTAGTTGTTTATACATGCTTCTCCAGAATTTCACCAGTTTAAACCCATGACAGGAAGGCAAGGGACCAGCCTTAGCAAAGTAATTTCTTAACCACAGTCACATCATGGTTTAAAAAAAACCAAAACACTACAGAGTTATAGACCTTTGTACAATAATAGAAGTCCCAAAACGCAGCCTCCCACCATCTTTAATCTTACCCCTTCTGTGAATCAGATCTTGCAAATATTTCAGGCTAAGCAGAGTCCCTCCTGCCTTCTCCCTCTCCAGCTTGATCTTCATTGCGGCAATGGATGGTCCCCCCCTCAGAGAAGCACCCCTCCTTAAATTCAGTCTCTGTCCCTTTTTGCCAGGTGCTCCATAGGCATGCTTGTATCCTGTCCCCCTCCAGGCTCCTGTGTAGAGTCCATTGTTCCATGGGGATGGTCTGGCAGTTGAGAGAGAATCTGACTCAAATGGCCCTAGTGTATTGCCTTGATGGCCTCTTGGAGATTGTCCTTCACCAAGGCGTCAAGCATCTTTCCTGGTCAGCATAACTGACTGCAATATATCATAGTAACCTTGCTTTGGGCAAGGTCAGAGAGGAGTTCAGCACATAACACAAAATGGATGTGCTAATCCAAAATGGAAGATACAATATAAATAGAGTCACAATTGGACCCAGACCTGAATAGCCCACTCTGCCACAATCACCATTTCACCACTAAAACAGTGGGCCTCCAGAATCTCATACTGGCAAAAATCTCCTCCATTTAAATGATTGCTATGGGTGCTTTTTAACAGATTCACTGCATTCAGCACTGAGTGACTTTTTCTATCTTTATGTGGCAATGGAAATGTAATCTGATTAAGGACTGCAGCATTTAAATAATTATTATGCCCTTGTGCTCTGTTTATTTCTTTTTTGTGACCTTTTAAACCTTTTCTGTTTTTTTCGGTTAAAGATTTAATTTTAGATTTAAAGGGATACTGGCAGGTTAAATACATATTAAAAGCAAAAACTTTTTCACATACGTTGCTAATAACACATTGATTTTTGAAACAGAATTTAATTTGTAATATTTATTAGCTGATTACTTTTTTGCATTTCTCTGATTTTTTTGAAACAGGACACAGATTGGTCAGTTTCCTCTTTGTTTACAGAAAGTTTCAAATTCATTTTATCTTTTGTGTTCTTCTAATTCACATGATGGCTCTTGCATGCTAACCATAGCTTTTTATCCTGTTCTCATTGGTATAAATTGACAGTAACTCTGTTGAAGATAAAGGAGTAACAGAGTAAAATTCAGAGGAGACTTGGGTAAAAGTCTTGTAAATGTGGGGTAATGTTTGTTTACAGTTGGGGAAAAAGAGTTACTGTAATTTTTCTGTTGCTATTGCTATAAAAGCTTTTTACCTAATCCTAATATTGGATCTAATGTGAACAAAGTGTCTCTTTAAGAGGAGAGCACTGTGCCAAGGTCCTGCAGGTAGTAATGGCACCATTATTAAAAAACAAAATGCTACAACCTTCTGCAAGGAAGGGCTGTAGACAACTGCAATCAAAAAATATATCAAATGGTCACCAAAATAAGAGATGCAGTGGATAGAAATAACACTTGGTCACTAGCTCTTGTACTTCTAACAAAGTAATTTCCAATGAAGGTTTCTTGCAGGTTACTTAGGACAGATTTTAAAAAAGTCGCCTCTGTTTGTTCTGAAGACAGGAAGAAAGATAACTGAATACAGTCATAGTGTGGCTCAATCTAAAAATAGTAAAGTTGGTTTGAGAAAAGAGATTTTTTTGGTATTTTTTTTAATCTACCTTTTTATTCAAATTTTGAAACTTGAAAAGCTTTGATCAGCTCCATAAAATAATCAACATTTCTTTTTCCATCAGAGGCCTGTGTAAATGAGAACGTAGTACCAGGTCGATTCTTATGGCAAGGTATATACATCACCCAAAAAATTCCTGCTGTACTTGCCAACCTTTGGGAGTCCAATGATGGAATCTGTCAGGATGCCAAGCTATCCTCTTGCCATTAGTGGTGATCTAGGACATGGGTTCTCAACCTTTCCAGACTACTGTACCCCTTTCAGGAGTCTGATTTGTCTTGTGTACCTCCAAGTTTCATCTCACTTAAAAACTACTTGCTTACAAAATCAGACATAAAAATACAAAAGTGTCCCAGCACACTAGTACTGAAAAATTGCTTACATTTCTCATTTTTACCATATAATTCTAAAATAAATCAAACAAGTCATTTTCTGTATGAAATTTTAGTTTGTACTGACTTCATTAGTGCTTTTTATGTAGCCTGTTGTAAAACTAGGGAAATATCTATATGAATTGCTGTACCTCCTGGAAGACCTTTGCGTACCCCCTGGGTGAGAACCACTAAGGTGGAAAGCACAGTCCTAAAGTATGTTTTCTGGACTATGCCCTGGCTGTACCTGTTCTGTTGTGAAAGATGCCAGGTGGCCTCCTTGGAGCCTTCTATTTAAATTAAATCACTCTCCATGATCTTGGACTACATGGAGAAAAACACATTTTAAATATAATGCAGTCTGATTTGTGATAAAGTCACATACCATTGATTTAGGGAGTCTTCCTATTGGAGATGGAGCTGATGCGGTGCAAGTATTTTTATATAGATGTAGTAGTTTTAAAGAAATTCCCACAGCAACCCTTGAATCATATGCTACAACTGGCACCTCAGCAATAGAAGGGGATCTCACAGGAAACACACTCAACAAAATGTCATTTCAACTTATCATGTTGCTTGGATATTTTAGCAGTTAACATTTTCTCACTTAGTCGCTTCTATAGACACATTTAAATACCACGTACTTTTGGAAGGATTAATTTGTGGTATAAACAAAAATCTGGGTTAAGGTTTAATTTGGAGTGTACATATGTGTGGACAAAAGGAATATATTATTTTGTTTTTCCTCCCTCCCTGTTTGGTCTGCTTTGAGATACCAGCTATTGAACTATTGTTCATAAGGTTCCAGTCCTCCCCTGCCTTTTTTATTTATGTATTTATTTATTTTTTGCACAGGCCTGAAACTTCATTTCCATGGTGATAGTGCAGCTATTTTAAGCACAGGTAGATGGACATGAGCTAACATGTTGAAAATAGTGTGGGTGTAGTGGCACCGGAATACAATCCTGCCCAACCCCTTAGGTACGTACTTAGAAGGCTAGCCAGATCCACTACAGCCACACTGCTATCTTTAGTGCACTAGCTTAGGCAGAGTGAACCTGTCTGCCTACGAGTGACCTGTTAACTTAATTAAACTCTGACTTTGCCTGCCAGATTTGCAGCTTGATGCGAGGTGGAATAGCTGAACGGGGAGGGGTCCGAGTAGGACATCGCATTATTGAGATCAACGGCCAAAGTGTTGTGGCCACTGCTCACGAGAAGATAGTACAAGCCTTGTCTAACTCAGTGGGAGAGGTAAGAATCGTCTGAATTTAAAATATTTTATCAAAGTATTGAAACACGTGAGTGAGAATCTCTCTCTACATACTTCGGCTCCTGCTGTTGAAAACAATCTGGTGCTAACGCTGTATTAACACCCCTCCTCCCCCCAATGAAACCATAAAAGTAAAGGTTTCAGAGTAGCAGCCGTGTTAGTCTGTATTCGCAAAAAGAAAAGGAGTACTTATGGCACCTTAGAGACTTACAAATTTATTAGAGCATAAGCTGATGAAGTGAGCTGTAGCTCATGAAAACTTATGCTCTAATAAATTTGTTAGTCTCTAAGGTGCCACAAGTACTCCTTTTCTTTTTGCATAAAAGTAAAGCAGTTGTGGCTACATTATCTGGATTTTACCATTAGTTTTTAAGAAAGATTTTCCTGACTGATTCTGACATTTGAAGCTGCTGTCAGTCATCAACCATTCAGATAGGTGAAGAAATATCAGTCAAGAATTTTATAGCCAAGAGCTATGAAAAATCTCTGTTTTAGATTTTCCAGTCATAAAATGAATTGATTGCCAGAGAGGCGAGAGATTAAGACTGACTAATATTTTAACCCTTTCATTTTAGCTGAGATTCTCTGACTCTGATTAGGGAATGGGGTAAGAGAGTAAAACATGTCTCTGTTCCTCACCATGTTTAGCGAAACTAGTGACTGATAACGAGATGTGTGTTGGTGACATGCCTTCTCGTCCCTTTTGAATTTCAGGTAGCATCACTATGCTTATGCCATGGAAATACTGACCAGCAAGTTAGCCCAGCTTTCCCTTCACAAAGCCGTAGTTAACTGGATTTATCCAGGGAACACCACAAGGATGGGGAGATGGAATTCATACACCACACAGTCCTGTGGATTGCCATAGTGGCTCCTTCATCCACATTACTACAGAGCCAGTACTCCTTCCACCCTCTGGTTAGGGTGAGCTACTACAGAGCACTCCCTCTACTCCCCACCAAGGCCCACCCACTAAATGGGTAAAGCAGTGTTTAAGGACTGGGTGCTGAGGGCTGTATGTGGCAGAAGTTCACCCCTTATGAATTGGCATAGTCCCTACTTCTAGTGGTGAAATGGTTATCTCTAACTCAGAGTAAAAAGAAAAGGAGTACTTGTGGCACCTTAGAAACTAACAAATGTATCAGAGCATAAGCTTTCATGAGCTCTAGCTCACTTCATCAGATGCATCCGATGTAGCTCATGAAAGCTTATGCTCAAATAAATTTGTTAGTCTCTAAGGTGCCACTAGTACTCCTCTTCTTTTTGTGAATACAGACTAACTCAGCTGCTACTCTGAAACCTAACTCAGAGTAGTGGTCCTTTATTATTTATTTTATTCTTTTTCATTGTTGAGTTTTAATGTGAAAAAAATCTATGTATATAAAAATCTTTAAATGGAAGGCAATAGCAGTTAAAAACATAGCCCAGGTAATTTATGATTTTTGGATTACTGCAGCTAGAATTTGAGCTCTCCTAAGTAATTGTACATTTATAAAAGGCTATGGCCTGACTGTGCAGTGTCTGATTTTTTTAAAAATAGTCTGACAAGTGCAGATTATCATTATTTTAAAATGTTCACTGCTGTCTAAAATTGCGCTTGGTTCCTTGCAGCTTGTATTGTAGCAATACGTCTCCTGGTGTAAAATACAAAGTGGCAGGTCCATCTGTGCTTATTTTGCTCCAGTTGATAGGTTGGTTGTTTCTAATACCTGCAGAAAAGTTTGTTATAATTTGTTCATGCAATGCCATGTCTTTTAATTACGTTTAATTAAATTTCTACTTACCTACCACTCTTCCTACTGAGTATTTACCAGTGTAATTTCCAGATGCTTCCTTTGATTATTTGACACCTTTACTCCTATCAGAGCCCAATCACCCTTGCTAACAGGATTGAAAATGATACTTCTTGTAAATTGCTGATTTAGTGGGAATGGGGGTGAGGGAACTTTCTTTACCTAAATTTGAATGCACTTGAACATTGTGGGTGGTGAAGTTTAAACTGCATGTTCAAAGGTTCACATTCCATGTTAGAGATACTGTTTCTGTAAAGGGATGGGTAGACAGAGGAAAATTCAGTGCCAGTAAATATTTGAGTAGGCAGGGTGAATTTTCATGTACATGAGATTTTCTTCCTGGCTAATTTCCTTAGCTTGGACAGTGGTGGTTGGATGAAATCTGTAATAGCAGCTGGTTTTCAATTGCTTTTGCTATTCTGGTATCATGTCATTTGAAAACAAACCTTGCCCCCAGCCCCAGCTCTAGACAGGAACCAGGAATACCTCCCCTGAAGTCAATGAATGCAGTTCGTGATATATGCATCAGGCCCCTAGTGATTCTCTACTGATAATTCTGTTACTATATTTTATGTAAATCAATTGACAGATTCATATGAAGACTATGCCAGCTGCAATGTTCAGGCTTCTAACTGGCCAAGAGACACCCCTGTACATCTAGCACATGAGGCTGTTTCTCTCAACAAAAGAACTAAATGATTCCATCAAAGTTGAAGTCTACACAGAAGAAGTAAGAATTTTGTATTTTGTATGAATGAAAGGCTTTGAAACAGGACCTGAAGATTCCACAAACTGAATGGCCAAGCGTCTCTCCCTTGCCAAAAAGTGATAACCATCTTTATCAAGGACAGTAATCACTGACACAAAATCTTTGTAAGACATAGTATTTTGCAACATCTTCCAAACTCTTTAAACATATTTATTTGTAATCTCCATGTGGCATGGTGTACATCTGTCAGTCATGCTGATGAGTCGACAGAACATTTACTGCAACGATAAGCAACTGAACAGCAGCCTCAAGGAAGAAAAATCCAAGTCCCATGTAATGGTCCCTTCACAGCGTATTGCATAATTTGAAAGCTGATCCAGGGCAGATGGCATTCAGTGATTAGGAATGTGTGCTGTTAGATTCTAATGTAAAGTAAAACCGTTGTAGTGCTTGGTTTAGTTACATGTTACATTTGTCATAATGGTAAGTATGGCAAGGTGTGAATGTAAGTGTATAACAAAAGAACAGGAAAGTGTTTCTGATGCTAAATAAAGAATAAATGCCACAAAATTAAAATATTTATTTACCTTTATTTTTAATTTTCATGGTTTAACAGAACTACTTTTCTGATACTTAAATGTGTTCCATGGTTTGTGTAATATTTTTTATTACCCTTTTACTTACATTAGCTCAAAATGGGAGAGCCATCCTTAGTCTTTTATAAAAACATTCTTGTTTCTGAGGCATTGTTCTGAATGTTTGTTTCTGGTGAATGAGGAGGAACTAGCACCATCAGCAGTATTAGACTGTTTACAGATAAAATAAGTAGTAGTAAAGTTGTATTCATTATGAGAAATTGTTCATTAATGTAACTTTGTCTTGATTTTAGGGTGGGGAGGGGGAGAGACAGGATGACAAGGCCTTGAAGAAAATACACTGTGACTTTAGAAGCCTTACCATGCAGTAACTAAAGTTTTAGGATTACTGTATTTCAAGGAGTAACATAGATGTTGCATGCAACTGACCTTAGGAAAGAATTAACCCTCGTCTCACTAATAAACCTGGAGTAATAAAGACAACTTGCTTATCTTGTTTATTCTGTTAGTAAATTTACAGAATTCAAAAATCTTACTGGAAATATCCCCATTTAATTCTTCATCTAAGTGCAGTTGCAAAGAATCAGGTAGTTGGAATCCATCTGCTGCCTTGAAGTCAGAATGATAGTTGGTGGTATTTCTGCAGAATTTATAGTGAATGGACACTTGCAATTACCCTACCTTGTTACCACTGGATGTCACTGTAGCTTTATATGAATGTAGTTGAAGCAGCATTAACTTAAAATACAGCAGTATTGATGACTGACAAACACACATTCTGATCTAAAGCTACCCATCTCCAGCTACACACCCTTTTGTGACTTTTCCACAGATTGTCTGTCTGCCAAGTTCAGAGTGACACAAATGAAAACAGCCAAGCAATTAAACCCCAGAGATATGTTTATAATTTTGCACATTAGATTGGATTCCTTATGAGAACACTGTTCATGCCCTTTCCTGTCTCTGCTGAGTTGTAGCTTGCATTGCTTTGTTCTTAGACTTGGCAGGCACCATTTGGCATTAGTTGAGATTTTTAGACCAATTTTTAATGTAGAAGAAAATTTTAGTAATAAAATGCTTCATGCTAACAAATGGAATAAACCAAATCAGAGCAAGATGAGGGCCCAATGGGATGACAAAGGTATATCTAGATTCAGGGTTTTAAGGGTCCGGGGCAAAATCTGAAACTGAGTCCCCCTCCCTTCCAAAATTACCATGAAGGTGAAAGAGTTTAAGATGGGAGGGAATGGGGGTCAGCAAGGGTCCAGGCCAGTGGGGTGGCTGCCCTCCCCCCAGGGAAAGGGGAGCCCTGGCCCCTCTACTGGTGGGAATGGTATCCACAACCCTATTCCTAGCTCTGGGTGGCTTCAGACCCACCAGATGATGATGACAGGGTGGCAATGATAGGATCTGAGCCTGACCAGGATGGGGGAAGTCACTTCCCATGATGCAATGCCACTCACTCAAACTTGGCTGAGCTGCCCCACCTCATCCCTGCCCCCAGGTAGCTCTGTCTGGATTCAGCTCAGTGGTTCTCCATGAAAGGTTATGGAAGTCAGCTTTTAGGCAATTCCAACAGTGCAATGGCTTCATCTATAGTGCACTTGCTGGACATAATTTGCAGTGAATTTAGACCTCAATTTATAATGGCATCTCTCAAACCATCATGAGCATTCAGAAGAAAGCAAAAAATAAACCACTGTGCAGCCTTCACTAGCATTAAAAGGGCCAGGGGCATTTGAGAAACAAAACAGCTCTAGCAGAAGATAACAATGAGTCCCCTCCCCACCATAGCTTCATGAAATCTATGTACACTTAGATATGAAAAGAAAGGGACCAGCAAAAGCAGCTATGTTCCTATAATAAGAGCGACTCTGTATTTCTAACCAAATCAGTTTGTGCAGAAGCAAACTCCAGAAATACTTTTTATTAAAACACTGATGATAGTTAAAACCCATTGAGGTACATTAAATAAATGCAACTTGTAAGTTGTACAAAAGATCTCTTGGTGATGGTTTTCAGCAAATGCTGCATGGCAGCAGCATCTTTATCAATACGTTCAAATCAATGCATGTCTGTTTGGGAAAATATTTGTTACCAGTTTAATAATAACCCTTTACATTTTGCAAACTGCAGGGCTCAAAAATTTACATTCGGAAAGAGTGGTGTTCTTCTACTGTTAAATAAAAAGTGGAATTCCAAAAGGAAGACACTTTTTTTTCCTTTCTAAGCCGTCCATTATTTGCATTTCTCTGTGTGCTGGACTCTTCTCTTAGCTGGAATCAGCTTTTCTGCATACCTGTAAGCTGTTGTCAAAGGATGGTCTCCCGGCACACTCCAATCAAACTGTGTGGCCTGTCCCTCTCTAAACTTTGAGTGATGTGGGACCTGCGTAAGAAGGCAACTGGAGAACTTAGAGCACCACAGCTCTGAAGGTGAAGATCTTCTTGAAGTCGTTTTCTAGAGGTATTCACATTCTGCTTGGAACTTGTAATTACCTGATAAAGGGAGAGCATGGAAAGAGGAGGAAGAAAGGAGACAGGATAAGAACTGTTTGTTTCACTGCAAAGGTTCAGTCACTTCTGTTACAGTAACAGTTTTCTGCTCACTTTGTTTTATTGAATTTTACTTAATACTGGTTAGCCTACAGAAGGTAAAATCCTAATACGGCCAATGGCCTTTCTTTCAAGTGGGAGGGGTTGTCCTTTGGAAATCATGTAGCTGCTGCCAGGACAAAGAAAGCAGAACCCACTGTCCTCCTTCAAAAAAAATCTTGGTTTAAATTAAAGAAAATATGTTCCCCCTTCTCACATAGGAACAAACTGGTAATTGGGGGGCTTCCAAATGGTCTGACCTGGGTGCAGCTAGACAGGAAGCCTGAGTTAAGCTGGAGTGACCTCAGGCGCTTGCTCTTTATGCTGCTTCAGACCGATTTTTAGAGATAAAGAGGAGACAGAGTACTGCTGTAGTTGGCCTCTGTTGATCAGAAAGTAAGTGATGGAATTGTGACTCCTGCTGAGGCATGCAGGAGGGGCATTAGATAGAGAGGAAGATGTTTTCTTAGAACACAGTTTTACCTTTTAGTCCTCAGGTGGAAGTTTGGGACAATGAAACTCCATCCATTTGCTTTGAGGGGAGAGGGTCGTGTGTTTTGGGGAGGGGAAGAGAGATTGATTTTCTCGTCTATTAACTAAAATTTGTGTTCTTTCTCACCATCACTTAAAGAGCAACTCTTTTGTGAAGTAGCTTGTCACTTCCATTTACACCTCTAACTCTGAATTACATAATGGTTATTGAAAAGGCTCTGAGCTTCAAGAGCAGATTGATGGAGGTGCTTGGACTTTGAGTGACTGTTAATGTTTGCTGACTGGAAAAATAACTTTGCTAGTATTGCACCCTTTATCTGAGGCAGCCATGTGTCTCCTTGGCTCTTAAAAGCCAACACTTGATAAAAATTGCAGTAGTGGTTTCCATTTTTACTATCTGTCTAAAACACTCAGTCTATGGTTTTTTTCTTTTTGAGACGTTATGCCTTTCCATTATAGCCCTAATATATTGTTTTCAGATTTCTAACCATTGGGAGCTTAATGACTACATTGCAATAAAAATGTTAACGACATAAGGTCGCTGTGGAATTCTTAAGTATCTCAGGATATTACTGCTTTTCCTCTGCTGTAACTAGATATAGTAAGGTTAGTATTTCACTTCGTTCTACTTGCCAGCTGGCAAAAGGCTCATGCAAATTATCTTACAATCAGGCCTTGGTCAATGGTGGACACTTTGTACACCACTTAAGTTTCTCTCACAATGTTATTTAAAGACATAGGAAGTTTTCATACTGCTAAGGAGAAGAGTGGACAGGCAGGCAAATTCAATAAAGACAATGACTTATATATCTTCAATTTTCCACCCAAAATCTTACGGTAGTGGGCTAGCATCAGTGTTCCCTCTAATTTCCCCCACACATGTGCGGAATGGGCTGGGGGAGAGGCGCTGGTCCCCCCCACCCCTCAGCAGCGCTGGGATTGTGGGATAGGCACCCCAGCCGCAGTAGATTCTGGGCACGGGCCACCCCTCCCCCAGCCACGACGGATTGGGCGCTGGCCTAGGTTGGGGGAGTGGCGCCTCTCCCCCAGCTGCAGCAGGTTCCCTGAGCACCTGTGCGACACTAAATAGGCTGCTGTGCAGCCATGCAGCTTACAGGTAACTTGGGCAAGCATGTTTCTCAGACAGCCTCCCGAACCCCGGGGAGAAGGGAACTCCATTTCTACAGCTGACATTTTTGTTACAAAATGAATAAGAGGTCAATCCTGCAGTCGTATTCAAGTAAAACTCCCACTGAAATCATGGACTTCAAAGTTTGGCCAACAGGCATTAGAAAATTAGATGGCCAAAAAGGGTTTATTTTGAATCATGCTTTAGACTACAAAACATATTAAGCTTCATGCATTGTTCAATGCTTTGTGTTTTCATGATTTCTTCCAAGCACGTGAACCCAACTTATTCCTCAGTCAAAGGTGTGGGGATCCTCTGTTCCTTAATTCAGAGAATTGGAATTTGCCAACTTCCTAAAAAATAACCAAATCCAGCATTCATCTTCTAGCCAGAAGCATGGGTGAGCACTGTCCTCCTTCAGAACAGATGCCAATAGAACTTGTCTATCTACCCCTTCTTGGACAGTTGGTAGACTCCATCCTTCGCTTCTGCCATCCAAATGTATCTGCTCCAAAATGCATCTGAGCTTCACTAGTTCAAGAAGCAAAAGCTACAAGTCAGTTTCCAAACCTTTGTATCCTATATCCTCAAATACATTTTCCACCCCTGCCTTACAGTTAGGGAGAAGAGAGTAAGCTTAAAAATAAGGTGAGAGTTCCCTATAAATGTTCAAGGACAGCATCAGTATAAATTCCAGCTCTGTGGAGTTTAAAGGCCATCTTTAAAATCATGTCTTGTTCAGTTCAAAATATGTCATTGCTTGACAAAATTAATACTCTAAAGCCAACCCAGGACACAAGCATGTTAGCACCAGGTTCCTGCTTATTATAAATATCATAGTGATCCTACCTGGTCTATAATGTTGGCACTGAAGATGGCTTCTTCCATGTGTCTTTCATCAGATTTGATTACAGATCTTATGCTGTTCACAACGTGACGCACTTCTGGAGGGAGATTACAGTTTGAATGTTCCAAAAATTTAGCCACCAAAATTTTTGTGTCTTTATAGGCCTTAAGGTCTACTAAAGAGTGCGGTCGCTCTTTGGAGATTGTGTTGAAGGCCTTTGGCTTTAACTGTAGGTCAATTTTCCTTGTTTCTCTTTGTTTTCCAGTGGGTGGGAAACGGCTTACAGAGTCCTGGCAAGCAGAGGCAGCCACATGAGAACTAGAAACGGGAACTAAAAATAAAGGGGGGAAAATGAATCTTTAAAAAAAGTCTAGAATAAAAAAGGTGTCAAATCAAACATCCTCACAGGGGAGTATTATAACATTCAGCCTACAACCTATAACTCCTGGTAGGTTCACAGTGCAACACCAGTATAAAACAAAGGAAACATTTAAAAAAAAAAAGGAGTATTTGTGGTACCTTAGAGCCTAACAAATTTATTTGAACATAAGCTTTCGTGAGCTACAGCTCACTTCATCGGATGCATTCAGTGGAAAATACTGTGGGGATAACATTCAAAAACCAGTTGGAGAACACTTCAATTTCTTGGTCACTCGATTACAGACCTAAAAGTTGCAATTCTTCAACAAAAAAAACTTCAAGGAGAGACTGCTGAATTGGAATTAATTTGCAAACTGGATACAATTAACTTAGGCTTGAATAGAGACTGGGAGTGGATGGGTCATTACACAAAGTAAAACTATCCCCATCCCCCATTGTTCCTCAGATGTTCTTGTCAACTGCTGGAAATGGCCCACCTTGATTATCACTACGAAAGGTTTTCTTCCCCCACACTCCCTGGCTCTCCTGCTGGTAATAGCTACCTCATGTGATCACTTTCCTTACAGTGTGTATGGTAAGACCCATTGTTTCATGTTCTCTATGTGTATAAATCTCCCGATTGTATTTTCCACTGAATGCATCTGATGAAGTGAGCTGTAGCTCACAAAAGCTTATGCTCAAATAAATTTTAGTCTCTAAGGTGCCACAAGTACTCCTTTTCTTTTTGCGAATACAGACCAACACGGCTGCTACTCTGAAACCTGTAATTTAAAAACAGCGATTTTAAAGGCTTCTAATAAGGGAATTGAAAGCTGGTAAAACACTTCACACTGGCATTCCTGGAAAAGTTCTCCATTTACAGCACCGAGAGTGGCAGGGCAACATTCCTCCCCAGGACTAGGAGGGACCACAGGGGAGAGTGGATACGTAAAAATCATCATGTTCATTGACCCTTCTGCTAATACTGCTATTATGAATGCCAGTTGATACTAATTGGGTTAGGGAAATTTTTTCTACTACAGGCTGGGCTGATATATATATAATATATATAATTGTCTATTATATAATTCATTATATACAAGCCACTGCCCCTCAACACAGCTGTAGACTAAAGTTCCCAGGAGAACAAGTCAGACTAAGAAAAGTTTAAGATGGTCTGGTGGCTTCAGTCATTTTATTCCAAAGTGAATAATGCATCAAAACATTGTGAAAAAATAGAGCAAAAGTCCATGCTGAAATAAGAGATCCAGGTCTCCACTGATTTTCTCCTGAAGGTTGCTTCCCAGAATATGTGGATGTGCTGCATTATAATGTCACAAATCTTTGCCCCCACACCTACCTCAGTGGTTGCAATACGTTTTACTAAGGCAACCTACCAACTGCGAACCACCATTAAATATATGTATTCTGTGCCCTGGCATTGCAACCCTAACTGGCTTGGTGGATAGGTGATGGAGGGGTAGCGGGGTCAAACTTAAGTGGTGGTGCAGGACAGGAGCCACTGCTGCAGAGTGATCTTAGGGTCCATCACTCTCCACCACCCCTGCCCCTATGCACCAAGCTGGGAGAAGTGTATATGTGCCTAAGTCCCCGTGACCCATAATGGGATGGTTTGAGAACCATCTCTTTTAACTAGGAAACTGTAATGAAGCACTAGAATAAAAGAAAAGAGAAGTTCAGAGGCCCCAGGCTCAGCACTAGAAAAAGTGTTAACATCTGGCTTTAGGCATCATGTGCATGGAAAATGGCATTATCCGATACGGAACATAATTTATTATTACTATTATTATTGTTAACAGAGTTTGGGGGAAAAGATTCCCAATTACTTGATTTTATTTTTCAGTCTGTAGCTTGGTGTAATTATTGATAGGGAAAAAAATCTCTATAATTCAATTTTAGGAAATCGACTCCTCTCCTGTTTCTAATGCAGTCTGAAATAATCCTGTTTCCTAATGTTGGCTACATGTAGGAGCGCAGACAAATTAACACCTGTTAAGAAATGTTTCCAGGGTTACGATGCATTTTCCTCTTTGTTGTATCTTTATCAAAGGTGCACATATTTAAAATTATAGGCCTAATCTTGACAGCCAGTTGACATCAATGATGCGCAGTGCAGACTCAGCTCCTTTTGAGAGCAGGCCCTATTGTAATTCCTCAAGAGACCCAATTAATCATAGAGGTATCTAGGATGTACTAGAAACAAGCAGGATGAATTTCTCTTGCCTCTACATCTAAAGGAGTAGGAGTTTTGTTTAATAATTCCATCCCCCATTACAGATTCATTCTGTTGCAGAGCAAGTGTCATGCACCACTAATTTTAGTTAATTATGCATTCTGGATACTATTGTGCCAACTTTTCCTGAGCTCCATCCTATCATTCAGTTGCCAAAGCATCAAAGAACTGCAGAGGGGCTATCAAAGCATCTGTAAACAGCTCCAGAGGTATTTTGCTCTCCTCTGAGAGGGTACCTGAGAGGCCAGCACAATGATCATGTGATGATGCCACATAGTAATTACCACCACAGTCTTTTTGACCGCAGGCTTCTGACAGTCGAAAAGGATTACATCTGCCTATTTTTGGTAAGCCTCTTTATTACTCTTTCCAACAGTGAAAACTATTTTGAACTTCTAGGTACATTAGAGAGTGTTTCTCTTCTGCATCTTCAGGGCAAAGCATGTAATGAAAAACTGGTCTAATCCTTCCTGGCAGAGTGTACAGGAAAAAACAATATTAAAAGAACACTGAGTCTCACAAACTCAAAGTCATAATGAAATTAAGAGGGCTGGTTGCTTCTGTCCTTAACTTGCCTTGATGTATCTAGGTACTGCAATACATGATGGTGTATGCGTCTCCAGTTAAGAGGTGACGTTTCAATAGGTTTAAGTGGAGTTTGTCTTGGCAGCCTTTACCACACTTATGACGCTGGGCATAGAGCAAAATGAAATACTAGACATTGTTATCTGCCACACTAGGCACTATAGAGAATGCCAACAATGGATGGGGTTACTCTGGACTAGAGTGCACAGCTATATTGGTAAACCCTCCCAGCATAGATGCAGTTTATACTAGTATCACTAATTGTTTTAGTCCTCCTTCGTTATGGTAATAGCTTAATGAAAAAAATACAAACAATTCATTTATAAATAATTTTAAAATTGAGAACCCATTTCTTGCTGAGATTGTATGTGAATTTACCACAGTCACAATGTGCAGGAATTACTGACCGTAAGAGTCTATTACATCAAAGGTATTTTTGATGTTCTTGTATCTGAAACAGCAGATACCCTGCTTTAAACAAACAAACAAGAAATCTGACTCCCAACATCAAGAGGTAAGTGGATGGACTAGTGACCAAAGAGACTATCTGAGGATTATTGGCACAAAACTCCATAAAGTCTTAAACCTGCTTGGAAACAAACACTTTAACTCCTGGATTATTAATACGTTGAGCGTAATGGCTGTTGTGTTACTGTAGGTAATGCGCAAGTGCAATAATTATGCTCAAATATTTTATGCTGGAAGCTAGTTGTTGTGCAATGGCTGTAGCATGCATGATCCAATCTGGCAGAGACCCTCCACATCAATGTGTAGCATTACATTTATAAATGCATGAAAATCAGTATTTATATAGTGAAAATATGGCAGGCACCTGAGGAGAAGATAATTGGCGGCGCCGAGGAGCGGAAACTGAGTTCTAAATTAACATTTTCCTACAACTTCTCCATCATGAGACCCATACCTGGTCTTCCCCCATGAAAGATTGTCCCCACACAAATCTACCAATGTAAGCACTTTATTTTCTGTGCGTAAATTCCCCATTTATACAATGGGGATAGCAAATAATTTCTCCCCCACCCTTTCTGTTTTGTCTTTTTAGACTAATCTTTTTGGGGTAGGGACTCTCTTTTCACTATATATTTGTACAGCACTAGCAGGATTAGTCTCATTTGGGGCCTCTAGATGTTACCATAACACAAATGATAATAAAAGGGCAGAAAGCTAAACTGTAAATTTCTGGCAACGACTAGCTTTTCCTCTGGGTTTTGGGTGGAGCCCAGCTAGTTCCCAGCATCCCACCTCTTGTCCTCAAACTCTGTTGATCCCCAGTTCCATTTCTGCAAGGTCACAACTCCCTCCCTGCGAGGAAGTAGAAACAAGCACAAAGGAGAGTGGGTGTATTCCTGTAGCTTTGTATTCCTCTGGAGAACATTTGTTTGGTCTGGCTCGTGATCAGGATGCTGATGTTTCCTTTCCCTTACCTTGCTTTTCTCCTCTATGGAAAGCAGGGACCTGTGTGTGCTTTAACGTCAAAAGGCTTTCTTCCTACTTCTGCCAACAAATTCTAACACAAATACAGAGCCATTGGGGCCCTTCTTACTGGGCTGAATCCACCTCACTGCAACACGCCCACCTAGGTGGACTTGGCACAAAGGAGTTGCATGGGTAGAAGGGAAACAGAATCCTCCTTCCCAGGCATGGAACATCAGTAGAGTTCTGTGCCAGATACTGCAGCAACTATGCTGAATGCTATTCCCCCATTCTGCAAGGAACATCCCCACTCCTTACCTGGCCACACTCACTTTGTTCCCAGGCCCCAGTGCATGATGATGTGCCAAAGAATGTGGACCCCCTTGAATGGGCTGCAGATTTTATGCCTCTCCTGCACTGAAACTACCCCAATTCCACTGTGCCTCAGGCCTTCACTGCTGCATAGGAGTTTTTCCACTGAATGAACAATGTACAGCCTACAGCAATTACCAGATTGTGATTTGCAGCATCTAAACATTCCATGTTAAACTCTACTGCTTCATAGCCCACCCCTGAAGTATCCAGATCAAATGCTTAAGCAGAGAAAGCCAAAGATAAGCAACTCCAGCTGTATGTCACAAGAGAAAGCACCTTAGGGAAGATGAAGCTGAAGGGGCTGATAAAAACAGCTGCTACATGTCATTGGAAATATGCTTCTTGTAATATTTATGTAATTTCCAAATAATGTTCAACAAACTCTTCACCCAAGCAGGGAGGAAAGCAGGCAGATGTTATGACTAGGGTTGAGGAACTCCATGAAGCTGAAGATTTTATGAATCTCTCAAACTGTTGATGAAGTTTACAAAATGATTTGAATTTGCAAAGTTCTCTTTCCCTTCACTTAAACTCATCCATTTCTTCAAAGGGATTTAATTTAAAGAACAAACAATCTGGTGATGAAAGAATCTCCCACAAGCTAGATCACCACAAGTAAGCTTCCTATATGTTACATACTCACAGGAGCATATTGGTGTTGTCTTTAGATCTTTCTCTGCCTCTTTATTTACAGTCTCTCTTAAGCAGAACAAACAAGCTAATGTTTGAGTCCAACTTTCCAATGCATGAAGTTAAGTGGGTGGGAAATTAAACAAAATGAGTTCCCATTCCCTAGTTTTAACCCACACAGCTGCTTTTTACCAGATATGCAGCATTACAATAACATTCACATATAAGAAATCCAACATATACTATTTTTAGATTAAGGATACACTTTTATTGGGTGGCAATTTGAAGCCAGGTTTCCAGATTTAAAATGCCAGTGCATTAACTCACTGTCCCAGGGAGCTCACAGAACTACGTGTTATTGTCTCTGAAATTCACAGAATCACAAAAATTAAAGATCCAAAAATCCTAGTAGATCGTCTAGCTCATCATCCAGCTGGTGCTAGGTTATTCTACATACTATTTTCTTTCATGTTTTATCTGCTTCTATTTTAAATTAGCCAAGCAATGACTCTTCTACCAGTTCCCTTGGAAAACTATTCAACAGGCCAACTGCTATCACTGGTAGGGGAACTTTTCTTCCTTCTACTTTCAATCTATTTCTCCACTTTACTCCTTTGAAAATCCCTGAACAATTTACTTCCTTTTGTGATTTGATCCCTTTTCAATAGTTATAGACTGTTATATCGTCTTCTGCAGAGACTTCTGCAGGACAGCCAGACACTACCATCTTGTTGTTCTCATCACCATCCTTCTGAAACTGACCCACTGTCTTGTCACTACACAGTCATACTGCAGCTGCTGCCTCTAGAGACAGTGCTGTGAGTGTATTGCTTGCTGATCATATCAAAGACAGTGCCACTTCAGGGAGGCAAACCAGAAGGCAGGTCTGCTGCACTACAAGTATGTCTGCTTGGCCACTCCCCTTTCCTGAATGGTACCCCAGCTTCCACTCAACTCTTTAATCTTGGTGTTCAATGTGACAGTGGCAGACTAGGAGAAGCATCTGTTGTTTATACATTGCCCAAGGTGTAGTTTTTTGACTCAGTGCAGAAAGGTCAACACAATTAAGAACAGCAATTATTAATTTCACATGTGTACACTTTTCCCCACATTCGTTCTGCCTATAACTTTAAACATGGGAAATGTACAAGGAGCTAAATTCTACATATGTAAATCACACTGCAATACCTGATATAACTTCCAACAATACTAGCTGCAGGATAAATCACCTGTGCTTGATTTGTTCCATACTACATTGCCTTAGTGGCCCACACTTACCTTCTGTGCTGGATGAACATGATACAGGGTCACTAGTAGATCGGACTATGTTTGGAATGCCGTATTTTCTAATGCAATGCTGCTGGGCAGTTTTCTCGGGGCAGCCATAGTGTGATGAAGTACTTGCAGGCACAGAACAGGGAGAGGGCTGAGAGTATACAGCAGCAGGCTGGTTAAAGACCCCACAACAGATTTTCATTTGTTTCAAGGGTGGCATGGCTTTGTTTTCTCTAACAGAGCTCTGGGATTCTCTTTCTGATGGGCTGAAATTCTCTGAAGAGAAGTCTGAGGCTCTGCCATGAACACAGTTCTCATATTCCTGGTCTTGAGACCTGTCCATAGAAGCTCTGCTGTGGGAACTCCCATCCTCATCAGAGGAACATTGTGAATTAGTCCTGTGAAACCCAGAGCGAATGCTGTGATCCAAACTGTTGCAGCTCCTATTTGTGGCCCCTTTGTGGATTGTACTGTATGGAGAAAAGTGTGTGGAACGAAGAGACCCCTGAACTTCCAGAGAATAAAGATCCTCTGAAGAGTAGCTATGATCTGGGATGTCAGCAACCTCAGGGACCATAAGAGAGGTACTTTCAACAGACACTGCAAATCAAGGCATTTGGAGTATTAGTATATTGCAGTCGTGTATATCATCATTATTAGTATTCATTCATTGATCAAAGTTTTATACCTACCAGTATTATCAATGCTAGTTTTGTATCTAACACCTTGTAACTAGGCATCACGTGTCTCAAATATACATCATGGAGCTTTTCGAAAAAGAATCCACCCTTGTACCATCTCTCTAGCATACAAAATGTATAGCATATCAGAGATTTCTTTCTCTCTCCATGGTAGATAAAAGCTCAACATTCTCTGCAGATATACATCACCACGGAAGCCTTTTGTATTAGAAGCTGAGATTTTTATCTCTTCTTCCAAGATGCTCACACATTTATATTATAAACAAAAACTTGTCTGTGTGTTACATAAAGTTGTATTTTTCTCCTCTTTTTGTCAGAAATGATTTTCAAAGAGAACAAAGAACCATACCTACATCCTGGCCTATATGTTCTTTTTTGCCTAACTTCAGAATACAACCAATTACTTTTCTATAGTGGACTAGAATTGATGAGGAGTTACTAGGTGTCATCCCCAATTATATACAGAATATACATCATTTAAAATAAATTGTTCCATTCAGCTCAGCAATCTCGGATGCCCACGAAAGCTTATGCTCAAATAAATTTGTTAGTCTCTAAGGTGCCACAAGTACTCCTGTTCCTTTTCATGTAATAGCTGTTGCTAGCAATGTTGGTAAGGTAAACAGGTTCTCATATTTGTGTTGAGGGATGGGACAATAGAATCTGTTAGCAGGTTTATAAATGTTTGCTAAAGTGTCTCTGTGCACCTGGGGTCTGGCTAGCAGGAAGCAGTGGAAGTGCTGAAATGAAAGAAAGCCTCTTACCTTACTGCTGTATTCCTGGCCTGACAGGAAATATTGTAAATTTCAAAAGGGAGCCATGGTATTTTGGGGGCTTACGAGATCACCCTGGAACTCCAAAGATATGGAGAAGGAGCCATCACTGCATATGATGTCATATATCCAAAAGGCTAGATTATGAAGGACTTTTCATCCCCACTCAAAATTGCTAAATGAGACCTAATATTTTCCTCTGTGTATGTGGGAAATAAACTCTCATTTGCCAGGCAATTTAAGTTTGCCAAAGGACACATTAGTCAATTATGTAAATATCTAGTTTAGACATGTTAAAATACATATTTACTGCTCAAAGTGTAATAGGTCTATTGAAACTTAAGTTTGGTGATGTAAATACTTATTTAGACATTTTTAAATAGTATGGTTGTTAAATATCTCACAATATCTCCAAAAGCTTCTTACTTGAATAGTTAAGATGAATCTTTGTAACATGTCACATTAAGTCATGATCTGAAATCTTTAGAATATTAAGACAGATGCGTGAATGGGTCAAATCCATATCCCATCCTCAGAGTACATGTCCAAACTCACCATGGAACCTCTTTTCCAGGATTTGCTTTTATTGATACTCAGAAACAATCAGATAGTATAAACCTTCCAAACAGACACTTCCACTCTCTATATCCTGGCTGGAGCTGTTTGGATGCATTGTTCAGCCTGACTTAAGGGCCTTATTTACACTTTCTCATGATTGCTATACTCCACTGCTGCAGTTCCCTAGTGGCACCAACAGAGGGAGCTGTAGTAGAGGCTGGTCAACATCATCTTGACTACCATTATCATTTAACCCTGCTCAGCGCATGTCTAGCTGCACGGCTGCTTTACTGTGGCACTCACAACAGTGACAAGGTTATTTCAGGGTATTTTTGTGAGGGGAACCTAGCGTAGACACAGATATAGCATGTTAATGTATAATATACTTAAGCAAAATGTTTGCAGTGTTTTAGCCAGGTTGGTCCCAGGATATTAGAGAGACAAGGTGGTTAAGGTAATATCTTTTTTTGGACCAACTTCTCTTGGTGAGAGAGAAAAGCTTTCAAGCTGACACAGAGTTCCTGAAGCCTGTGTAGCTCAAAAGCTTTTCTCTCTCACCAACAGAAGCTGGTCCAATAAAAGATATCACCTCATCCACCTTGTCTCTTTCTCAGTATGTAAAGGAATACACTCCTGTGGTTGGAGGCAGAACCTCTTTAGAAATGAGAATATACATGAAAATGTTGGATTTATATTCACTGTATGTATTTTATCATGTTAGTAATACCAACATTTAATAAAAATGTAATGAAGAGTTACATTTTTAAAAGATGCACATATACTTTTACACCCCCCATTATGTGTCAAAGAAAGAGTATGCATTTTAAAAATGTCTACATAATAAATACATTTGCACAGAGTTACAAAATGTGTATGACTGAATCACTATTCTTAACTCAACTACATCATCACATATTATTTCAATACAAAGCAGAAAGGAGACACATTCTGCTCATCATAGTGACCCAATAAATTCAGTTTTGATAAATATCTGCTAGGAGTATATAAGAAAACTCTTTGAAAACAGCACCTCCTTAATAATAAAACTGGTCACCTTGAATCGTCAACATCACACTTCACTGCACAAAGATGTCGAACAGTTTTTTTAAAGAATATTTAGTGCTAGTGTAAAGTGAGGGATTAACCACTTTGAAGACTGAAGACTTCTAGTTATCCACAAAACAGACACATCGTGGGAAGTACCTAATTTCCAACACTGATTTGTCAGCATACTCTGACACTGTTTTGGAAGATAATAGAGGATAGTTCAGTCCTCAGACCTGTTAAAACTTCAGCTTCTCTTCTGAGATTGTCAGCAAGGGTGCCAAGAGACAATACCTAGAGGGTGTTAATGTGGGCTATGATGTGGACACCTATCCACTGGGGATTGGACTGAGACCATCATCGCATTTCATACATACCACTGAATAGCCATCAGGTAGTAACACATTCTGGTCATTGAGTTGAATTTAAAACAGTGACCTAGAGGTGAATACCTCTCTATCTCAATCAGACTTGTTGCAGAAATGCTGTCCTGATAAACGTGGTTAAAAGAATGAGCTGACCCTGTGCTGCTGCTGATCAGCATCCCTATTCAAGAAATCTGCCTTCAGAAAAAAGAGCTCAGGTTCATTCCTGGTCTTCTGGAGACTATGTACATTACACAGCTAACATACTGCAGAGCAGCAATAAGGAAGAGCGATGTGAGTGTACCTCTCCAAAGGCAGCCACAGTTGCTTATTAATATTATTTATAGAGTGCCACAGGAATGCATGGTGCTTTAAAGACAACTAAAAGCCTCAAGAAAGCTTCCAAAGTAAGCTCTCCACAGAGCTTTGGAGACACCTTTGGAGAAGAAAACTGGCTTTTTTTCTATGCCTGTTTAGCCATTCTAGCAACATCAGTTTGTGAAGAAGGAAAGTAGTGAATGACTGGGACAAAAGTTCTTATTATCACCAAGATGGGACCAAATCCCTCCTCTTCAAGGTAGAAAAGAACGACTAAGAGGAAACTGCCCACTCTAACGCCTGGTCTACACTTAAAAGTTAGGTTGACATAGCTACATGCTCAAGGATGTGAAAAATTCACACTCCTGAATGACATAGTTAAGACAACTTAATTCACAGTGTAGACATGGCTAGACCGAGGGAAGAATTCCGTCAACCTAGCTACCGCTGCTCAGGGAGATGGATTACACACATGGATGGATAAACTCCTCCTCTCACTCTAAGCCCTACATCTAGGCTGCAGTCTATGGCACTACAGCAGAATAGCTGCAGCAATGTAGCTGTGCCACTGTAGCACCCATAGGATAGACATGGCCTTAGTGACAACTGCATGCTCCCAAAATAAACAAACAGTAAAATCACCTTGTGTGCTAAAGCTGGCTGTCGTGTTTCTCTCACCCAAACTGGATTCAGTCACTTGCTGAGCTGTAGCGGTGATCTGTACAGAAAGTGTATAATAAATAGTGTGTTAGCCTACAGATAGCATTACTCACAAAGACAAATACAGGGCTGAAACATACTGTCATGGCTCTAAAGGATATGACTGGTAATGTGAAAAAGCTATCCTACAAGTTGCTATTCAAATCAAAAGGTATTTATAGACATAGTAATTTACTCTGGTTTTGGATCAGCAGCAGATGCAGAGTAAATGAATATGCCTAAAGCAATTGCTGGATTTTCCAGAATCTATAAAATAAATTATCTTGGGTTCAGAGGCATTTAGGTCTTCAGGCTAACATTACAAAGCATAATGACTGCGGTGCTTAAAATTAATGCTCCTATCTTTTTAGTGTATGTGCAACATGCCTCAGATGGCACATGACCAGGATTCATCACTGAATTTGATCCGCTGGTTGGATCATTAGCTTCCCTGGCCAGTACTGACGGGGAGTGCAATGTGAACTGATCCATGCCCCACAATGCTCCTATTACCTACAGTCTTTCTGCAGTGGTCTGTATATCACTCTATTCCCACCACGAGGCCCCGGGGGAAAAGTGCAGGGTGGAACCAGCAGAGACTACAGCTAGTAGAAGCAGGTTCAGAAACAGACAAAGTGCACACAGAGAACTTTCTGCAGTTTTGACTGGACTTTCTCTGCCCTCTGCTGATTGGCTGCTTGCTCCAACCCTCCTCTACCACACCCTCACAGTCTCTTCACCTCAGCTTCACGTCACACTCTCTTCACATACCCTCTTTTCCCCTGCCCTGTCATCCTCACCCTTCTTCCCATCAGCATGCACTCCTTTCACTTTTCTTTCCATGTACCTTATCCCCGCCTAACTAATCATGGAACTACCATGCTATCTGCTGTCATCACATTGTTCATGCTGCTTTTCTCCACCCTCTATCTGTCTTTTTAGACTGTGAGCTCTTTGAGGCAGTCACTGCCTGATACTCTGAGTTTGCACAGAACCTAGCACAATGGAGCCCCATTCTTGGTTGGTCCCTAGGCTCTACCATAATAAACATTCATAATATTCTTTACTTTAAGTCCTTGAAAAACTAGAGCAAAACAACTTTTGGGTTTATTTTGTAGAAGTACCTACATTTAAGTATTGAATGTAGTAATTTCTAAAATGCTACAGGGTTCTTCTAGATGGATGGTGTTCTATAAGAGTAGGGCATTATTATTATTTATAGAAGTGGACTTATAACAGTTGCCAACAATTTGCAAGGGTGGATTATTATTAGCAAATGGTTCCTTCTGCCGAAAGGAAAATTCAAGAATGATTTCTCCCTCACCCCCCCCCCCCCAAATTATTCACTGATGCAGCACAGTTTGTGGTTTTGAAAAGTTCTTCAAAGCCTTTTCCCCATCTTTTAAAACATCTTAATGTATTTTTCTCATTGAAATGCAGTTACAAATTTTACTTTAAATATAGATGATAAAAGTCAGCTGATGGGTTTCGTAAATCACAAAGTCTCATAAGGAATGATAAAATATTTTTTTCTGAAAAAATAGAGATGGGTGTATGGGCGAGGAGAGTTTGCAAAACAAAATACAGATAAATGCCTGATTTATTACTCATTAAGGGAGGACAGTTAGCATTAAAAAGCTATCAACTTGATTGAAGTTAGACACAACATTCATAACTCCGTATTCATGTGAATTCCTGTTGGAGATTTCTCCGCAAAATCACTAAGAGGGAGCAGTGCTCAAAGAGAGCATGCTAAAGGGGAAGAATTTTAAAAATCTTTAAGAACTTGATTCAAACACTACTGAAGTAAATGGGCTTTAGACCAGGCCCCTAACCTTGTTTTTAACCCCTCCATCAGATTTTTAGCAGTTCTTTGAGAACCTGCTATTGGAAAAGAATAAATGGTAATTATAAATAAAACAAGAGTACCAAACTATACCCTAAGACAAGGTCAGTATAGCATGAGATGTTATGTCATCTTTAGCAGAACACATCACATCTGCTCCTGTATGGCCACATTTAACTAGCAGACGTTCATTACAATAGATGACAGAGCTTAATAATTATCAGTCACCTCTATGCAAGCTCTGGTGTAGAAGACTTAATTTGTATTTGGCTGTCTGTAACATTGAATGTAACATTACTACACTAAAGCCACTAAGAAAAGAGCTCTAAATGTTGTGTGCTCTCAGTAGCTTCTGTGTTTTCTGTGGACTAACGCTTCTTTAGCACAAGGGACACAACAGTGACCTTGAGGGAAAAGGCTCCATTATCCCTTCACCTACACCACAGCTCCTACTTATTTTTAAGTTAAATTTCAGGCTTAAAAAACTTAAAGGAACTGTTTTGACAGTAAAGCAAAAGAGCTGACCAAGACCTGCTTTTCATTCACTGGATTCCTTTCTCTGAAAGGAGACAGCACCAATACAAACACAGGGCCTATTTCTGGAAACCCTGTATGAATATGAGTAGGGGTACATCTATACCAGGTGTCCCCAAACTTTTTACCTTGTGTCCCCCACCCTGCCCCAGCTGTGGTTGGGAGCTGAAACCGGGAGCGGAACTGAAGTTGCAGCCAGACTGAGAGCCAGGGGCTGAGGCTGGGGCCACAGCTAGGGGCAGGTCTGTGGCCAGGAATGGGGCTGGGATGGGGAGTGGAGCCATGCTAGGGCAAGGCTGGAGACAGGAGCTGAGACTGGGGCTGCAGCTCGGGGTGGGGCCAGGAGCTGGGGGCAGAGCAGGGCTGGTTGGTGGTCCCTCCCTGGCCTCCTTGGGGGCTGGCCTGGGCCCCACTGCACCTCCCAAATATTCCTCCATGTCCCCCTAAGGGAGCATGCCCAACAGTTTGGGGACCATTGGTCTACACTTAAAACGCTACAGCTGCACACCTGTGCCGCTGTAGCTCTTCAGTGTAGACACCATCTATGCTGACAGGAGGGTTCATCAGCGTAGTTAATCCACCTCGCCAAGAGGTGGTAGCTAGTTCAATGGAAGAATTCTTCCACTAACCTAGCACTGTCTACCTCGGAGGTTAGGTTTGCTTACCTACACCACTCAGGGGTGTAGACTTTTCACACCCCTGAGTGACATAGTTAAGCCAACTAAATTTTCCAGTATAGATCAGGCTAACTAACTTCTTGGCTGCTGAATCAGACATAAGATATTTCCTACCAATGCTCATTTCCAGTAATGCCAGACGTATCTTGTACATTGTGGCATTTAGTCTGAATGGAACATACCGAGAACACAGCCTGGAATCCTTGAATTTTTCAGTAATGGCAAGAAGGTGAAATGTTTTCACCTGTGCAGTGGCTCAGTTGCTAACACCAAGACACTACTGCCTCCTCCAGGGAGTGAATCATTCAGGGAGTGGATTATGCAGGGAGAATTTGGAGGTAACACTCTTTCTCCAGGGTAAGGGTGAAGATTACATCATTCTTTCTCAACCCTTTAGAGTTTATTCTGGTGTACAAGATCAACTTCAAAGTGAGTCACTTGCTTTCTCAGCCTTAGAAGCACCACATGGACCAAGAGTTCCTTTACCACATTCCTAAGATATGGGGCTGTGTCATAAATATAAAGGGAAGGGTAAACACCTTTAAAATCCCTCCTGGCCAGAGGAAAAATCCTTTCACTTGTAAAGGGTTAAGAAGGTAGGATAAACTCGCTGGCACCTGACCACAATGACCAATGAGGAGACAAGATACTTTCAAAACTGGAGGGAGGGAGAAAGTGTGATGCTTTTGCCGGGAACAGAACAGGAATGGAGTCTTAGAACTTAGTAAGTAATCTAGCTAGATATGCGTTAGATTATGATTTCTTTAAATGGCTAAGAAATTAGACTGTGCTGAATAGAATGAATATTCTTGTCTTTGTGTCTTTCTTGTAACTTAAGGTTGCCTAGAGGGATTCTCTATGTTTTGAATCTAATTACCCTGTAAGGTATTTACTATCCTGATTTTACAGAGGTGATTCTTTTTACCTTTTCTTATATTAAAATTCTTCTTGTAAGAAATTGAATGTTTTTTCATTGTCCTTAAGATCCAAGTGTTTGGATCTGTGGTCACCTATGCAGATTGGTGAGGATTTTTGTCAAGCCTTCCCAAGGCAGGGGGGTGCAAGGTTTTGGTGAGGATTTTGAGGGAAAGACGTTTCCAAACAACACTTTCTCAAAAATAAACCCAGACATTTGGTGGTGGCAGTGGAAGTCCAAGGGCAAAGGGTAAAATAGTTTGTACCTTGGGGAAGTTTTAACCTAATCTGGTAAAAGTAAGCTTAGGAGGTTTTCATGCAGATCCCCACATCTATACCCTAGAGCTCAGAGTGGGGAAGGAACCTTGACAGACTGAGTGAATAAGATAGTATACTTGGAAACGTAGGGCTCTTCCACTGAAAACTGGTAAGAAAAGGTTCCTGTTATAAATGAAAAGACAAGACCTCTCAGCTTAACCTCTGGGCTCCTGGCTGTAATGTGCAGACTCTTTAAATTGGCGTAAAGCTTTCTTTAAATGTAATATTTGGCCTTCCTAGTGGCAGTACTTTGCTGGGAGATTGGAAATCATATTGAGGAATAGATAGGGCATTTTTCCACTTTACAAAATCCCTTCTCTTAATACCAACAGAGTACCATGAGCATCTTCTTTGTATAGAGAAAGGATGGCAATATCTTTAATCTCTACATAAAAATATCAACTGCCTGAGGCTTCAGCTGCTCAGTGGCATCCAAAAAAGTGGAAGATGCATGGAAAGTTTTTAATCACTTGAGGAAGCCTAGATATATATAGAGAGAGTTAAAAATCGCTTACAGTTCTCAGATTTTCTCTCTCTCATTGAGCATTTTTTTCAACATTCAGACTCCATTTTACTAGAATTAAATCCATTTAAGTCTGTCTGGTCAGCATACTCAGTTTGCATTTCCTTCACCCTCTCTTTCTCCATTTATCAGAATAATTGCTAAAATGTAATTTATATGCAGTTTACACTAATAGGTAGAATTGATTAACCTACTGCTTGCTTGGGGGAAGGGGAGCCATGTTTTAACAGTAACAACCCCTTAATGTTTAGTCAGGTCAAAGCTCTTGCTCACCAGTGGGAGGGAGTGCAGGTGGTACTGGCACAGATTCTCTTATCCACCCTGCACTCTGGTAAGAGATTTCATGAATTTGAATACCCTCAGGAACACTGGCTGCATTAAAAGATAGTCACTAAGCTGTTAGGATTCAAAGAATAGCTAACCAGGGCTTAAATTCAGCTGGCGCTGTCTGGAGCAGAGCTCTGGTAAACATTTTCAAAGCCCCGAGCCCTGGTGCGCCCATGGGGCTGAAATGCCTAGCCTTGGGGCTCTGGGAAATGCTATATGAGAATTTAAGCCCTGAGCTAAACCATGCTTTCTGCAACCCTGCACAGCCTACAAATTAGTAAAGCTTGTAAGACATTTACTGGAATAATTCATCCAGAGACTGGGTCTTCCTATTCTTGTCTTTTGCCAAACCTTAGCAGATATCACCCCTGGAAAACCAGTGTGAAAAGCAACAAGTTGCAGAATGGATGACAACTGCAAATTGTATTTAGAAGCAACCACTACTACTAGCACTGACATTTTCTGTTCCTATCCAGGAAATAGCTGTGTCTAATTTGATAACATGCTAAAGACGTTAAGCCCCATAAAAACAAACAAAAAACAATATGCCTGATGCTCAGTACGAGGCTGAAGAACTATTATTGCTTAATGGTTCCCAGAAGCACTCCATTGGAAAGTCTGTCTTTGAGGAGTTTATAAATCTGATCAATTCAATTCAGACCGTGCTGCAACCTGATGCATATTATATGAGAGTGTGTAGCATGTATGTAAGAATTTGAGGCTCCATTCTATATTCCTTGCAGATCTAAATTTGTCACTGATTCTAAGGCTGTGTTCTTCAGTTTTTAAATTCCTTGGGACTTCTGGTCCACAGTGAATGTAGGTTTGGGCCTTTGATGTTAATGAAAGTGTCAAGAACACAAGTTGTTCTGCAAACTCTACCATTGCCAATGCACTTCACTCCTCACCTTCCACACCTCTTGCCAATCTATTCTTAGAGCTTTCCTGGCTAGAAATTGCCAGACATACAGTGGGGTAATGTGGATTAACACCCAATAAGAGCTTTATAATCATTATCACATAATAATTAAAAACCCACCACTCATTTTCACTTGAAATCAGAACCAACACTGGGACCCAGGTGCCCAGAGATAAAGGGGAGGTGCACTGACACTGACTCAACTGTCAGAGATTTATGGACAATGCATCTGCTTAGGAGGGCTTTTGGGAGGCCTGACATAATAGGGTAGAGGATGATTTTGCTGCTTTAAGTTACTGGCTTGTTAAGTTAATTATTTTTGTTGTCTGTGAGTGCCACTTGCTGCTGGGGTGGCTGTTTCTGTGTAAATTGTGATCCTGACTAATAGTCAGAGCACGCAGAATGGTGGACAGACATATTTTTGTATTTAAATATAAATAAATAAATAGCCATTTATATAACCTTCTCGCATACAAATTCTCATTTGAAATGTTTTTTAAACCAGATATGATTTTAATTGCTTTTGCCTTTTTTTTAAATGTAGAGATAAAACAAATATAAAAACATTATAAAAACCCTAAGGCTTTCAGATTCCTTTACAATTAATGCTGTAAAGAAAACAGGGAAGAATTTCAGTAAATAACATGTTAGAAATGAGCTAACTGGGACTCTCAAATTTGCTGTTCAGAAGCAATTTTCATTGACTCATTTCTATGACTGTAGAATAAATCAAAGAGACAAGGGGATAAGTAATACTTTTGATTGGACCAACTTCTGTTGGCGAGAGAGACAAGTTTTGAGTTTACACAGATCAGAGGCAAACAATGTTTGGCCTGTTGCTACCTTCTACCAGGTATAAGTAGACTAAGTGAGAAAAACAAAGACTTAGCAGAAGCTGCTTTGTGAGTTAAGAAGGTTGGAATGTCTGATGTGTCTCATTTAAGCCTAGCTGCACATCCCTTGAGCATCCACCATTGCTGCTTTCTTTGGACACTTTTTAAATTGTCAGCAATTTTCCCTCTGTGGAAGTGAGTCATGTATTTATATTTTCATCTAATGTTTCTTAATATGTTGCTTTCCCTGGGGCAGAATAACCACAAGTTATTTCTTGTATAGTCTGAGTGAATGTGAAGCACTCTAGTAACACATAGTATAGATAGATGCAATGTTAACCAGCTATATGCACATAACTCTGCAAATGTTCACCTCAGCCCTGACAAGCAGTAGTTGGATGTTAAATTCCTCAGACTTTCTTGAGTTTCTACAGAAATTTGAAGAAAATCAAAGATCCCAGAAGCAAATAAAAAAACAGAAATTGAGACTGTTATATAGGGTGTTAATCAGCGTGATCACCAAGCACCCCTCACATATCACTGCTTAATTTGGCATTAACTGTGTCCCCCATGTGCACCATAATTCTGTAACTGATTGTCTAAATGGATTTTGAGTCGAATGGTATGAAATAAAGGCAGAAAATACAACTGAAAAATATAAATGAGATATACTGGACCTTTTGTTAAAGCTCATAATGGAGTTAAGGGGCTTGCAAAACATTGTTATTGATACAATATATCAGCCATTACTGCAAGTAATAGCATCAAAAAGTATGACAATTACAAACAAATGTAGATTCTGCTCATTGCTTTATTACAGAAACATGTCCCTATTTCTTATAGTTCACTATATAGCTGTGTATAGTTCCTTATCACTTAATGTAATCACTAGATGCAGGTCAGTTCCCAGTATTCTAGGGCCAGCTTGGTTTCTGTTCCTGGAAGGCTATATGTTAGAACTGGCAGAGAGTAAATTTTGACACTGGGAGTAAGCTTTTCTGTCAAGACTTGGGCAAGTCATTCTAAGAGAATCTATGCCAGTTCATTTCCAGAAGATAATTTGAGATCCAATGCCAACTGCAAAGCACTTTTTTTAAATTGATCTAAGTTAATATATAGTCTTTTGCAGGAATTTCTCCTAACTCAAATATGGTACTTAATGGAATTTTATGTAGAAATTTGTATTAATCTAAGCTCAGACCACAGGACATGTTAAAATTGTATGTCACATGAGCTGTATTTCTAATACACACACAGATGGAATCATCACATTTTGTACCAAACAAAATTACCTTTTGGTTAGCAAATCTAATCTCCTACCTATGCAAAGTACATTAAAGAAAAGTAAGGCAATCTCCCTGTTGTAGGCACTAGACTACTTTGAATAAAGGAAAACTGCTTCCTACTTGAGGATTCTTCTTACCAAAAGGGCCCAAGCAGCCCAATCTCATTTCAGAATGTCATTCTCCATCCACACCTAAAAAAAAGGTTCCTTGCTTCAATGGCTCAAATCTCTTTTGGATTTCTTCAGTGATGTTCCAATGTTCTGTGATTATTTTTGTGATTTTTTTAAAATGAATGACTTCAACTGAAAAGCTGTGTCTTATATAAACATTTATCCAAGCATGCACCCAAAATTTAGGAGGATGCAGACTTATAGGTGAAGGTCACAAGCTACTACTAGGAAAGGAAAATACTCATTTAGTTTAAAGACAATGGACCGGAAATTATCAGTTTAAAGAATGCAAATGTGCTCACAATTCAAACATGTTTATCACTGTGTCCTTCAGGTACTTTTACCTCCTAAATTCTTTAGTAAGTAAGAGAATGGCCAAAGAGAATTCATCCCTATTTCCTTTGACCTTTCCTTACCTGACTAGCAGGGGTCTGTCCAATCACTGCTTCATAAGGAGGGGGTAGCTCCGTTGGATATAGCATTCCTGGGCTGTTAATGGTGACTTCATATAAAGCACTGAAGGGGGAACGAGGAAAGTCCAAATGGAGACCTCTGTTAAAGAAAATAAATGTTGACATCATTTCACTGCACTGGATTTACCTGGAAAACTATCATCTTCCACAATGATGTAGTTAGCAGATGCATGTTTCTGAATTTGTGACTCAACCCATCATAAAGCAGTCCACTGAAGAGATTCATCAGATAAGTGAAATTAAGCCTAAATTCAAAGGATAGTTTAAAAATTGTATTTCATTTTTGGATACTGGCCATTTATACCAATGTATGCTATAGGCATTAAAGTCTTGCACATACAGTACTTTATAGCAATATACATTAAATTAAAGGCAATTTCCTCAAAAGATTAACTTTCACTTTTAACTTCTGTGTATAATGCTAACAATTGTGGTTAAATTAATAGTAAATCTGAATCCTTGTTTTATGTTCAAATATTCTTATCCCTGTCTTGTCTGAATTCATCCACTTCTCCATCATGGTCTTTTTTTTATACACTAGCACTATTATAAACAAATGAATGTTTTAAACAGGGCTGTCAAGTGATTAAAAAATGTATCACAATATCGCAAGATATTTACATGCCAGATGCGCTAAAGATTCATATGTCCCTTCATGCTTCAACCACCATTCCAGAGACAGGCATCCATGCTGATGATGGTTTCTGGTTGATAATGATCCAAAGCAAAGTGGACTGATTCACGTTCATTTTCATCATCTGAGTCAGATGCCACCAGCAGAAGGCTGATTTTCTTTTTTTGGTTTGGGTTCTGTAGTTTCCACATAGGAATGTTGCTATTTTAAGACGGCTGAAAGCATGCTCCACACCTCATCCCTCGCAGATTTTGGACAGCACTTCAGATTCTTAAACCTTAGGTTGAGTGGTGTAGCTATTTTTAGAAATCTCACATTGGTACCTTTTTTGCGTTTTGTCAAATCTGCTGTGAAAGTGTTCTTAAAACGAACATGTGCTGGGTCATCATCCGAGATTGCTATAACATGAAATGCGGGTAAAACAGAACAGGAGACATACAATTCTCCCACAAGGAGTTAAGTCACAGATTTAATTAACGCATTATTTTTTTCACAAACATCATTAGCAAGAAAGCATGTCCTCTGGAATGGTGGCCAAAGCATAAAAGGGCATACGAACGATTAGCATATCTGGCACGTAAATACCTTGCAACGCTGACTACAGAAGTGCCATGCAAATGCCTGTTCTCACTTTCAGGTGACATTTTAAATAAGAAGCAGGCAACAGCATCTCCCATAAATGTAAACAAATTTGTTTGTCTGAGCGATTGGCTGAACAAGAAGTAGGACTGAGTGCTCTTGTAGGCTCTAAAATTTTACATTGTTTTGCTTTGAGTGCAGTTATGTAACAAAAAAAATCTACACTTGCAAGTTACACTTTCATGATAAAGAGATTGCACTACAGTACTTGTGTGAGGTGAACTGAAAAATACTATTTCTTTTAAAAGTGGCAAAGAGTCCTGTGGCACCTTATAGACTAACAGACATATTGGAGCATAAGCTTTCATGGGTGAATACCCACTTCGTCGGATGCATGTAGTGGAAATTTCCAGAGGCAGATATAAATATGCAAGCAAGAATCAGGCTAGGGATAACGAGGTTAGTTCAGTCAGGGAGGATGAGGTCCTCTTCTAGCAGTTGAGGTGTGAACACCAAGGGAGGAGATACTGCTTTTATAGTTGGCTAGCCATTCACAGTCTTTGTTTAATTCTGAGCTTATGGTGTCAAATTTGCAAATGAACTGAAGCTCAGCAGTTTCTCTTTGAAGTCTGGTCCTGAAGTTTTTTTGCTGCAGGATGGCTACCCTTAAATCTGCTATTGTATGTCCAGGGAGGTTGAAGAGTTCCCTACAGGTTTTTGTATATTGCCATTCCTAATATCTGATTTGTGTCCATTTATCCTTTTACGTAGGGACTGTCCAGTTTGGCCGATGTACATAGCAGAGGGGCATTGCTGGCACATGATGGCGTAGATTACATTGGTGGACATAAAGGTGAATGAACCGGTGATGGTGTGGCTGATCTGGCTAGGTCCTGTGATGGTGTTGCTGGTGTAGATATGTGGGCAGAGTTGGCATCGAGGTTTGTTGCATGGATTGGTTCCTGAGTTAGAGTTACTATGGTTGGGTATGTAGTTGCTGGTGAGAATATGCTTCAGGTTGGCGGGTTGTCTGTGGGTGAGGACTGGCCTGCCTCCCAAGTCCTGTGAAAGTGAGGGATCGTTGTCCAGGATGGGTTGTAGATTAGTGATGATGCATTGGAGAAGTTTTAGCTGAGGACTGTATGTGATGGCCAGTAGAGTTCTGTTGGTTTCTTTCTGGGGCTTGTCTTGCAGCAGGAGGCTTCTGGGTACACGTCTGGCTCTGTTGATCTGTTTCCTTATTTCCTCGTGTGGATATTGTAGTTTTGAGAATGCTTGGTGAAGATCTTGTAGGTGTTGGTCTCTGTCTGAGGGGTTGGAGCAAATGTGGTTGTACCTCAGCGCTTGGCTGTAGACAGTAGATTGTGTGGTGTGTCCAGGATGGAAGCTGGGGCCATGATGGTAGGCATAGTGGTCGGTGGGTTTTTGATATAGGGTGGTGTTAACATAACCATCACTTATTTGCACATGGTGCCTAGGAAGTGGACCTCCCATATAGATTGGTCCAGGCTGAGGTTGATGGTGGGGTGGTAGCTATTGAAATCGTGGTGGAATTCTTCCAGGATTTCCTTCCCATGGGTCCAGATGATGAAGATGTCATCAATGTAGCATATATGTAGCAGTAGAGAAGGGGCGTGAATGGACGAGAGCTGAGGAAGCGTTGTTCCAGGTCAGCCATAAAAATGTTGGCATATTGTGGGGCCATGCGGGTGCTCATAGCGGTGCCACTGGTCTGGAGGTATATATTGTCACCAAATTTGAAATAATTGTGAGTGAGGATAAAATCACAGAGCTCAGCAACCAGTTGTGCTGTGGCATCATTAAGGATACTGTTCCTGACAGCTTGTATTCCGTTTGTGTGGGGGATGTTTGTGTAGAGAGCCTCCACATCTGAATGCATCTGATGAAGTGAGCTGTAGCTCACGAAAGCTTATGCTCAAATAAATTTGTTAGTCTCTAAGACTAGTACTACTTTTCTTTCTACATCCATGGTGGCTAGGATGGTGTTTTCTGGAAGATCACGAATGCAGTTTTCTCAGGAAATCAGTGGTGTCACGGAGATAGCTGGGAGTGCTGGTGGTGTAGGGTCTGAGTAGAGAGTCCACATATCGGACAGTCCTTCAGTGAGAGTGTCAAAGCCCGAGATGATGGGGTGTACAGGATTTCTGGGTTTGTGAATCTTGGGTAGTAGATAGAATAACCCTGGTCAGAGCTCTAAGGGTATGTTGATTTGTTCCTGTGTTAGTATAGGTAGTGTCCTGAGTAGATGGTGCAGTTTCTTAGTGTATTCCTCAGTGGGATCTGAGGAAAGTGGCCTGTAGAATTTGGTATTGGAGAGTTGTCTGGCAGCCTCCTTTCGGTAGTCAGACCTGTTCATGATGACAACAGCACCTCCTTTATCAGCCTCTGTGATTATAATGTCAGGGTTGTTTCTGAGGCTGGGGATGGCATTGCATTCTGCATGACTTAGGTTATGAGGGAAGAGATGTTGTTTTTCCACAATTTCTGCCTGTGCACATCGGCGGAAGCATCCTATGTATAGGTCCAGACATAGAATCATAGAATATCAGGGTTGGAAGGGACCTCAGGAGATCATCTAGTCCAACCTGTCATTTCGACCCTCAAGAGGAGTCCATGTGGAGTTCTTCTTCTTGTGCTGTTGGTGAGATGGTATCTGTGTATCAGTGTGCTGTTCAGTGTTATCTTAAAAGTATTCTTTGAGTCGGAGACGGCAAAAGTAGGCTTTCAGATCACCGCAGAACTGTATCATGTTTGTGGGAGTGGCGGGGCAGAAAGAGAGTCCCAGAGACAGGACAGACTCTTCTGCCACACTGAGTATGTAGCTGGACAGATTGACAATATTGCTGGATGAATATTAATAAATTTCAATTGGTATTCTATTGTTTAACAGTGCAATTAATTTTTTTAATTGTGATTAATTTTTTTGAGTTAATCACATGAGTTAACTGCAAGTAATTGACAGCACTAGTTTTAAAATGTTGTTCTAAAACACTTCGTGAAACATGCATGAAACTACAGTTCATATTTTTGGAAAAGACATCCACTATAAAGGAATAAAGGATTGACACTATTGGGCTGTCCGTATTGTATAATTCATTTTTCCCTGAAGTAGTGTCAATCTGTGGCCCAAAGCTATGAAGGAATGACAATGTTCAGGGACAAAGAATTACCTCTGTGCTTCCATTACAGGTGCACAGGTATATTCAGGTGGGTAGTAGGGTGGTGGTGGTATTGGAGGTATGAACTCATCTAAGTCCAGGGTCTGATGCAGAATAGTTCCATGGGGAGTCATACAGTCCGGGTTGGTGGAATGTGACCTCTGTGGCAGAAACTGAAAATAAATAAAAAAGGTAAGGTTTCTTCAGATGGTAATGGTGAAAATAACAAAAATAAGAAGACAGATTCTGCCATCCTTATTCTCATTGGGTTGTACCTTATTCCACAAGTAGCATTACTGCAATCAATTGGTCTGCTTCAGGGAATAGAGTACTACCAGAGTACTACTCAGTATGAGTGAGGGCGGTAGAACCTGGCCCAAAAGGAGGATGAGGAAATTGGTAGAAGTAAAACAAGATTTCATTAAACTCTTAGAGGACACCAAAAATCTTCATAAAGTTTGAGGGAAATATAATATTCTACCACCAAGATGGAGAACACAGACATTCCAGGTTGAACAGTGTGGCAGAAAACAGGAGCTTATCTTATAAAGTAATTTGTTAAAGCATTAAATGATTAATGGTATAACCTGTTCAGAAATAATGAACACTTGGTTATATCTATTAAAATAACTATTTGCACATTCTCACTGCCAATTTGGAATGCATCATATTAAAAGTCAGGTGCTACATGCTAAATATGTATTTTTAAAAAAGAAATAAGAAATGACAACCCATATTTCATTACATGAGAATTCAACCTAATTTGTATTTGTTTTTATAAAATAAATGATCTCAATATTAATATATTTTTATAGTTGGTGTGGTATAGAAATTGCTATGTTTTAATATGGTATACAGTTTTAAAATACTGTAATCCTGTGAATAAAAAGAAAAGAAAAAGGACCCTCCCCTACACCCACACATTCCCACACCTAAATACTAGGGCTGTGAAGCAATTAAAAAAATTAATCACGATTAATCGCACTGTTAATAATAGAATACCATTTACTGAAATATTTTTGAATGCGTTCTACATTTTCAAATATATTGATTTCAATTACAACACAGAATACAAAGTGTACAGTGCTCACTTTATATTTTCTTTTATTACAAGTATTTGCACTGTAAAAAAATAAAAGAAATAGTATTTTTCAATTCACCTAATACAAGTACTGCGGAGCAATCTCTTTATCCTGAAAGTTGAACTTACAAATGTAGAATTATGTACAGAAAATAACTGCATTAAAAAATAAAACAATGTAAAACTTTAGAGACTGTAAGTCCACTCAATCTCACTTCTTCTTCAGCCAATCACTCAGACAAACAAGTTTGTTTACATTTTCAGGAGATAATGCTGCCCGCTTCTTGTTTACAATGTCACCTGAAAATGAGAACAGGCGTTCTCAGAGGACTGTTGTAGCTGGTGTCGCAAGATATTTATGTGCCTGATGCGCTAAAGATATATGGCAGAATGCGGTTAAAACAGAGCAGGAGACATACAATTCTCCCCCAAGGAGATCAGTCACAAATTTAATTAATACATTATTTTTTTTAATGAGTATTATCAGCATGGAAGCATGTCCTCTGGAATGGTGGCCGAAGCATGAAGGGGCATAGGAAGGGGCATAGCATATCTGGCACATAAATACCTTGCAATGCCGGTTACAAAAGTGCCATGCTGACAATTTCAGAGTGGTAGCCATGTTAGTCTGTATCAGCAAAAACAATGAGGAGTCATTGTGGCACCTTAGAGAGTGACACATTTTTGGGGGCATAAGTTTTTGTGGGCTAAAACCCACTTTATCGGATGCATGGAGTGAAAAATACAGTAAGCAGTATATATATCACAGCACATGAAAAGATGGGAGTTGCCTTACCAAATGGGAGGGCCTCATTAGCACTGACCCCCCCACTTGGCAAGGGGACTCCCATATTTTCATATGCTGTGATATATATACAGTTTACTGTATTTTTCACTCCATGCATCCAATGAAGTGGGTTTATCCCACGAAAACTTATGCCCCCCAAAATGTGTCAGTCTCTAAGGTGCCACAAGGACTCCTCATTGTTTATGAAAATACCCGTTCTCACTTTCTGGTGACATTGTAAATAAGAAGAGGGCAGCATTATCTCCTGTAAATGTAAATAAAACTTGTTTGTCTACGCAACTGGCTGAACAAAAAATAGGACTGAATGGACCTGTAGGCTCTGAAGTTTTACATGGTTTTGTTTTTGAGTGCAGTTATTTACCAAAAAAAAAATCGACATTTGTAAGTTGCACTTTCAGGACAAAGAGATTGCACTACAGTACTTGTATGAGATTAATTGAAAAATACTATTCCTTTTATCATTTTTACAGTGCAAATATTTGTAATAAAAAATAATATACACTGTGGTTTCAATTACAACACAGAATACAACATATATGAAAATGTAGAAAAATGTCAAAAATAATTAATAAATTTTAACTAGTATTCTATTTTAACAGTGCGATTAAAACTGTGATTATTCACAATTAATTTTTTAATCGCAATTAATTTTTTTAGTTAGTCGCTTGAATTAATTGTGATTAATCGACAGCCCTACTGAAAACAAAAAATACAAGTGTACCAAGCTCTAAACAGTAACAATGACTGAGAAGTACAAATCAAGGGCCTGAATCTGATCAGGCTCTAACACAGCAATAGGATCAAAAAGCACACTCAGTGATATAGAAAAACAATAGCCTAATGAGCCTGTTAGCAGGTTTAAATAACTATGTGATACTATGGGGACTGTTCTGAAGATCAAATGAAACCTGGCTTTTGTGACCCTGTTTTATACCTCTGCATGGGGAGAAGCACACCAATATCCAATCAAAACAAAGAGAGGCATTCTTTCACCTTCTGTTGAGTCTCTGCTGTCATATTATTTTTGTAGGACTGGTAGATGATTGGGTCTTTAGCTCACCTTTTGAAACAACTGAGCTAAGAAAATTTTCTGAAGGCACAACTTCTGCTTTTTACTGAAACAAGTGAATACATCTATTTGTACAGGTTTCAGAGTAGCAGCCGTGTTAGTCTGTATTCGCAAAAAGAAAAGGAGTACTTGTGGCACCTTAGAGACTAACAAATTTATTTGAGCATCAGCTTTCGTGAGCTAAGTGAGCTGTAGCTCACGAAAGCTTATGCTCAAATAAATTTGTTAGTCTCTAAGGTGCCACAAGTACTCCTTATCTATTTGTACTATTGTCTCAATCAAAAGATTGCATTGTGATGATTTTTACAAAAGTTCCACTGACACAGATTAAAGAAGCAGTCATATAACAGGAAAACAAAAATGTTTATGTTTAGAAGACCTAGCAAATGGGTTTCATTTTTAGCTTTGCAGGTGTTGTACCTTTCTGGGAAGAACTCATCTCAGATGCAAATCCGATTTTACATTACACCAGCAATTAATTTGGCTCCTTGTGTTTAGAAGCTTAAAGTAATCGTTGCATAAAACACACTATGTATAAGGACAGGTTTCAGAGTAGCAGCCGTGTTAGTCTGTATTCGTAAAAAGAAAAGGAGTACTTGTGGCACCTTAGAGACTAACAAATTTATTAGAGCATAAGCTTTAAGCTTTTAAGCTGGACAGTCTCTACGTAAAAGAACAAATGGACACAAATCAGATGTCAAGAATTATAACATTAAAAACCTGTTGGAGAACACTTCAATCTCTCTGGTCACTCGATTACAGACTTAAGAGTGGCTATCCTTCAACAAAAAAGCTTCAAAAACAGACTCCAACGAGAGACTGCTGAATTGGAATTGATTTGCAAACTGGATACAATTAATTTAGGCTTGAATAGAGACTGGGAATGGATGAGTCATTACACAAAGTAAAACTATTTCCCCATGTTATTTCTCCCCCCCACCCCACCCCCCACTGTTCCTCAGATATTCTTGTTAACTGCTGGAATTAGCCTACCTTGCTTGTCACCATGAAAGGTTTTCCTCCTTTCCCCCCCCTGCTGCTGGTGATGGCTTATCTTAAGTGATCACTCTCCTTACAGTGTGTATGATAAACCCATTGTTTCATGTTCTCTGTGTGTGTATATAAATCTCCCCTCTGTTTTTTCCACCAAATGCATCCGATGAAGTGAGCTGTAGCTCACGAAAGCTTATGCTCTAATAAATTTGTTAGTCTCTAAGGTGCCACAAGTACTCCTTTTCTTCTTACTATGTATAAGATGACTCAAAGGTCACAGTCTCGACGTAATACAGTGCAGGGTCAGGGAGCCAGGTTTCCTTTGTTTGTGGGAAATTAACAATTAGAGGCTTACTAATAAGCTGTCAAGTTATACTTTCCAGGATATCTACTAAGTAATTACAGGTTTCAGAGTAGCAGCCGTGTTAGTCTGTATTCGCAAAAAGAAAAGGAGTACTTCTGGCACCTAAGAGACTAACAAATTTATTAGAGCATAAGCTTTCGTGAGCTACAGCTCACTGTAGCTCACGAAAGCTTATGCTCTAATAAATTTGTTAGTCTCTAAGGTGCCACAAGTACTCCTTTTCTTTTTACTAAGTAATTAGCCTCCCATGCTCCAGATTCTGCTACCACCAGTCAATCTACTCCTTTCAGTCAGTGTGTTCTACTGATGCTACTAGAACAAGAGGGGCATACTCATAGCTACGTACTACCTCTGGCCTGATGCCCACTAGGCTGGCAAAGCTCTTCCCAGGTTGAACCTAGGAACAAAAGGTATATTAAAACCTTAACAATACTAGCCTAGGCAGGAAGTGGGGGGTTGAGTGGAGTGTCAGTAGTCGCCTAGGTGGAGTTTCTGACAGATGTACAGGGAGACTGTGTCACAGGGAGCACATTGCAGCAGGACAATCTGTCTCTCTCAGACAGACTTGCAGTGAACTGGGCTGAGAGGAGCTTGCAAGAAAAGATTAAGACGTGGGTAAGGGGAAATGTACGTGTAGCCCTCTTGTTTTATGTTTGCTCTTATTCATAGATTTATAGATTCCAAGGCCAAAAGGACCATTGTGATCATCTAGTCTGACCTTCTGTATAACACAGACCACAGAACTCCACCAAAATAATTCCCTTTCAACTAGAGAATATCTTTAAACCAAAATCCAATCTTGATTTTGAAACTGCCAGTGACTGAAAATCCACCATAACCCTTGGTAAGTTGTTCCAATGGTTAATTACCCTGACTTGAAAACTTACTCCTTATTTCCAATCTGAATTTGTCTAGTTTCAACCTGCAGCCATTGGATCTTGTTCGTACTTTTTTCTGCTAGACTGAATATCCCATTATCAAATATTTGTTTCTCATTTAGATACTTATAGACTGATCAAGTCACCCCTTAACCTTCTCTTTGTTAAACTAAATAGATTGAGCTCCTTGAGTTTATCACTATAAGGCATAATTTCCAATTCTTCAATCATTCTCATGGCTCTTCTATGAAACATCTACAATTTATCAACATCCTTCTTTAATTACAAACTCCTTACAGAAGTTTAAGCATATTACATCAACCTTATTTCCTTTAGCAATCAATCTCATCAAAAGAAGATATCAAGTCAGTTTAACCGGATCTATTTTCCATAAACTCATTTTGATTGTCATTAATTATGTTACCTTCCTTTAATTCTTTATTAATCATGTCCATATCAGCTGCTCATTTATCTTGCCCTGGATTGATGTCAGCCTGACAGGCCTATAAATTAGCTGGGTCATCCCATCTACCTTTTTAAACATTATCACAACCTTAGCTTTCTTCCAGTCTTCTGGAACTTTCCCAGCATTCCAGACTTATTGAAGACCAACATTAATGGTCTAGCAAGCTTTTAAGTTAGCTCTTTTAAAACTCTTGGATACAAGTTATCTGGAACGGCTGATTTTAATATGTCTATCCATAGTAGCTGCTGTTTAACATCCTCATGAGTAACTAATGGAATGGAAAGCATGTCATCATTATAATAATCTGAAATGACTACATGAGATGGCTTTTTTCCAAATACAGAACAAAAAAATATTTACTGAAAACATCTGTCTTGTCTGCATTATTATTGATAATTCTACCATTTCCATCTAGTAAAGGACCAAAACAATTGTTAGGATTATCTTTGTTTTTTATGCAATTTTAAAAGCCGCCTTCTTATTGTCCTTAAGGAAACTCTTTATGGCAGGGACGGGCCTGAGGGTTTCTGAACTTTTTGGCCTGAGGGTTTCTGAAATTGTATGGACGGCCGGTTAGGGGAGGGTGTGCCTCTCCAAACAGCCAGGAATGGCCCGGCCCCTGCCCCCATCCGATCCCCCCCCGCTTCTTGCCCCCTGACAGCCCCCAGGACTCCTGCGCCATCAAACCCACCTGTTCCCTATCCCGATAGCCCCCCCCGGGATCCCTGCCCCATCCAATCCCCCCTTCTCCCTGACTGCCCTCGGAACCCCTGCCCACCGCCTCATCCAACCCCCCTCTCCTTCCTGACTGCACCCCCGAAACCCCTGCCCCCATTCAACCCCTCTGTTCCCTGCCCTCTGTCCGCCCTGACCCCTATCCACACTCCACCCCAAACTCTCCTGCCCTCTATCCAACTGTCCTCCCCTGTTCCTGCCCCCATACCGCACTGCCTGGAGCACCAGTGGCTGGTGGCGCTACAGCCATGCCGCCCAGAGCACCAGGACAGGCAGCCGTGCTGCCCGGCTGGAGCCACCCATGCCACCACGCAGCACAGAGCATTGGGTCAGGCCATGGCTCTGCAGCTGCGCTGCCCGGCAAGAGATCGCAGCCCTGCCATCCAGAGCATTGCATTGGCGGCGCAGCGAGCTGAGGCTGCGTGGAAGGGGGAACAGTAGGGGAGGGGCCGGGGGCTAGCCTCCCAGGCCACGGGCTCAGGGGCCGTGCGGGAAGGTCCCGCAGGTCAGATATGACCCGCAGGCCATAGTTTGCCCACCTCTGTTTTATGGTCAGAAAAAGTGTGTCCCTTTGCTTCTCTTATCAATGTTGTACAATTCATCACTATCTCCCTTCTTCTATTTCTTATAATATATTTTTAATTATCTTTAATTATAAATAAAAATTATTCCAAATAACATATAAATAAATATTGGAATATATTATTAAAATAATTATAAATAATAAATAATTATTTGGAATTCCTCCTGGTCTTCTTCTCTCTGCTGGCCACAGCCTACCTATCGTAATCTCTCTCCAGCCATGCAGAAAGCCTCTTGTATCTGTGTTCCTCTCTCTCCAATTCCTTGGTGGCCAGTTTCATTCTTCCAGAAACCTAAGGTACGGATGTTTCCTGAACCTGGCTGTCTAGGTATGCCTCAGGTTCTCTGATTCTCAATAGTATCTCTACTTTCTCTTCCAATCCAATAATCTTTTCTTTCAGCACAGCTACCAACTTGTACTTCATACATAAGAAGTCCCTTCTGGCTTCAGGCGGGTGGAGGGTCACAACCACTGTTCCTCTCTCACACTCCCTCTCTAAATTCCCTCCAAAATTCTCCTGTTAGCTGCCTCTGTTCATGACTCTGAGTGCATAAGGCTTTTGGGTGAATGAATAAATAATACTTTGTGTCATAAATATAAAGGGAAAGGTAAACATCTTTTAAATCCCTTCTGGCCAGAGGAAAAACCCTTTCCCCTGTAAAGGGTTAAGAAGCTAGGATAACCTCGCTGGCACCTGACCACAATGACCAATGAGGAGACAAGATACTTTCAAAGCTGAAGGGGGGAGAAACAAAGGGTCTGGGTCTGTCTGGGTGATGCTTTTTGCCGGGGACAGAACAGGACTGGAGTCTTAGAGCTTAGTAAGTAATCTAGCTAGATATGCATTAGATTATGATTCCTTCAAATAGCTGAGAAAGTAAGGTTAAGGTTTTGCCTAGAGGGATTCTCTATGTTTTGAATCTAATTACCCTGTAAGGTATTTACCATCCTGATTTTACAGAGGTGATTCTTTTTACTTTTTCTTCTATTAAAATCCTTCTTTTAAGAAACTGAATGCTTTTTTCATTGTTCTTAAGATCCAAGAGTTTGGGTCTGTGTTCACCTATGCAAATTGGTGAGGATTTTTATCAAACCTTCCCCAGAAAAAGGGGGGTAAGATTTGGGAGGATTTTTTGGGGAAAGATGTTTCCAGAAGAACTGTTGCCTAGTAACCGGTGTTTGGTGTTTGGTGGTGGCAGTGGAAGTCCAAGGGCAAAGGGTAAAATAATTTGTACCTTGGGGAAGTTTTAACATAAGCTGGTAAAAGTAAGCTTAGGAGGTTTTCATGCAAGTCCCCACATCTGTACCCTAGCATTCAGAGTGGGGAAGGAACCTTGACACTTTGTTTTCAAGAAGCCTTGTTTGAGTCACTTTAATCAGCCAACATCACAGGGTCCCAGAGTAAAAGAGTTCACTGGCATCAAATGCAGCTAACATAACTGGTAATGATGGGGGCTACACTCCAGAGATCCTGTCTACGAATGTTTGGACTGCATGGTTCCACCCAGAGAGAGGTACAGGAAGCCAATATTATCTCTCATCCGGGAAAAACATATAATACACATTATGCATCTTTGTTGAAAAGACTTGAAAAAGATACATAAAATTGGATAATCCTTCTCTCCAAGATTATCTTCTTTTTTCAAACACTTGGAATAGAAATCCCTACAAAATTATTAGAAGAGTTAATCTTCTCCATTTTACATTTTATTTGGAGTAACAAAATCACTCATTTAAAAAATGTATAGGTTAGTATTTCAAAGAGGGCTAGCGGTACAAACCTAAGGGGGTATTATTGGGCACCAGAACGCTGGGCCTTGATAGCCTGGTATAATGGGTATAGCAATAAATATTGGAGAACACAGAGCAGGAAATACTTGCTATCACATTTGGGTCAACATTTTCATTTCCAAAACACCCAAAACCTCCCATTTAGTGATTTCCCTGAAAACTTTGGGGAAAAGTAGAAGTGGAAAAACAGCCCAGCCTCTTCCCCTCTAACAACAAAATAGATACAATCTGAACTTCCCTCCAGGAGACATTGATCCCGCTTTTTAAAAAATGGGAAAAAGTGAGCCTGCAAAGAGTAGGGTAGTTAATCAAAGGGGAAAAAATGATAGACCCAGAGACATTACAAGGAACTTTTACTATAACTAATGGCAGGTTTCAGATGAGCAGCCATATTAGTCTGTATTCGCAAAAAGAAAAGAAGTACTTGTGGGACCTTAGAGACTAACACATTTATTTGAGCATAAGCTTTCGTGAGCTACAGCTCACTTCATCGGATCCGATGAAGTGAGCTGTAGCTCACGAAAGCTTATGCTCAAATAAACGTGTTGGTGCCACAAGTACTCCTTTTCTTTTTACTATAACTAAGATACCAATACTTAATTAAATACAGTTAAGATATATTTCAAACCTCCCAAGAAATGGCAGGTTCTAGAAATGACTTACAGATATTGAAATGAACTCTAGCAGATCCAAAATCAATTTCAAAACTATATAGTGAACTTATTATACTTAAAATGGATGGCAAATGTAATTATAGGAAGAAATGGGAAAAGGTTCTAGATAAAGAAATTCCCTGAGAGCACTGGTCCTTTATTTGGGATAAAGTAGCTCCCTTTTCCAGATATCTAACAGTAAAAGAAAATCAGTATATTTTGCTAATTCAGTGATAGCTCACACCCTCTCATTTAAAGAGAATCTACAATGATGCCCCGAACAGTAGGAGTGTGTGCGGAATGAAAGGTACCTTTATGAATATTTGATGGGAATGTCTCAAAGCACAGGAATATTTGTCAAGTATTTGCCACCTCATAATGGATCTCAAAGTTCACAGATAAAAAGGCTTGTCCTAGCACGTAATTGTGCTCACACCATCTAACAGCATGCTGACTAATGCAGAATTTTGGAAGAGGAGTGAGATAGCATATCCTAATAAACTGGCTGGGTATAGTATAGTCTGATAATGGAAATGTTTACAGATGATGTGAGACAAAGGCATAGTTGTTTCTTTCATGCCTGGCTACCATTTCTAGAATATGTAGACATGGTATAGACATAGAATATGTGGATGTGATATATCTTGACTTTAGCAAAGCTTTTGATATGTATTCCCACAGTATTCTTGCCAGCAAATTAAAAAAGTATGGATTGGATGAATGGACTACAAGATGGATAGAAAGCTGGCGAGATTGTCAGGCTCAATGGGTAATGATCAACGGCTCGATGTCTAGTTGGCAGCCGGTATAAAGCGGAGTCCCCCAGGGGTCAGTCCTGTGGCCGGTTTTGTTCAACATCTTTATCAGTGATCTGGATGACGGGATTAATTTCACCCTCAGCAAGTTCTCAGATGACACTAATTTGGGGGGAGAGGTGATACGATGGAGGGTAGGGATACGGTCTACAGTGACCTAGACAAATTGGAGGATTGGGCCAAAAGAAATCTGATGAGGTTCAGCAAGGACAAGTGCAGAGTCCTGCACTTTGGAAGGAGGAATCCCATGCACTGCTACAGGCTGGGGACCAACTGGCTAAGCAGCAGTTCTGCAGAAAAGGACCTGGGGATTACAGTGGACAAGAAGCTGGATATAAGTCAGCAGTGTGCCTTCGTTGCCAAGAAGGCCAATGGCATATTGGGCTGCATTAGTAGGAGCATTACCAGCAGATCTAGGGAAGTGATTATTCCCCTCTATTCAACACTGATGAGGCCACACCTGGAGTATTGTATCCAGTTTTGGTCCCCCCACTATAGAAGGGGTGTGGACAAATTGGAGAGAGTTCAGTGGAGGACAATGAAAATTATTAGGGGGCTAGGACACATGACTTACGAGGAGAGGCTGAGGGAACTGGGCTTGTTTAGTCTGCAGAAGAGAAGAGTGAGGGGGGATTTGATAGCAGCATTCAACTACCTGATGGGGGTTCCAAAGAGGATCGAGCTAGGCTGTTCTCAGTGGTGGCATATGACAGAACAAGGAGTAATGGTCTCAAGTTGCAGTGGGGGAGGTCTAGGTTGGATATTAGGAAACACTATTTCACTAGGAGGTGAAGCACTGGAATGGGTTACCTAGAGAGATGGTGGAATCTCCATCCTTAGAGGTTTTTAAGGCAAAGTCTTGGCTGGGATGATTTAGTTGGTGTTGATCCTGCTTTGAGCAGGGGATTAGACTAGATGACCTCCTCTTCCAACCCTAATATTCTAAGATTCTATGTAAAAGATAAACCAAAAGAAATCAAAACACCTGAGGAACAGAGAAATATTTGTTTAAACAATAAAACATTCACTGTTTTAGCCTCTGTTCTGATAATTTACTGAATTGATGAATATGAAACTTCTGCACCTGTGTCAGCTTTTACTCCAAAAATTGTCATTGTTGTAATGTAATTTGAAGCAGAACTGTTTTTCTTTGAATCCACTCAAAATCTGCCAAATGTACGTACCACCTTCCCCCACACTACCACTGCAATGACCAATTTTTGAAAGAAACTGATGGAAGAATAAGGAGATTAGGCGTGACAATAAGAAATAAACTTGAAAGGAAAATGAGTTTTGCAACCTCACTGCTATTCTCTTAACATTGTCCCTGTAGTTCTAGAGGACTGAAAATTAAAAGTAAAAAGTATCCATTAATTCTACAGAGTCATGCTCCACACTGGAAAATGACAACATAATGCCTATTGCCATGGGTTGTAAATTTGCAAAGGTCTTCGCTGGTTTCTAATGCTTGGACACTGACAGTGTAGATTTTTCATCCTTCACGGCAAACAGACTCTGAACGCATTTGCACTTTTAGAAAATCTTAACATCTTCTGTCCAGCTGGTGAAAGGGAGCACTTACAATGTTAGTTTATCTAATTCCCCAACTGGTGACATCTGCTAATGATGCCATAGATAATCACAATGAATTTCTGTCCTCACTTTGGCCATAAGCAGTGCACTCATAACTACAACAGATGTTTCTGCATTTTGGGCAGAAGCAGCATACTGTCATACTTAATTCTTTCCTCTTGAGTGGAATACTCACAAGCCAATAATAAGAAAAGTGATCATCCACATCAGAAGAAAAGCTGAATCCTACCAAAATTATAGGCCCTCACTTTCAAAATTAGGGCTGCACAATACTGTGGCACAAAAATGTGCATTACTAACTAGCATGTGAAATTATTATTATTATTTGTTAATTTATGGGAGTGCTCACTGTGTGTTAGGCACTTTCCAAACCCTCAAGGATGGCCTGTACTATAAGGAGTTTATAAACTAAGAAACTATGTGTGTGCCAAATAGTCAATGAATGTGAATTGCCAGATGTGTAATCTGACATCTGGCCCCAAATTTCCTAAAATAGGACCATCAAATCCTAAATCATGGATCCTAAATCCATATTCAGGCACCACTCCCACTGGTCAATTGGAACTGCTGAGTGCTCAGCATTTTCTGAAATCAGAACGTACATAAAGATTATTACTATTTATATTACTGTAGCACGGAGGTCACAAGTGGGATCAGGGTCCATTGTGCTATACACAAAACACATAGTAAGAGAGAGACTAAAATGTTCAAGAATGGGACTCTAACGTTACAGTCTTAAATCCATGTTTAAATACCCAAAGATGGTATTTTCAAAAGCTCCTAATTCATTTTTGCACTCTTGAAAACCCACACTTAGGTGACTAAATATGATCTTGAAAAATTCAGTCATAGTCTCTGGCCCAAAAAACTTGCAATCTAAACAGACAAAGCAAAGGGTTAGGGTTGCAGGTGTCCAGTTTTTGACCAGAACACCTGGTTCCAAAGGGACACTGAAGGCTCCGGTCAGCACTGTTGACTGGGCCATTAAAAGTCCGGTTGGTAGCGCAGCAGAGTTAAGGCAGGCTCCCTGTCTGCCGTGGCTCCTGGAAGCAGAGGCATGTCCCATCTTTGGCTTCTACGTATAGGGGCAGCCAGGGGGCTCTGCATGCTGACCTCTCCCCAAGCGCTGGCTCTGCAGCTCCCATTGGCCGGGAACTGCAGACAACGGGAGCTGCAGAGGTGGCGACTGCAGATGGGGTGGTGCGCAGAGCTGCCTGGCCACGCCTCCATGTAGGAGCTGGATGGGGGGGGGCATGTCTCTGCTTCTGCAAACTGCCTGAGGTAAGCATCGCCTGGAGCCTGCACCCCCTCCCGCACCCCAAACCCAGCCCTGATCTCTCTTCCGCCCTCCAAACCCCTTGGTCCCAGCCAGCAGCACCCTCCTGTACCCCAAACCCTTCATCCCCATTCCCAGCTGAGAGCCCACACCCCCAGCCAGAGGCCTCATCTCCTATCATGCCCAACCCCCACCCCAGCTCTGATCCCCCTCCTGCTATCCGAACCCCTCAGGCGCAGAGCACCCTCCTTCACCCGAAACCCCTCAGCCCCAGTCCCATCCCAGAATCTGCACCCTAAGCTAGAGCCTTCACACCCCCTGCACCCCAGCCCAGAGCCCCCTCCTACACTCTGACCCCCTCATTCCTGACCCCACCCCGGAACCCGCACCCCCATCCCAGAGCTCATACCCACTCCCACACCTTAATCCCCTGCCTCAGCCCGGAGCCCCCTCCTACACCCCAAACCCCTCATCCCTGGTCCCATCCCAGAGCCTGCACCCCCCCCCAGCTGAAGCGCTCACCCCTCCTTGCATCCCAAGCCCCTGCCTCAGCCTGAAGCTCCCTCTTGCACCATGAACACCTCATTTTTGGCCCCACCCCGGAGTCCGCACCCCAAATCCCTGAGCCAACCCAGTGAAAATGAGCGACCAAGTGAGGGTGGGGAGAGCGAGCAACAGAGGGAGAGGGGGTGGAGTGAGCGGGGGTGGAATGTCGGAGGAGTGGTGGGGCAAGGGTGTTTGGTTTCGTGCGAGTACAAAGTTGGCAACTCTACAAAGGGTAAGAGAGAAAACAGAGACGCAGACTAGTAAGTAACTTGCCCAAAGTCACACAGCAGGTCATTGGCACAGCCAGAATAAAATCCAGAAATCCTGGTTTCTAGTCTAGTACCCTATCCATTACACCACAATGCCTCCCAATGGATTTAGTTTATGGATTTGGATTTAGGACCCTAATTTTAAGCACTTATTTTTGAAAAGCAGGACTTTGATCAATTACCCATGTGCAGCCAGGCCACAGTTGTTCTCAACCTATTTACCATTATGGCCAGCATATACAGCTCTCTACGTGTTGTGTGGGCCGCATCCACACTATATATAATACCTGTACAACACTTAACATCACTGAAAGTCATTTAAAAACTAGCCCAATCTATTTATTGAAACAAAGGGTTTTTTCTGTTAACACATTGGACTATACAGATGTGGCTGAGTGGGTGTGCATGTGTATGAGAATGACCGAGTGTATATAGGTGAAAGTTGTGTGAAATGGACAGGAAGTGTGTGTGTGTGTGTGTGTGTGTGAGAGAGAGAGCGCCAGTGTGAGAGAGTTATGGGAGACAGACAGTACCCATGTTATATAATACTTGGGGGAGGGGGGTTGAATCAACCGGTTTCTGTACAATAGCTGGGATTGTCCTGGGCTGTTGATCACTGCAAGATAATTGTGAATCCCTGAGCTCAGTGCTTAAAGTAGACTGGAAAAAGCATGTGTGTATGTTTCGGGGCGGGGGTGTCCTATGATAATCCTAGATGAAATAAATGTTCATGCACTTGGAGGGCAGCGCTCTCAGAGCACCTCTCAGTGACCTGACTCCATTTTTAATTCTTTTTTGCCAGGACTATGACTCCTTGTGATTCTGCCCACTTTAAGCCTTGCCTGAGCTGGGCCCACAAATAGCTGCAGCATTAGCAGTGTGTCTTCATCTGGGCTGCTGTTCTGTAATGCAGGGGGCAGCGTGTGTGGCGTGTGGCACACAGCAGCTCTGGGTGCCCTGGGTACCTCTCACCTCGTCTGAGGTGGGGACAGAGCCCTGTAATGGATAGGGTACTAGACTAGAAACTGGCGGCTGCCCAGTTGCTGTCTCTGTGCGTGAGTGGACACGGACCTCTGTCTGGTGGTAGTGACTATGGAGGTGATGCAGCTGGGCTCGAGGGGGCTGCTCAGGACCCCACTCAGTGCAGGGGGTGCCACGAGCATGCACTCAGCCCTACGTGGGGCTCAACACTGGGGCACTTGTCCAGGCCAGAGAGGGTCACTGCTGAGGATGGCATTAGGGCCCTGCAGCAGAGATTGCATGGGGTGTGTGTGTGAGAGCTCCTCCCCACCCTGCCTGCTGTAGCTGCCCAGTTGGGCACATGTCCCTCCACGCCTGCTCCCAGACGGTCAGGGGCCACTGAGCCCTGGGGGACACTAGCTGGGAAGCCACCTATAGGACAAGTTTCCACCCTGCATCAGCTCTCCCCACAGAGACGGGACTTACAAGACAGCCTCGGAGCTCGCAAAAATCAGGAGAGGGATGTCGTGGGGGAGGCAATGTCCCCCAAACTATGCCCATGCCTTGTGTGGTTGTGTGGTTGCCCTGCGCATCCCCCTGCCTGCGGCAACCAAACTTTTGGCGTCCGGTCAGTATATCTGATGGACGCTGTCAGGTTGCCTTTTCAACCAGGCTTTCCAGTCGAAAACCAGACACCTGGCAACTCTATGTGTCCGTGCAGCACGGGGAGGGAGGAAGCAGCTAACTGCTAGCTGAGCTCCTCCCCTGCCCTGCTGGCAGGGGGTGCTCCAGCAGGGCTCAGTGACACTTCTCCTCAGCCGGCCTTGCTCCTGCTGGGACCAGGAATGAGATGCGGCAAACTTTTTTTAGCACACAGCTGGGTGGCAGCTGTGTGCTAATTGGGCCCCAAGTGGCCTGCGGGTTGAGAACCACTGAGCCAGGGTAATTGCGGCAGCAGCTGTGATGGGGATATATGAGATGTTAGTTATGCTGAATAAGATTTATATTAAGTCTTAGAAAAAAATTACAAATGAGCATTTCTTCCCAAGACATATTGCAGGAGTCAAATACTACTTTAGGTACAAGAGTCTATATACAAGGGAGAGACTCAATCCCTGCTAAAGAAACTCCACAGAAGAGAATAAGAGATACTCATAATAAAAAAAAGAAAAAAAAACCCCAAACCCCACCATTATGCACAGGTATTTCTGTGCAGTTTATATTTACAAATATTTAAGGCCTTGCTCCTGCAAACACTTATGCATTTATAAGTAAATTATTTAAGTGAAGTTAATGGGACTGCTCAAGTGAGTATAGTTATGCATGAATTAGGTGTTTGCAGGATCTGGGCTTAAATGTATAAACCTTTCTATTTTGAAGTAACCAAAACTATTTTCAAATCTGCAAAGGTACTAATTTTTAACTAACTTCAACTTCATAACTATTTAATGGAATTACCTGACATCGATGGAGGACACTCTAATCCTAAAGGTATCTTAAATCCTTCAGTTTTCAGCTGGCAATTTTACTCTGCCCTAATTGAGGGAAGGGTTTGAAATTGATCTTATAACCAACCCTGACTGGTGATATTAAGCCACCTTAGTGAACAGATGACTGTCTTTCCATAACAATAATGGAAAACTGCTAATCAGTCAAAACAACATACGTCTGGTTCAGTCATAATGAAACATTGCTTTCCTGTGGTGCTTTAGAGATATAATAATAGTTATTGTGGAGTAGGACTCAGAGATATTTAAAGAGTTGCATAATTACAAGACTATCACGTGGAATAGACTTTCACGCAATACAACAGACCAAAGAACTACAAAATATACTACACTATAGCCTTCTGATGCACAAAGTAACAATGCCATCTTTGCTTAGATACCTCTTTCTTCCTATATCAGAATGCAAAATTTTGACATTTAAAAACTCTATTGGCTTAGTATTTACAATTTATGGTTATAGTGTGGAAACCCAGCATTGTAAATACTAGCCCATACAATAGTTAACCTTTCCTTTATCATACACGCTTAAGAAATTGACTAGCATTAGGCCTCAATGCACAAAGTCACAAGTTCATTGCTGTTCCATAAATGTTTAATTAGATACCTTTCTGAAAGCTGTAACCTCTACAAAAGGTTAGTAACTGCTGTGACAGCTTTAGTGGATTTATACTACTAGAGAAGGTTTGTGCAGTACATACAATTAAAGTGGAAGATTTTCTTAATCTTAGTAATGTAATGTAATGTAGCACTAAAATACACTATAGGACCACAGCAGGTGCTTAAAGGACATAATAGCAGCACAAGCTAAAGGAAGAGAGGACACTAAAATAGAATAGTCTTTTTACAGTGGCAAAATTATTAATTATTATTATTATATAGTGAAATGAAAATTGAGTTTATTTTGGGCTTTAAAAGTAAAAGATTAGAAAAAGAAAATTCTAATTTCTTTCTGACCTGTTTTTGTTCTTCCCAAAAGAGAACTCTCATTTTCCTTGTGTTTCTAAGAGTAAACAACAGGGATTATTCATCCAACAGATGCCAAAGCACTTCACAAAAGTCTCTAAATAATTATGCAACCTATATATGCTGTATAGAGGAATTACTTTGCCCACTGCCTCAGCACTGCCACCTATGAGGCAAAATACAATAACGTTTAACTACCTCTAGCAACACTACACAGCAGTCCAGTGAGAAAGAACACTTCATTCAATAAAAGGAGACTGGAAATTTAGGTAAATATAATGTAGTTACTGAAATTAGAATTTGGCCAGGACAGTGGGGTTAAAAGCCTAGGCATTGAACTGACTAACAGCATTAAGGGCATACTGTACAGTTTCTAATAATCAAGAGGACAGATTTGGTGTGGATAAAAGGAACGCGACTTTCATCCCACCACACTATCAATGAACTTTATTTCTATGTGGACTGATTTCTCGGTGTTAGATCTCTTCAGAAGAGGCCACTAGTTATCCCACTTTTAACAGCCAACACTTACAGCCTTCTATGTACATGCCTAGAAATCTTGCACCTCAGAAAACTTTATACATCCAATTAATAAAATTTTCCATGAACACGAATAGGAAACACATGCCAGAGTTGGCAGCGGGCTTTGTTGCAAGGATAGGTTCCTGGGTTAGTGGTTCTGTTGTGTGGTGTGTGGCTGCTGGTGAGTATAAAGCCCGCTGCCAACTCTGTCCACATATCTATACAGGGGATACCATCATAGGGCCTAATCACATCAGCCACACAATCAGAGGCTCGTTCACCTGCGCATCTACCAATGTGATATATGCCATCATGTGCCAGCAATGCCCCTCTGCCATGTACATTGGCCAAACTGGACAGTCTCTACGCAAAAGAATGAATGGACACAAATCAGATGTCAAGAATTATAACATTCAAAAACCAGTTGGAGAACACTTCAATCTCTCTGGTCACTCGATCACAGACCTAAGAGTGGCTATACTTCAACAAAAAAGCTTCAAAAACAGACTCCAAAGAGAGACTGCTGAATTGGAATTAATTTGCAAACTGGATACAATTAACTTAGGCTTGAATAGAGACTGGGAATGGATGAGTCATTACACAAAGTAACACTATTTCCCCATGGTATTTCTCCCTCCCACCCCACCCCCCCACTGTTCCTCTGATATTCTTGTTAACTGCTGGAATTAGCCTACCTTGCTTGTCACCATGAAAGGTTCCCCCCCCCCCCCGCTGCTGGTGATGGCTTATCTTAAGTGATCACTCTCCTTACAGTGTGTATGATAAACCCATTGTTTCATGTTCTCTGTGTGTGTGTATATAAATCTCTCCTCTGTTTTTTCCACCAAATGCATCCGATGAAGTGAGCTGTAGCTCACGAAAGCTTATGCTCTAATAAATTTGTTAGTCTCTAAGGTGCCACAAGTACTCCTTTTCTTATTTCTTCAAATGACAGAATTTTCATATCATTTGACTTGATTAGCATCTCTGTGCAAGAAGTGCTTTTACATAGAAAAGCATTAGCTACTGTGATGACCCTGAGCCCAGGATACAGTCTTAAATTGGCCACAGTGGTGAAAGTGGTGGAAAAATGTAATTTTAACCTATAACCATGTTATGTAAAATTGCTGTTGAAAGGACACACAGAATCTACGGAATACTTTAAAATGAGTTTGTCTTGAACCCAAAGAACTGTTGAGTAGGGTTTTTTATAATTTCCAGTGACGTGACAAGTGTTTTAACAACAGACCCAAATGTTTTCAAGACAAAAACAACGAGGAGTCCTGTGGCACCTTAAAGACTAACAAGTTTATTTGGGCATAAGCTTTCATGGGCAAAAAAACTCACTGTGGGGAGTGCACAGACACATGGGGACAGGGCAGATATGCCTGACTAAATGAGAGAGGCAAGCGGTCAGCCGGAGTCTGCATGAAGGAGGTTCCCCAACTCCCTAACAACCCCTCTCCCACAAAAAACCCTATTCCATACTTCTTCCACCCAACCCAACAACCCTCCAGGTTCACTCCCGGGCTTCTTCCCAGCAATTACTTCCCTCTCCCTCAGCTCCTCCGTTACTTCTGACTCCCACAAGCCTTTGCACTGCTCCTGAAGGGTGTGGGAAATATGTCTCTGTACTGTAATTTAAATGAATTATTACTCAAAGTTTTGATTGATATGCCTAGTAAGCAATCTATTTCTTGAATCTTTTTTGTTGTCTGTATTGTTACAAACATATTTACTGATAGGTATTTTGAAATAAATTACCAAAATAATTAAAACTGGATTATACTATGTTATTTTGAGAAATAAAATATGAAACATTTTAAAATATTGTGCACGGAATGTTTAATGTTTTGGCGCAGAATTCCCCCAGGAATAGAAAGAGGAAAGAGGGGGGAATGTGCCAATATCCAAACTGACTACACTGAAACAGAAGCAACCTATATTCTTCCAAAATATTCTTCCAAGCCCAGAGAGTAAAACTGGAGTTCCAGAGTGGCTAATTTGATCTTGTGCCATATGCTACGCTTGTTCCTGAACTGCAAACATCAGAAAAAAAAGCTGCATTTTCTTATCTTTTGCTATTCTTGTCTCTCTCCTTCTGTGAGCATTTCCCTTGTTAAACAGAATTGAATTTTAACAGCACAATCCAAGAACCACTACCTAAAATTGGCTATTTTTTCCCTCCAAACAGGACCAGTTGAGAGACACTCCACAAGGCCTTATCCCTTTAAAAGACTCTATATAAATATACTAGAGAACAGAAAATCGGGGCAATTATTAAACAAAAATTTAGAGAGACAAGGTGGGTAAGGTAATATCTTTATTGGACCAATGACTGTTGGTGAGAGATCCAAGCTTTCAAGCTTACACAGAGCTTTTCTTCAGGTCTGGGAAACAGAGTGTCACAGCTCCACAGAAAGTTAACATATTTTCTTTTAATTTAGTTTGCAATTAGTAAATGCTATTTTTTTTATTTGATGGTATACAGTAAGCAAAACGTGGTCCCTGGCAACAAAATCCCAAACCCAAGATTACTGTTATGCCAGTACAAAAGTAAAGAAAAGGGGAATATAAAATTACAACATACTAAAAACACTAGACAATCTTCTCAACAAATCTGTGGGTGAGAAATTAATACTATTAGCAGAGTTGTGTGTGGCACTTTCACCAAAGGTCTGTTTTATTGCTGGTTCTTAATAGTGCTATTATTCCTTTATTAGTTACACAAACACCAATTATTTTTACAAAATCATAGCTAATAAGTGATAAGAGACTGATGGGTACAAGTTCTGAGTGGAGCACCTGCCAGGCAAGGAGGCTGAGAGAGATTTGGGAGGTTTTAAAAAACTCCTACAATGTTAACAATCATGACAACAGCAAATAATATATACAATTCAATCTTGAATATTTAAACTTCATTTATCTTGAGTTCTCTAGCATACAATAGGATCATGATCTCTGATGTCTATTTATTACATTGAAAATTCCCTAGATTACCAAATGTTCATCATGAGATTTGATTAATCAAGGTTGTTCTTTAATATTATCCCAACAGAAAGATAGGTTAGTGAATCTTTGAAGACACTCATACAAGAATAAGAAAAGGAGTACTTGTGGCACCTTAGAGACTAACAAATTTATTAGAGCATAAGCTTTCGTGAGCTACAGCTCACTTCATCGGATGCATTTGGTGGAAAAAACAGAGGAGAGATTTATATATACACACACACACACACAGAGAACATGAAACAATGGGTTTATCATACACACTGTAAGGAGAGTGATCACTTAAGATAAGCCATCACCAACAGGGGGGGGGGGGGGGGGGGGGAAGGAGGAAAACCTTTCATGGTGACAAGCAGGTAGGCTAATTCCAGCAGTTAACAAGAATATCAGAGGAACAGTGGGGGGTGGGGTGGGAGGGAGAAATACCATGGGGAAATAGTTTTACTTTGTGTAATGACTCATCCATTCCCAGTCTCTATTCAAGCCTAAGTTAATTGTATCCAGTTTGCAAATTAATTCCAATTCAGCAGTCTCTCGTTGGAGTCTGTTTTTGAAGCTTTTTTGTTGAAGTATAGCCACTCTTAGGTCTGTGATCGAGTGACCAGAGAGATTGAAGTGTTCTCCAACTGGTCTTTGAATGTTATAATTCTTGACGTCTGATTTGTGTCCATTCATTCTTTTACGTAGAGACTGTCCAGTTTGGCCAATGTACATGACAGTCTCTACGTAAAAGAATGAATGGACACAAATCAGACGTCAAGAATTATAACATTCAAAAACCAGTTGGAGAACACTTCAATCTCTCTGGTCACTCGATCACAGACCTAAGAGTGGCTATACTTCAACAAAAAAGCTTCAAAAACAGACTCCAACGAGAGACTGCTGATTGGAATTAATTTGCAAACTGGATACAATTAACTTAGGCTTGAATAGAGACTGGGAATGGATGAGTCATTACACAAAGTAAAACTATTTCCCCATGGTATTTCTCCCTCCCACCCCACCCCCCACTGTTCCTCTGATATTCTTGTTAACTGCTGGAATTAGCCTACCTGCTTGTCACCATGAAAGGTTTTCCTCCTCCCCCCCCCCCCCGCTGTTGGTGATGGCTTATCTTAAGTGATCACTCTCCTTACAGTGTGTATGATAAACCCATTGTTTCATGTTCTCTGTGGGTGTGTGTGTGTATATATAAATCTCTCCTCTGTTTTTTCCACCAAATGCATCCGATGAAGTGAGCTGTAGCTCACGAAAGCTTATGCTCTAATAAATTTGTTAGTCTCTAAGGTGCCACAAGTACTCCTTTTCTTTTTGCGAATACAGACTAACACGGCTGCTACTCTGAAACTCATACAAGAATATATGGCAACATTTTAAGGGGTAATTTTTCAGAAGTTTGTTAGGATTTAGCCAAGTAACAAGTGAATAAATACCCTGTAAACTGTATCCTGAAATGCCTTAAATAAACTCTGGATTAAATATAAAATTTACATTTAAATAAGCATAAAATCATAACCTATTACATCTAATTGGCTGAGCTTGTGAGGCCTTACACACAACTCAAGGGTACTAATCTGTTTATCTGTATTCATGTAATGCAATAATGACGGAATGTCACATCTGATCAATTTCAAAATTTAAGGGAATGTTCTAGAAATGAATGGACTATTGATTTTTGGGGAAAATCAGAGCACTGCAAGCAGGGAAATGAGGGACAAACAAAGTCATTGTCATCTGTTGATAGCACCCATTTTCGGCTATCAGAACAAGGATAACCCTGCTCATCCTCCTAATAGAGTTTAACATGTTGACTCCCTAAAAGCCTTATCTCTCCAACACACAGAGTAAAAATAATTGCACTCCCTCTGGGACTCACAGGGTGGATGCTCATCCAGAAGGGGAGAAAAGCAGGCTTCCTTTCTCCCTCCTAACCCTGCCTCCTCAAAGCCTGTTCAATGGTGGGAGAGAGAGGAAACCAGCTGTCCATTCCTCCCATCCAATCCAGGGGGAAGAAAGGTACATTTGAGGAAAGGAGACATAGAACCCTTGGCATGGGGGGAGGAGAATGCAATCAGGAGAACAGAGCCCCTGGTCTGGTGGGGAGGATATGGAGAACAGGAATGGGGAGAAACAGAATCCTGGGCTGATAGGGAACAAGGGTGGCCCTGCTGTGAAGATGTGACACCAAGCACACCTGGATAATGTGATAATAAGATATGGCACACTCAGATAATGGGGAGTTAGCTGGTGATGGAAGGTCCAATTGTTTAGCCTTGTGCAATACCAAGACTTTGAATAGGAAACCACCAAAAGCAACTGAAAACAATCCAAACCACAAAAAAATTAAAAAAAGGAAACAAAAGGCTGTTTTCAGTATAAGACAGAAGAGAGAGATACATTCTGGACCCATTCACTGGAGAAAACCTTTGTGGAGCAAGAATGTTTTCATGAATGTTTGGACCCTTGTTCTTGGGAAACCAGCCAACTCTGCAACAGGCTGAACTTTGTGAGGAAAACCTACTCCATTTAATAAGTATGGTAACTATTAAAAACTGTTGACCCAGGTTAACATTTTGTGATTTTGTTTTGTATTACAGACATTTATTCCCACCATTCTCTCTCGTTTCTAGTTAAATCTTTATTTTTTCTTAAATAAATGTATTTTAAAGTGCACACACAAGTGCTGTGTGATTTAAGGTAAAGGTAGTAAACTGGGGTACACTGCCCCTTTGGGAGCAGAGGATCTGGGATTTCTGTGAGTAGCCAGTTTCTGGGGCTGGATATCACAGGGGAATGATTCAAAGGGACTCAGGGATTGGGGTGCCTCAATTGTTAACCTGCAAGGAGAAGTTAGGGTCGGCATAGCCCAAAGGTAACTGCTTGAATGGCTGAAAGGCTGGTGATGTCAGGAAGTTGATAATCTGCCAGGCAAATGCAAGAATCCTTCACTGTGAAAGCAGGTAATAACAAGGCAACTCACTGTCCCAGGTCCCCTGAGAACTGTCACAGGGGGAGAAGGGAATGGGGGAACAGTAAAAAGGGGTAATTTTAAGCCTCTGGCTTAAAGGGAGAATGGGGGACTCTGGTATGAGGGGAAGAGGGGACACACAAAGAATCCCTATTGGGGGGAAATTGGGGAATCCTGGGTTGGGAGGAATGGGTGTGAACAGAGAGCTCCTCTCATGGGGGGGAAGGTGGGAAAGGGGGGAAAGGGGGCAGACGGAACCCCTGGCAATGGGGGTAGAATGGGGAACATGAGTAATGGGAGGCATCCAGAACCCCTAGTGGCAGGAGATTGAGGACCCTGGTGTGGGGGAAAAGGGCAAGAGGGTACACAAAGCCCTGTCATGTGGGCAGACTAGGGGGAATGGCAGTGTAGATGAAAATCGGGGAATGGGGACACACAAACTCTGCCATGGTGGGGGAGAATGGGGACTCTCAGAATATCTGGCAGGGGGAGTTGCAGGGAGTTGCTGAAACAGACAGGAATGGGAGCTAGTGGGGATGATGAAGGAATGCAAGGAGCCACTGGTGTAACAAACCTGGCCTACAGAAACTGTGAAGTGTGAGACACCCCCGTCCATGTGTATATTTGAGATATAAAGCATTACAGAATATATGCTGTACATACATATGTACTGTTGTGCAGGATGTTAACTACATGTGTCTACGGACTTTAACAGGAGCTGTGGAGGTAAATCCTTGTAAACTGCTTTGAAAATGTAAAGGGTAGATATTGTTCTAGTGCATTTATTTTAATTAAGCTGTCAGATAATAAATCAAGCAACACAATATACTATAATTAGGCAAACTTATTTTTAGGTTTTATTAGGTTCAAAAAATCAAGTGAAATAACAGAAATATACTGGATTTCTTGGGTTAAAAATACTGGGTCTATCGACGCATTTGAAAGCCTTTTTGTTTGGAATCCAACACATAACATTGAAAACTGAGTCAGTGATACAGCATCAAACAGACAAGGTCATGCTGAAGGTAGCCATGTGCAGAATTCTAGAATTGTTTAAAAAAAAGGGTTAATCCTAATCAAAGGCCAAGGTTCTGGTACATTTATTCCTTGATTATTATTATTTACTATTTGAATTTTGCTAGTATCAAGAGGCCCCAATCAGGAACTTGGCCTCACTCTGTTAGCCTCTGTACCACAAGTAATGGAAGGATGATCTCTACCCTAAAAGTTTATATGCAGCTTCCTGCAGAGCAAGGTACTACTTTAGATGACAAAGAGAATCAAAATCTCTCCCTAAGAAATTTGATTTTGGAGAAAGGATTATTTTAAAAGAGTTGGGGGATAATGCTAAAAACAGAGCTCTAAATATAATTTAAAATATATAGTTTAAACATTGCTTACAAGTAAGTAACAGCACTGAACAGACAGGTGGTGTTTGAACACCACCCAAAATCAATTATGAGACTATCATAAGCAAATGTAAAATTAAATGAAAAAAGTGACATTGGAAAAGAGCACATATAAAAAGCAAGGAGAGCCTAGTTTGCGATAAGCAATACTGGATTAGAAAAAAAATATCAAGAAGGTGGCACTGTTGGACTCCAAGCAATGAATAATATAGGCAAGTGTAATCATCATGCATTCCGTCAACGTCTTTGACTTCACATGCTTATTCTTGCTATACATATGGGAACAAATGAAAAGCTTAAACTTTATGGTCAAAGTAGTTAATTGAGTTTAGGATTATCTGTGATCAGTTTCCTTGTCTAGACAAAAAAAAAAAAAAAGAAGGCTAATCATGGACATCAGGAAAAGAAGAGCAACCAAGCACTTTAATATTCCAGTGGGAACATTGTCATCTGTATGTTTTTGTTCCAGAGAAATGTGCTGCTAAATGACATAAAACAATCATGAGTTAAATTTCTCTGAATATTCATGACTACATTCCTGGGTGCATGACATTATTGTTACGCTAGACAGGCTGATCTTATCAGGTCTGAGCATCAGTTATTTTCCAGTTCATTATTGAAAGGTGAGAAAACTCCTTTGTGATCAGGATCTTTAGTTATCAGGCATCTTGCAGCTGAGATCAGTGAAGGGAAAAAACAGACCTATGGTTCTGTACAAAATATACCATATAGTAAAAGTCTTCTCATAATTAATATTTTACACACACTGTCTCATGTTCTGAAATGAGAGAACTGTTACTCAATGCTGTTTATGACATGAAAGGATTATGGAACAAGCACTGCATGTCTATTTATAAACACACACATACATATATGCACAATTTATGTTATGCACCAATGAAAAACTACATTTATTGTGCACGTTTGGAGCCGTGACTGCACTGCACCTACTAATAAATATATCCCACCACTACCACTTCACTCTCCCCCATCAATTACCTATGGCTCCATACACACAAAAACTTTTGACCAAGCTTGTAACCAGTTGCTGGCACATTTGACTGTAAAGGTGTTTTGTATCCATATATCACATGATTAAAATGCAGTAAAAATGGCAGCTAACGGTATTTTGCACCAGCCAATGGCCTACACTGGCACATGGTTGTCTTTCTGTAACCAGTTCAAACTCATTGTTATTTTTTCCAGCTTATACGGGACTTTTAAACTATGGCTGTGTAACTAGTTTTGCCAGTCCTTCCTCCTAACTCTGTGCAGCATACCAAAGTGCATGACTGCACATACAGCTCTTGCTGCTTTGTGTGTATGCCCTCTACTACAGCTGAGACACTAATGGACAGCTGCCTAGATTTGCCAGAATTTACTTATACAGACAATGTGATAGCTGAAAATTGAATCTTATTACTTGTCAAGTTAATGGTCACCTCTTAGTTTCAAAATCTCTCTTTAAAGACAAAACTTTTATACCACCATCAACCATCACTGAGTTTACACCCCCAATGTATAAATTACAAATACATACAGGACAGGTTTCAGAGTACGTGTTAGTCTGTATTCGCAAAAAGAAAAGGAGTACTTGTGGCACCTTAGAGACTAACAAATTTATTTGAGCATAAGATTTTGTGAGCTACAGCTTACTTCATCGGATGCATTCAGTGGAAAATACAGTGGGGAGATTTATACATATACGTAAATATATCTGTATATAACATACAGACATACTGACAGACAGAATATAACTATCATTAAAATGCACTCACCATTTGCAAAACATCAGAAGAAACCATCTGCATGCAGCACATTGCAGTTGCCAAAGCACAGACAATTGTGGAGATGATATTGAGAGCACACACGCTGAACAATAGATCCTGTGAAAAGACAAACAGCAGAATCTCACTTCTTATCTTGGTGATACACATGACAGGATTGCAAATATTTTTAGCAGATTTGAAAATAAACGCTATCAATTGTTATCTATTTGATATAATCTTAATTAGCTTTGTACAATTCGCTCAGCATGTAACCCCTTCTCGTATCCCAATCACCCACACTAAAAACAAAAAAGAAAACTATTATCCAGAGAAGTAGCTGAGGACTAAAAATGTTTTTGGATCCACACTACACTGATGTTACACAAACTACTATAGCTTTTCTTGGGTACAAAATCCAACACACTGTTGCCAGAAAGAGAATATGAGTCTGACTTATAATTTTTAGAAATACATTGGCCATTTTAATTGCTTTCAGTATTTTAAACATAAAAGTTAGAATTTTATTTGCTTTTAAAAATGTCAATAGAAAAACTGGTCAGGAATAAAGAGTTGTACACTCTTATTCCAGATAGTCTGCACCTCTGGAATAGCGTGATGGAAACCCAGAAAGACAGCAAAAGACAAAAGGAGTCCATCTAGGTCTGTTACATTGTGTTGAATTAGTAACTGCACAATGATATCTTTTGAAGAACAATAATAACAGGCACTTAAAAGAAAAAAACAGAACTAAATAATATATTGCCCAGATTTAAAAATACTTGAAATTAAAATAGCAGCATTTTCCCCAATATATTTGTAATTTTTAAAATGTATCCAGTTCTTAGAGCCACCTGATTTGCATGTAGTGTGTCTAATACTGAAGGAAGATAACTGTGATTTACAATATCAACAAAAAATTAATAAGCTAATATACTTTCTCCATAGTTAGTAATTGTGCAGCTGCTGCACAGCTGATATACCTAATGGGTTATATTGCTGCAAGCACAATGATGCTTGAAAAGAACCGAATGGCCAGGAAGTGAAAGTGGTTCATGGCAGACATTTGGAAAAAACCCTGTTAAACAGGGGACAATAGAACTCAATGGAAAAAGAACATTCTGGAGAATCTAAGTCTTAATCTTAAAAACTATGACATTTCTGCCCCTTCCAATAGCTAAATAACTTGCATGCTGTAAACCAATGTACTGCTATCTTGTTGGCTGAAGCAAGTCTGAAACAAAAGTACCAACAGATGCAAATTTATCTTAATTACATACTCCCCAAGTGACCAGCATTTGAAAATGGAAATCTGCCAACCCCTGGGAAGCACACGAAATCCAGCAAATAGGTCAGTAAGTTCCAGTCACTTAACAGGATACACTGAGCCGGATCTGTTCTTGCTGCTCTGCTCTGCTATATACTGGCTTCTCAGGCTGCTGGCTGGCACAGGGGAATAATGGATCAATTGGGTTCACAGCAGAAAGGCAGGAAGAGAGCCAGTCTCCCTCCCCACAATATGGAAGTGAAGGAGGACTAGTTCAAGCAAAAGGATGCACTGACAAACATCAAGAGTGTCAGGATACTTTAATGGGGTAAACTGGGGAGGCGCTGCAGATATTCAGCTGGTAAGCAGGTGGCACAAAAAGAGGAGAAGGAAAGATTGTGAAAGTCCTGGGCTCCAGAGGTGAGCTCAGATGATGAGCTGTAGAGACAGAGACACATGATTTAAAGGGAGAGGAGTGCCAATGACCAGGAACAAGAAACTTGGTGCCATCAGAGGAGCATATTCAAGTGAAAATCCTCTAAACAACAACATTCTAGAGCAAGTTCACCAAAGTAGTATACATTACAATAATTATAATATGCTGTTTGTATCCCCAGGCAGAAATACTGTACAGTTCATGGATTCAGAAATCCACACATCCCTTACTAAAAAGGATTCTGAAGGAAAACTCAGAATGTGAGGAAGAACACATAGCAGACTCCAAAGAATACAAAAGATATTCATGGAATACTACATTTGACATCATCCTCATCTCTAAAAACTTACTATTGCTGACTTTCAGTTTAATAATTTCTGTCTCTTTCATTATCCACACAGCAATCTGCTCTCCAAGAAAGAAGAGACCCACCATCAACCAATGGAATGACTTCAGATTTACACAGGTGAAAATGAGAGCAAAATTTGACCATCCGTGTGCAACAGACTTTCATAATGTACTTGCAATAATTTGCAGGTGCAACTGATGTCCTGTGGACCTCCTGGCAACCAAGTAACAGCATAAATCAAAGTACTTAGTAAATGCCATCATTTGAACATATAAAAGTTTGCAAGTGCAAAACTGCCCATACTGGAGCCAAAAGTAGCTCCAGGCTTTGAAAATAGGGGCTTGTAAGTCTGGATATGTAATAATAAAAACTGATGTGACAGAATCAAGATAGCCTCCATAGTTATTATGTTCCATAGTCTAGGTGGAACCCAAAAGACTTATTAATTCACATGAGCAGATTAATACCTCCTATGCTCAGGTCACAAATTCAGTAATGAGTAAAGCTAATATTAATTAGAGGTGTTCTAGAACAATTCTGTTTCATTGAAACTTTTGAGATTTCAAAATTTGATTTCATTCCACACTGAAAGAAAACCAAAACCTTTAGAATGTTTTTGCTAAAATGGAACGATGTGAAAATATCAATTTTCTAACTGAAACTCTAATTGAGCTTTTTGATTCAGAAAGAACGGATCTGTGGGTGAATAGCTTGATCACTAAGGCACTGGCCTGGGATGTGGGAGATCCATAGTCAAGTCCCTACTCTGCCTTATTGAGAGCAGAGTTTTTCATCCCAGATCACTCTAAATCAGGCAGAGAAGGGACTTGAATCTGTCTATCTCCCACATTTCACACCAGTGGCTAAGATTCCAACTACTCCCTACCCCTCCCAAAACTTAGTTGAAATTGATACATCTTTGTGAAACATTTCAACTTTGATAAAATGAAATCTCTTTGAAAGAGTTCCAGCCAGGTCTAATAACAACATTGTTCTTTGTCCAACTGCAGGTAAAAATGGAAAAGTCTGCTGTTTCAAAACTGCTTGCTTATTCTGATCCTTTAACACTATACAAATTTGCAACAGAGAGAAAAAATATAACATGCATAGGGAGGGAAAATTTCAATCCCTGTCTGTCCCACTCCCAAAAGCAACATTTCAGAAAAAAGGAGGCACAAGGAGCATCTATGAAGAATGTCAAATAATGACTTCTCAATCTGAAGTAGCTCCAAGTCTAAAAGATCAATGTAAAGATACGAATGACAGGTCAAGTCAAATATAGAAAAACACAAATAAGATTTGCAGAGCACACAATATGACCTGGATCGTCACAAAGTTCCTACTATAGAATAGAGGCACCTGTAAAGAAAGAAATCACCAAACAAGATTTGAACAGCTCACCCATAAACCCAAAAATCAAACCTGAGCTTTATACTAAAGGATTTGGGGAAGCAGGAATATCAAAAGCAGCAGAAGAAGCAGTCACAATAAATCCCATACAGGACAACTCTCTTGCTGACTCCTCAAGGCCCTGATTCAGTAAATCACTTAAAACACATGCATAACTAAAAAGAAAAGGAGTACTTATGGCACCTTAGAGACTAACAAATTTATTAGAGCATAAGCTTTTGTGAGCTACAGCTCACTTCATTGGATGCATTTGGTGGAAAAAACAGAGGGGAGATTGATATACACTCACAGAGAACATGAAACAATGGGTTTATCATACACACTGTAAGGAGAGTGATCACTTAAGATAAGCCATCACCAGCAGCGAGGGGGTGGGGGGTGGAAGGAGGAAAACCTTTCATGGTGACAAGCAAGGTAGGCTATTTCCAGCAGTTAACAAGAATATCTGAGGAACAGTGGGGGGTGGGGTGGGGGGGAGAAATAACATGGGGAAATAGTTTTACTTTGTGTAATGACTCATCCATTCCCAGTCTCTATTCAAGCCTAAATTAATTGTATCCAGTTTGCAAATTAATTCCAATTCAGCAGTCTCTCGTTGGAGTCTGTTTTTGAAGTTTTTTGTTGAAGAATAGCCACTCTCAGGTCTGTAATCGAGTGACCAGAGAGATTGAAGTGTTTTCCAACTGGTTTTTGAATGTTATAATTCTTGACGTTTGTTAGTCTCTTAGGTGCCACAAGTACTCTTTTTCTTTTTGCGAATACAGACTAACATGGCTGCTACTCTGAAACCTGTCATTATGCAAGGCACTGAATTTAGCTGTATAGAGTGGAAATCTGTCAACTTCATGAAAAAACTCGTACAGATACAGACGGACATCATCTTCCTCTCCAAATGCAAACAGATGGACATCATACCAAAAGGACTGAAGGTAAAAAATCTATTACAATCTACATACCACACAGACTATGCTGACAGCTTGTGCCACACACTCTCAAAGAAACTGCGGAACCACCTGATCAACATCCTCTACAGCAAACAGGGAAAGATTAAGAATGAGCTCTCAAAACTGGATACTCTCATAAAGAACCAACCTTCCACACAAACTTCCTCATGGCTGGACTTTACAAAAACTAGACAAGCCATTTACAACACACACTTTGCTTCTCTACAAAAGAAAAAGGACACTAAGCTATCTAAACTACTACATGCCACAAGGGGCCACAACAGTGGTTCCTGTAACCCACCAAGCAATATTGTTAATCTATCCAACTATACTCTTAGCCCAGCAGAAGAATCTGTCCTATCTCGGGGCCTCTCCTTTTGCCCCTCCACCCCCACGAACATGATACAGTTCTGTGGTGACCTAGAATCCTATTTTCGACGTCTCCGACTCAAGGAATATTTCCAACACACCTCTGACCAACATATTAACCCACAGAGACCTTCCTACCAACACTACAAAAAGAAGGATTCTGGGTGGACTCCTCTTGAAGGTCGAAACAGCAGCCTGGACTTCTACATAGAGTGCTTCCGCCGACGTGCACGAGCTGAAATTATGGAAAAGCAGCATCACTTGCCCCATAACCTCAGCCGTGCAGAAAACAATGCCATCCACAGCCTCAGAAACAACTCTGATATCATAATCAAAAAGGCTGACAAAGGAGGTGCTGTCATCATCATGAATAGGTCGGAGTATGAACAGAGGCTACTAGGCAGCTCTCCAACACCACTTTCTACAAGCCATTACCCTCTGATCCCACTGAGAGTTACCAAAAGAAACTACAGCATTTGCTCAAGAAACTCCCTGAAAAAGCACAAGAACAAATCCGCACAGACACACCCCTAGAACCCCGACCTGGGGTATTCTATCTGCTACCCAAGATCCATAAACCTGGAAATCCTGGATGCCCTATCATCTCAGGCATTGGCACCCTGACAGCAGGATTGTCTGGCTATGTAGACTCCCTCCTCAGGCCCTACGTTACCAGCACTCCCAGCTATCTTCGAGACACCACTGACTTCCTGAGGAAACTACAATCCATTGGTGATCTTCCTAAAAACACCATCCTAGCCACTATGGATGTAGAAGTCCTCTACATTCCACATTCCACACAAAGATGGACTACAAGCCATCAGGAACAGTATCCCCGATAATGTCACGGCTAACCTGGTGGCTGAACTTTGTGACTTCGTCCTCACCCATAACTATTTCACATTTGGGGACAATGTATACCTTCAAGTCAGCGGCACTGCGATGGGTACCTGCATGGCCCCACAAGTATGCCAACATTTTTATGGCTGACTTAGAACAACGCTTCCTCAGCTCTCGTCCCCTAATGCCCCTACTCTACTTGCGCTACATTGATGACATCTTCATCATCTGGACCCATGGAAAAGAAGCCCTTGAGGAATTCCACCAGGATTTCAACAATTTCCATTCCACCATCAACCTCAGCCTGGACCAGTCCACACAAGAGATCCACTTCCTGGACACTACGGTGCTAATAAGCGATGGTCACATAAACACCACCCTATATCGGAAACCTACTGACCGCTATTCCTACCTACATGCCTCTAGCTTTCATCCAGATCATACCACACGATCCATTGTCTACAGCCAAGCTCTACGATATAACCGCATTTGCTCCAACCCCTCAGACAGAGACAAACACCTACAAGATCTCTATCATGCGTTCTTACAACGACAATACCCACCTGCTGAAGTGAAGAAATAGATTGACAGAGCCAGAAGAGTACCCAAAAGTCACCTACTACAGGACAGGCCCAACAAAGAAAATAACAGAACGCCACTAGCCATCACCTTCAGCCCCCAACTAAAACCTCTCCAACGCATCATCAAGGATCTACAACCTATCCTGAAGGACGACCCATCACTCTCACAGATCTTGGGAGACAGGCCAGTCCTTGCTTACAGACAGCCCCCCAATCTGAGCAAATACTCACCAGCAACCACACACCACACAACAGAACCACTAACCCAGGAACCTATCCTTGCAACAAAGCCCGTTGCCAACTCTGTCCACATATCTATTCAGGGGACACCATCATAGGGCCTAATCACATCAGCCACACTATCAGAGGCTCGTTCACCTGCGCATCTACCAATGTGATATATGCCATCATGTGCCAGCAATGCCCCTCTGCCATGTACATTGGTCAAACTGGACAGTCTCTACGTAAAAGAATAAATGGACACCAATCAGATGTCAAGAATTATAACATTCAAAAACCAGTTGGAGAACACTTCAATCTCTCTGGTTACTCGATTACAGACCTAAGAGTGGCTATTCTTCAACAAAAAAACTTCAAAAACAGACTCCAATGAGAGACTGCTGAATTGGAATTAATTTGCAAACTGGATACAATTAACTTAGGCTTGAATAGAGACTGGAAATGGATGAGTCATTACACAAAGTAAAACTATTTCCCCATGTTATTTCTCCCTCCCACCCCACCCCCCACTGTTCCTCTGATATTCTTGTTAACTGCTGGAAATAGCCTACCTTGCTTGTCACCATGAAAGGTTTTCCTCCTTCCCCCTGCCCCACTGCTGGTGATGGCTTATCTTAAGTGATCACTCTCCTTACAGTGTGTATGATAAACCCATTGTTTCATGTTCTCTGTGTGTGTATATCAATCTCCCCTCTGTATTTTCCACCAAATGCATCCAATGAAGTGAGCTGTAGCTCACAAAAGCTTATGCTCTAATAAATTTGTTAGTCTCTAAGGTGCCACAGGTACTCCTTTTCTTTTTGTGAATACAGACTAACACGGCTGCTACTCTGAAACTTGTCCTGAAAGAATACCATATAGGGGGGATGCGCCTTCAGAGACGCTATTTCTCCTATTCTCCTGGCCAAAGTAATCACTATCAGGAAGGCCATTTTCACTGAGAGGTAAGTAAGCAAATAGGTATTATTACATAGCAGAAAATCCTCAGCACGATGTACCTAACTGCAAAAATGGTCCAGATTTCGGATTTGGTGTATGTTGGGGAGATTTGTTGGGATGTCTGTGACTCTTACACACAACTTAGACTGTACACTGGCCCTAAAAAGATCATGACTGTTTATAAGCTCTTTTAGAGTCCACCTAGAGGCTATAACAGCCTTCCACCATTCAGTAGAGGGGTACTCAGTTCTGTGACATCCAACTACCGGAAGGTTCCTTAAGGATATAGTAAAACTCTTGCCACAAACTTGGCTTCCCACTCCCACATGGGATTTAAACCTGGTAGTAAAAGGACTAACCAGGCCTCCTTTCAAATCTGTGGCCACCTGTTTGCACTGTGTCAGGGTTGAGTACAGCCTCACCGCTGAGTCCATGTCCTAGGGGAGTGGGGGGAAGCTGCACAGTGATCTCCCACCTCTGTGCAGCCAGTGGTCTGTGCTTACTAAAGCCATGCTGCAGCCTCCACATTTATTTGACAAATAAAATTTGCAGAATTTTAAAATACTGTACGTGGAATTTTTAATGTTTTTGGCACAGAATGCTCTCAGGAGTAATTACTAAAGCAGACAGCAGCTCACACACTGTGATTTATTTATCTGCTAACAGATAAAGAGAAAGGCATACTACAAACCCTGAATTCCTATTAACAGGGGAAAAGAAAGCCCCCAAATAAATCTTGTTCTCACAAATACTTCATTGTGTTTATGAAGATTATTGATGGACGTGTTAACTTTTCGGCAAACTTCAGGTTAACTCATGTTAAGCAAAGTTCATTCCAGATATGAAAAGAAATGAAACACAGAATACATAACAGAACTTGTATAATTACTACTTCTAAAGAAAAACACAGATTGTGTTAAGTAGAAAGGTGCCAGATGACAAAAATCATAAAAGCATGCAAGTTCAGAAGCACTAGGGATTCAGGCCGCTAGAATGTTTAATATACAATTACTTCAATGTTTTATTCAACCAATAATTTTTTGTTGTTATAGTTGTTGAGTTATGTAATAATCTAGAGTTCTAGACGATTCAACTGCCTGCTACTGGCATCTTATAGAGCATGATTGAAATATCTAATGGATATTAGCCCAGTTATATCTGGATTTTAGGAATTCTTTCTATAGAAAAAGGTAATATATGGATGGCTAAAGCCCATAACAAAGTGCAGAGTCGTAAAATATTGTATTCTCTCCACTCCAAAGAGAGAATGATCACTATAAATACTATAAATCTATTTTCAGCATAAAGCATTATTTTGTCATAGTTTATATTTTCAAAACTAGAAAGCAGAAGCTTAGGCTTTAGAATAAAGAGATGCATATAAAATATGGTACAACAGTGACACTGGTGCCACTAAAAGTACAGGTAATACAGAAAGGTCAAGCACCAGTAGAACAAATCTTACATGAATCATTAGCATTTGATTTATAGTATTCTATAAGTCACCTTCAACCATGACCCACCCCTTACCACATATAGAGAGGGAAGAAAAAGGTTAAAATTATTCCCTTTCTTCCTCCCTCCCACTCTGCAAACTCCAGGAACAGCACATAACCCAAGAGTTGCTGTCTACTCTGGATCTGTCAGTTTTCTGAGTCTTCTTTGGGAATTATTCTAGGACCTCACAGAAACCAATGCTTCATTTTTATTTATATCTAACTCCTTTAGAACAATAGCCTCATTAATTTTTGATGGCTCTCCAGATGCTGATCACTAGAGGAGTAGCTGATTCCAAGTAGCCAAGTGCTTCTGCAAGGAATCACATCCCTCTCAGTTTCTCCACTCCCACAATCTCTCTAGTTTGCCTCTTTTTTGCATTCTTTTAATGTGGCTCAGATTGCTTTTCAAGGTTAAATTAGATGTTTGGGGCAGAAATTATGGCACAAAGCAAGCATGTCCATCTTGCCAAGAATTCCTTTTTCAGATGCAAAAGGCCCATAACTAAGGTGAAGGCCTTTCTGAGAATTGCTATCGCTGCAATTCTGTTCCCAACTGGGACACAGGATTAGATTTAAAAATGTGGTCAGACATCTACGAACAAACAACATAGGCCGTACTACAGGATGGCAGACTATCCTGGGAAGTGGTGTCTCTGAAAAGGAGTTGAGGGTTATGGTGGCTAATCCATATGAGCTCCGCGTGCTATCAAGTGGCCAAAAAGACTAATGTGATACTTGAATGAATAAACGGGAATATTGAGTAAGTAGGTTATATTATCTTTGCATTTGGCATTGATGTGACTGCTACTGGAATACTGCATCTAGTTCTGTTGTCCCCAGTTCAAGAACTTGGACAGGATTCAGAAACGAGCCCTAAAAATGATTAAAAGGATTGGAAAAAACATTCCTTATAGTCACAAACGCAAGAAGCTCAATCTATTTAGTTTATCAAAGAGAAGGTTAAGGAGTGATTTGGTCCCAATCTGTAAGTACCTACAGGGGGAACAGAAATTTGATAACAGAGGGCTCCTCACTTAGCAAAGAAAGGTATAAACAAGATTCAATTATTAGAAGTTGAAGCTAGATAAATTTAGACTAGAAACAAGGTGAAAATTTTTAACAGTGAAGATAATTAACCATTGGAACAGCTTACTAAGGGTTACGATAGATTCTTCACTTTTTCTAAAAGATGTGCTCTATATAAAACAGGAACTAATTCCAGGAAATCCTACAGCCAGTATTTTATTGGATGTCAAACCTGATAATCACAATGATCCTTTTCTGTCCTGAGAATGCCTAAATCTATAAACTTATGGCCACTGCATGCTATGCAATCTTATTATAGCCACATTATAGCCCCCATTTGGTCTCAGTTATTTTTAGTAAAAGTCAGGGACAGATTGTGGGCTTCTGTGAATTTTTGTTTATTGCCCTGTCTTAAAAATAACCATGATAAAATCTTAACCTTACTGATTATTACTAAACACATAACTGTGGTGAGATCTCTCATTGTCAGTAAGGGTTTGCAATCAGGCAGTTTGAATTAATGACCTCTGAAAAGGCAGTAGACAATACCAGGAGCAGGGAATCCAAACTGCCTAGTGTTTCTTGCATTCAGGAGGTAAGATTCCTAGAACAGAGGCTGGGGTCAGAAATGCTTTGGGACATGCCCAGTCCCTAGAGCCCAGTCCAGGTATCTTGGCTGTGTGTGGAGGAACTCTGCAAATGGTTGGAAATAAGCCTTGTGATCAGAAAGAGGCTAAAGCAATGCTGTAAACAGCCTGATACTGGTACAAGTTTGCCACGTCTCAAACTGTCTGATAAGACCTTATGCTGTGCTTGTATTTATCCAGCAGGAGTAGCCCCCAAGGCCTTTGGTATGCCCTCTTTGTGTGGATCACTGGCCCCCTCTGATGAGGTCACACATGGAGCCCATAGAACTGAATCTCACAGCACAGAAGTGATGTGCACACCTTGTGCAGTCCTCCCAAATCCTACACTTCCTTACATACTCACCCTCTTGCTCGAGAGCTAAACAGATCTACAGAGAAAGGAGCAGGATATTTATTTTTATGAATAATCCTTTAATTGGTTTCCCAAATTTAGACTGCTTCCTATAGTTTCTTTATACCATTAACAGCTAATGCCAAGGGATTTCTTTCTCACAGAAGCCTTCCTGTGCTCTCTTCTCCATTACAGTCCCAGGCACACTTAGGAGTTTGTAAATTGTTGAAATAAAGCTGCTGCTATATCCTTGAGAGTTCAGAACTGCTTCAAAAGAGTAAGAAATGTTAGTCTCACTGATTTGAGGTCCTATAAAATGTCACAGTTGGAAATATGCAGAGAGGCTGCATAGGAGAAGATCAAAAGTTAAATATAATTCTTCAAAGGAACAGAGACCCTCAGGCAAAGACATTCATGGGGCAACCAATTCCCATAATCCACCTAATTTTGAAAGTTATATTAGATGAACTAGATGAAAATGTTTTCTATGTGGAAAAAGGAGTGAGTTGGGGGAGGGGGAAAAAGCTGGAGTTTAACCATTGTTTTATATTCTTCAAGATTTACCTCAGAGTTTCAAAAAGCCAAATATTCCTTAGGTCCTTGTTTCATTTGAAATTCAGATATAAAAAAGATAAGTTTATTAAAATGACCTGAATTATATAGCACAGTTTCCATATATAGGCAACCTCTCCAAGTTCCTAACCTCTCACCAATAAGAAGTGACAGCATCTGGAGCAAATACCAAATTCTAAGGAGAATAACCATTTTCATTGATCTGATTCTGCCAAACAATGTTGGGGTAGATACACCCGCCTTGTTAAGTATTGCCTTGATCTTACAAAAAAGAAAGGGATATTGCACATAAGAAGGTGTGGCAAATTGACGTGTGGAGATTGTGACCCTGAGATGAGTGTGATTTTTGGCTAACTAAATGGTGCATTATTGTAAGTCTGTGTCATTGTGTCCCTAGTGGCTCTCTGTTGTCCCTACTAGTAGTGGGGACTATGAAGTGTGTTGTAAAGCCAGCAAACAAGCTGAATCATTCAATGATGGGGATCAAATTCAGGATATAGGTCTCAAGGGGAAATATAAAAAACAAGCCATTTGCTGTATCAAACAGATGGCAAAAATCTTGTTCAGTAATGCTGCCAAGGTACGAATATGGGTTAGCTGCTGAGTGTATGAAGTGTTTCTAATAAAATACAAAACACTGAAAAAGAAAAAAAAATCACTGTGTGACCTTCAAAACCTAAGAAAAAGTTTGCACAAACTTTCCATGGGGCTAAACTAGGGGTTGTCAACTAATCTGGTGTCTATTGTTACACAGACAGCAAAAAGTGTGTTTCAGAGTAGCAGCCGTGTTAGTCTGTATTCGCAAAAAGAAAAGGAGTACTTGTGGCACCTTAGAGACTAACAAATTTATTAGAGCATAAGCTTTCGTGAGCTACAGCTCACTTCATCGGATGCATTTGGTGGAAAAAACAGAGGAGAGATTTATATACACACACACACAGAGAACATGAAACAATGGGTTTATCATACACACTGTAAGGAGAGTGATCATTTAAGATAAGCCATCACCAGCAGCAGGGGGGGGGAAAGGAGGAAAACCTTTCATGGTGACAAGCAAGGTAGGCTAATTCCAGCAGTTAACAAGAATATCAGAGGAACAGTGGGGGGTGGGGTGGGAGGGAGAAATACCATGGGGAAATAAAAAAAAGTGTGTGTCTCTCTTTCCCTGAAACCCACTACCTAGTAAGACCCTTATTGTTGGTGAATATTATCATCCTTGTTTGTGTATAGAATAGACTGCTCTGGGGAAGCTGCATCACATACCCCAAGAAAATGCCAATAGAAAGTTTTCAGTGTCTGAAAAAAATCAACTATAGATGTTCATATGTCTACAGTCTAGAATTGGTAGACATTTTTAAACAATTTTTGTCAATAAATGAAGATTTGTTGAAATAAAAAAGTTTCACAAATATTGATTAAAATTTTTAAAAATTCAAAATGATACAAAAAATTCAGTTTGAAGTTAAACAAAATGTTCATTTTATTTAGCATTTATTCCATCAAAAATAAAATTTGCTGTGAAAATTGTTTGAAATATTTTGCAGAATTTTTGTGTGATTTTTTTTCACCAGGTCTAAATTGTAGTAATTATGTGACAGAACTATTAATGATGAAGTAGGTGAAAACAGTGGGTGGTTTTTTTTTTTTGGTTTTTTTTTTTTTCACCAAATGCATCCGATGAAGTGAGCTGTAGCTCACGAAAGCTTATGCTCTAATAAATTTGTTAGTCTCTAAGGTGCCACAAGTACTCCTTTTCTTTTTTAGGAGTGGAAGTGTCACTCTTTTTCTTCTCCATCTCATTTACTCACCCTTCCAAATGTAAATTTTAAAGTTATAGTGCAAGCCAGATTAACTTGTAGTATGTATTACTTCCATTTCCAATAGATATCAATAAGTAAAAGCCGTATGGAGTATCTTATTGATAGAATTCACAAGCTTTCTCCCTTGACTTCTTATTTCCTTGCTTTTATGGTTTTAGGTGGATGGGATGGGTTCATCCACAACCTTAACTGTCACTAAACATAGATTTTGTTTGTTCATTGTTGCATGGATGGTCATGCTGCACACACTGAGCCCTAGTCTCACTACAGCTCATGTATAGGAGGAGGCTTTAGCCTACAAATATAAAAACCAGGCATAGATCAGGGTTTGGAAGCTGATCTGCAGTATATAAACAAGTACTGCTGGCTATGCAAGCAGAACAAACACATCTAAAAACGTACTACTATGTCTTTCATTTTTCCACATATTTTCCAGAGTTATGGAAACACAGCTTGGCAGAGACCCCAAGCTATGAAGTTGGCCTCTGCTGGAAGCAGTTTCTGCACACAGAATGCTGCGTGGATGACATACAAGCAGATGCCTACAAAAGAAGCTAAAATTAGGCTGCTACTTGGAAAGGTTAAATGATTCATAGAAGAGGCTCTGCAGGCTAAGATTTGAAAATCCTCAAGTCCTTTGTGGGATCCCTGACAATTTAAACAGACAGAAGTCACATTTTGTGTTGCTGTATTCTGTCAAGTGCTGCAACAGTTAATCCAAATCCAATCACACAACAACAATTTCTCTCCAGTAAACTGACAGCTTAATGTTTTGCACTGCCAGTCTTTCAGAACTCTAAACCATGGCCCTGTAAAGAGACCTAAATGCCTCCTTTGGACATTCTACATGCTGGCTGATCATTCAAACCATGTTTACTACTTCTTTGAAGCAACTGCTTTTAGACTTTAGTTGATTAATGTAAATGGCGTAAACTATAATTTTTGAAAATAACTGTAATTTGCCACCACTTTATTCCTCTGACTACATTTCTCTAAGAAGTCATGGAAAAATAAAACTTATGCTATCTCACAAATTTTCAAAAAACTCTGCTAAGTTTATATAAAATACATCAAAACTCGTCCTTTAAAGATAGTTTTCTCCTTGTTTGTGCCCTAATTATCTTCACAAGACTTATACATGTCTACAGGTGGATCTTGTGAATTGTCACACCTCCTAAATAAACACTGACCCCTATTCTCTGAAGGACTGGCAGTTCCTTTATCTCAAATAAGGACTGACAGACATAATATGGACCAATTTTAAAAAATCTTATGCAATGCTGAGGATATAAACTGCTTAGCAGAATCTTTGGAGTATCATGTTCTCACTCAGGTGCAATCTGTAAACTATTTGAATGGCAAGTGTACTAAACTTGAACATCATGCTTGCTGTGGCCACTCTGGAGCTGATACTGTTACTGTTGCCTGATGGTGACATATAGATTTTGGTTTTTTTTATTATAATCACTGACTATAGCAAAAGTATCAGGAAGAGCCTCTGACTTTCATTTTTGTGCTAACAAGGTGTGGGCTCAAAATTGTACCAGCAGTGGTTGATGCCCACAATTACTTATACATTAGATATTTAAATACCTATTTTCAGACACCATAGTACTTAGACATTTAAGTTTCATAAATTATGGTGGAAAAACTGGGGGCACAAAATTAGAGGCTGGAAATGTGGCCTAGGGTCAGTTAGTCAGTCTATATCTCTATGGAATTTGTAGGCACACGCACTCACGTTTAAGGTAATGAACAATCAAAATGGACAAAAATACATAAACCAAAATACTTAGTTGAAATCTATCTTTTCTAAATTACATACTGTTTAGATGAAGTTCATACTTTGAGGGCACATTTTCAAAGGCAGATTTCGTTTAACAATGCAAACAGGGAGTTTGAGGACCAAATACTCAGATTTCCAGCCAGAATTTTCCAAAATTTGTTTTGCAGGAGTGTCACAGGTACACTTAGTGTTATGGAGCACTCCTCCTGGCAGCTCTTTGAATTAGCTCCTTCCAGGTCCAATGCTCCCTTCTATCACTCATTCAAGTGCCCCACAACCTCTCTCTCTCTCTCTGCACCACAGGGAACTCCGTCTTTGTGACATGTCTATTCCTTCTTGGTGGCTTGGACATCCAGCCTGGTGACTATGTGTTTTTCCCCTTCCAGGGTATCAAGCTCCCAAACTCCCCAGGCAGTCTTCAAATCCACTGCGCCGACTGTGCCACTTCCCCAACAGCTCTACTCCAGGTTCCAGTTCAAGGACCCTCTAATCAGTGGCCAAGATCTCCAGCATCCCACCTTACTGCTGTTTCCTGGAGCCTTTTTCTACTCTGCCTCTCTCAGGCTTTTGCTCCACCACCCTTCTAGGTAAACCCTTCCTTTAGGGCCTGTATCTCCAGGGTTTCTAGTCTCCCCCTTGGGTTTCCTCATTTCCTTCTCTAACACCAAGACAGTAAAGCAGGCTTCCCACTGCAGCCTTTTCTACTGCCAGCTTCCTGGCTTTATATTAGCCCCGCTTATTCCTTCTCAGCAGGGCTCCATCGCCATTCAGGGATTACTTAGGCCACCTGATTTCGTTCAACAGTGCCTATCCGGTAAATTGGCTCCTTCTCAGCCTCATTAACTCCTTCTAGGCTAGTGTGGGGTGAACACCCATCACAAGGAGCAAAAATGCAAGTGTAAAGTTTGAGGGCACAATCTAGGAAGATGGGCCTCAGACCATCTGAAATCGCACTTAATAATCCCAAAAATAAATTTAGGAGAAAGAAAGATCATGGAGAAAAATCGAAGGAGTAAGATGAAAGAGGGAATATAAAGGTTATTTGGAACATATACCATTACTTCTTAAATGATTAATGGCATTTTTATGTCTACTACAGCAAAGTTACTGAATTTCTAACAAACAAAATATCCTTTTCTATGCAAATGTCTGTAGTAAATAGTGAAGTAGGAAGAGACCTCCTTGCCCTTCAGTACACAGCAGATGGTCAGAACTGTTTCTGTAGAGTGTCAACAACTATGTTAAATATTATTGTAGTGGGGAGACAATGCTGTCATCTCTCTGCCACTAACATTCAGAGAAGAGTATTGTAGAGCAAAAACAATTGGGAGAAAAGTAGAGAAGATAACAAAGGAGAAAAATAGAATCCAAGAAAAGTACTACAATTTTTAAAGGAAAAAAAAAGAGAAGAGTTAATTAATATCTTTCATTGAGCCAAATGTGAAAAGCCTCAAAACGTCTTCAGATCGGAATCAGCTGCACAGCTTGCACAGCCATTGAGAACCCAAACTGCATAATCTTCCCCTTTTTACGTACTTGGTAACAATGCTCCATTATGTGTGTGTGTGCAAGGGATTTGGGGAGTGGCCTGGGAGAGTGGATCTGTGATTACATAGATTCAGTAACCAAATTACTCACTTACTCATGGAGGGGAAATGGGCTGGGGCTGAAGACAAAACTGTAGCCCAAAGTTTGCAGATAGTACCTATGGCCAGAGGAAGATTTTATCAAACCATGGCCCAAACAGAACCCCAGCACAAAGTACTTGATTTGATCTAATATGAGAGTCATTTTATTTCCTTTGTATGTTTTTTGCCTCTAACTCTGCAAGTACGTTAGGATGAGACAGTTAGTGGTATTTCAGTCCATGGAGAGCAAAAGCTGTTTAGTTTAACATACTTAAAACAATTTTGCAATTAATCATATGTCTGAACAAATTTTTATTGTATTATCATATTTCTTAGATTCAAATTATTAGCACAGGCACAAAATTGCACAATTAGAGCAACAGGTATCTATAGTATATTTTACATCTTTTCAAGGCTCCTGAGAGCTAAGACAACTCAAATGTCAAATGTGCTGCTTTTTTTATTAGCAGCTAACTTGCAAGTACAATCCATAGTGGCATTTACGATAGTAGAACTATTCAATTTTTTGTGCGTGATTAAGAAATAAAGACGCAATGCACATAGAAATATATCAACAGTCAAATACTAACCCAAAAACCCAATTATACTGAACTGAACACTACTGCATTGTCAGAACTTATACACTGTATATCAAGAAACTGAAGAAAGGAAGTAAAATGCTCTTGTAAAATAAAGGCATCTTTGCACTACTGAACAGACTCACTCTGAAAAACTCATGACTAATACGAAACAAAGAGATGCCTACTAACTTTTCATTTCTTAATTTTGGTTTCTATAAAATTAAAGCTTCAATGATGAAGGATTCCCAAAAAAGCACAAAGCCAGCTAAGCCACTAAACAGTTCAGTTCCCTTTCCAGGGGGGCATCAAAGTCCAGGCCACTTCGTCAGTGGTTAATGGTGGGGACCCAGGCCTGCCCACTACTCCAGGTTCCAGCCCCGGGACCCTATAGATAACAGCCGTCCACAGCATCCCGTTAACTAAACTGCGTCGCTGCTCCATTTCCCTGGGCCACTATCCCACGGCACCAGCACATTCTTACTCTGACCTCAGGGTCTTGTCCTGGTTGAATCCCAACAGCCAGCACAGCCCATCTCTGATTGGCTGCATCCCTCGCAGCCTCTCTAGGCCACTTGGAGGTCTCTCTTCCACTGCTCCTTTCTGGGATGGGGAGCTGCGAGTGGTAGGAACCTCAGGCCTACAGCAAGGGGCCTTAAAAGGCCTGGTACACCCTATCACAGGCTTCATACACTATAGCCCAGTGCCGCACGGCAGCATCTCTAGTCTCCCAATGTTCCCCCTCAATATAATGCCCCTAGTTCCTCATTCCAAACAAACCTGCTTGCCTTATGCCTACTTATAGGCAGATCTGATCTCCATTTCTAACCCACATGTGAGGTGATGGGGACAAGTGGGGCTTGAGTTAGGAGGAGTCTGGGGGAGTTGTAGAGTGGGGAAAATCTCCTCTTTGACAAGCTTCCAGTATTTCATCAGAAAGGTGCACCAGTTTGACAAACCACAGAAGGTTTGTCTGAGAGGCGCTCCTCTCCCACAATTCAATCCTCACATCTCCCCCATTCTGACTCCAAAAACTGTGTACACCCCTCTTCACATCTCCATTTACCCGACTGCACACCTCCTGGCTCCCCCAGGTGCTCTGGGCTCAGTGCACAGAGATGGCAAGACATCAGTGTGAAGAATCCATGAAGCACCAATGTCCTGGGGAGCTGAGTTCATTCTCCAGCGCAGGAACCTTGCACGGTCCTGCTCCCTCCCAAAATGACCTCTGCAAAGCCCCCTCCCCACATCCTCACTTTCCTTTCATACCACACCATATGGCTGTCCATCTCACGGCTGAGGGCAGCTATTAAGCCTGTGTCATTTAATTAACTATTCTTTTGCAGGGCACTGTGTTCCTGAAAATACCTATACTAGTCATTTAATAGCTATATTCTGGAGACTATGTTATATGATAAAAATATGCAGTACAATACATTAAAAATAATTTTGTCACAAAAACCCCATTTTGATTGTTTTTATTAAGCTGATGAACAACACCCTCTGATTTCATATTAAACTGGACTGGGAAAAAAAACCTGAGTGATCAATTTATTACTCAGAGAATTCAACCGCAGAAAAAATAATTTGCGAAAATAATTTACAGCAGCTGCTAACATATACGATTACATGATGGGGACAAAAGAAAAATTATGATGTAATAATGAATCCAAAGAAAATAAATGGCATAAGACCCAGTTCAGCATTAGAAATAATGGCAGAATCTGGTCCTATGTAATCAAAGAATACAGAAAGTTAAGTAAATTCACCTTTTCAAAGATTCACTCCTCAAAATGTAATTGGTATCTCTAATCATATTTAGACACTATTAATAGAATGGTAATTTGCTGTAAAATATTGTCTCATACCCAAAATCTTTCTTTCATCTTAGAGTAAATAGAAAATTATAATAAAGTTTATCTCTGCTAAATACTGAGTGCCTGCAAGAAACAACTGTAGGGAAATCTTATTAGCTAATCACATCTGGAGTTAAGGGTATAATATGAACATTTAACACTGACAGAAAAACTATACAATTTTAGGATCAAAATGGGAAAGATTATGTAATTTACAAACAACCTATACCAGAGGTGGTGCAACAGAGTGAGATCCTGAGTGATTGTGCCCCAGCAGGTTCAATCCCTCCTGAGTTCCCAGGCATAAAGTGAAAGATGCACCATCATTTAGCATGGTACAGCATGTCATCATCTCTTCAAACATCCCGTTCAACAAGTGCAGAGACTGTGAATGTGTGGGGTCTTACTACAGAAAGACATTCTTTGAGCCTTTCCCCTCTGTGCACCTATGTGAGTGTGAGTCTATTCTAGACTCAAAAGGGCTTTGGAACCAACCCTACAAAAGAACATATTTCAATGTAATTTTTATTTGGGAAAAGTATAGATTGGCTTTCTTTATTGTGTGTCTTATTACCAAAACAATTCTTAGTGCTCCACAATCCCTTGTATTCCACATGGGAGTACAGTGCCAAAAAAGTAAGGAAAATGGGGGAAAGGAACAGCACAAAAACCAGATTTTTTGTAACATCTCTACAACACTCAAACAAATGTAGAATTTTCTGTATCTACCTAATCACTCCTTCACCTCCTCATATCCACCACATAAACTGTACCGTCAATTAAACTATATGCCTGAATAGTAAGTCAGTGAATTTAACATTCAAAACACAAACATGCCACTACAAATGAATCACTTTTATTCTAAAATACTTATTCTTTCTGTCAAACATTGTATGGAAAGCTGCCCAACCATACTGAATGCACAGAATTGAGAAATTATATCTCAATCTACCCAGGATTATTTTACTCCAGAAATAACAGAGGCCAATGTTGAGCCTCAAATTTTATTTTCTCAATTCTATATTCTTTTGATTTTAAAATACTATAATTTTTAGGGGAAAAAGTGCTTTATTTATGTTGTTAAAGCTAGCTAAAAAAAAGTTGAAGGGGGAAAAAAGGTCCACCTCAAGGGTCCTAGCCTAAACACACTATTACTGAATTGATAACTCTTTACTGAACCCTACAATAGGCTTCTAATTTGCTTGCACAACAGATTGGATTCCTGTGGAGAAATAAAAGATTAATCGCTTTCTAGAAGGCTCTTAATTCCCATGAACTTTAGGAAGTACAATCAACAAATGAAAGAGAGTAAAATAAGTTTGTAAACATATAAACTGATGGCTGTAATCAATAACCTGAACACAAAGGGATAAACATCAATACTGATCACGGTCTAAACCCCATTTTTACAGTGCTGTAAAAATGATTTATTTTACCCTTGATTGACTTCAATTACAGTGTTTCATTTCTTATTTTTATTCTTATATCAGAATAACTTGAAAAGAGATAATGAGCAGTAAAGCTTTTTCACCTATGAAATTACTCTCTATGTACCTCTTTTACTCATGAATTCAAGGGCAGCAATGTTTTTAACTTAGATTATAAACTCAGTTGCTCCAACTGGAAGAGTCAGAGGAATTAGAGAAATTGGTTCCCATAAATCCTGGAATACTGTCTATACATACAAAGGATCAATGCTGAACTGAGACCCAGTTTACGACTTATACCTAATTCCACAAGGAGGAATATAGGAGTCTGTGGAGCTAGAAGTGCTGCCTTCTCCCAAAAATGCAATAGGACATTTGTTCAAATGCCATTAAAGGGGAGAGGGATATAAGCAGATTTTATTAACAAATTCAGTTGCAAACAAAAATCACTCACACATGGGAAGGATGAATGTTTGCATAATATGTTTTATTTTTTGCTTAACACAACAGACAAGGTGACTATCTGGCCCATTGTGTCATTAATACAACGGGCCAACTTTTCTCTGTTTATGCCACTGTAAATCTGGAATAACACAACTGACATCAATGGCATTTTAGAGCCATGTAAATGGGAGCAAAGTCAATGACATGGTAAATTATCACCTTGTCTTGAGTTAATTACTATAATTCAGTGGGTATTTGAAGTGTAAGTAAAACAATAGCCAAAGCAAAAGTGATAACAACAGAGTGGTTGAAGAACAAGAAGAGAAAGGCTGTTAGTTTAGCTGCACAGATTCTTGATGGAGTACATTAGGATATCTGTTCTGGAGTAATTTATTAGTGTAAATCAGAGATATACTTAATTTAACGTTTTTCATTAAACTGATTGTGACACAATACAAACGACTGGAAAGTAAGTATAAAAATGTGAAATCAGACTATAGCATTTTGCAAGAGTATTATTTTTGAATGATTAATTATTATTTGTAAAGGACTTATCTGTGAGGTACAAAAACACAAGTAAAGTCCATCCTTCCTTAGAGAACTTTGCAGTCTAAAAACACAAACAGAGGTGAGACAAGATGGACAGGGAAACTCAGAGGAAGGTGAATGGATAATGTCTCTGACGTATAAGATGCGGTGTAGGGGAGGGAGAGGACCAAGAACTATTCTCTGTGGATGTTCAAGATGAAGAAGTACAGAGCATGAGAAATAACCACCAAAGGAAATGATGAAAAAGCAAGTAGAGAGGTAGGAGGAGAGCAAGGTATAATGGGCCATGAAAGGCAAGTAAGGACAGAGTGATAAAAAAAGAGGTAGTGAACAACAGCACTAAAGGCTGAGGAAAAGATTATGGAAGACAAGGGGACAGGGATAAAAAACTCCAACTTCCTAAAAAAGTTGAAACTCCAAATTGCAACAATTAATTTTTTCCAGATTAACATGGAAGGGCACATTGATTTTCTTGGGACAAGAGGTGCATTTGTAATTTACAAAATGTTAGTGTTTGGAATTAGTTCAGACTCGGACAATTTCCAAGCATTTAACATTACAGACATGTTGTAAGACTAAATAAAATAATTTATTTTGTTTAATATCTGGAGTTTTGGAACCAATTTAGGAAATTATTTTGATTTAATGTTTGTTTTTTAGTTTCTGCAGGGATGAAGAAACTGTGTTTCTTTAATGAAGCTTTTAGAATGGAGAAAAGTATTTTATTTCAGGGTTTAATATTATAGGATATAACATATATATGCAAATAGTTCCTACTCCAAGGAAGACATCCACTTGTTTTATAGCATACCAACCCACAGAATAAATTATTATTGCACTTCATGATTTCTCTGGACAATCTAAGTTTAAAAAAAACCCTATCCAAACTAGAGAATATATTTAAAGATTTTCATACAATTCATTTTCGGAAGCTTCAAACACACATAAATAAGCATGGCAGTTTGAATATCCATTCTATAAGATTCTATTGATTTGCTTTTATCTTTGATATGCTCTAATATGGCAAGTTAATTTTGAAGGAAGACAACATATGTTGAGGAAGATGAAGTAACACCTGCACCCCAAAGAATCATCGTGACCTTCTCTGCAAAGAAACAGTGAAGACAGAAAGTGGAATGGTTGAACAAATCATTACAAACTAATTTTGTAAAGTTAGAAGTTATAGCTCAAATACCACAAAATTAAGTCTGCATTTCATGTGACAAAAAAATATCCATAGGCACTGCTTCTTGCCTTGTATATCAGAGCACTACCATAGGCTTTGCTGTGTCATATTCCACTGTAGAGGCATGCACAAAAATGGGAACTAAATTCACAAGATATGACTTTCACCTGCCTATTAAAATGAAGGCTTAAGCACTTACTTTATGCACAGATAGTACTCTATCACAGCAAAGATGTTAAGAATGCCTTTTAGAAGACACTACAATTATCTAGCTTTGCAGATCTGGTAATTTAGTTTGTAAAGTAATCCAATGGAGTGTCACATTATAGACACAGTCTGTGTACCTTTAGCAGAAAAATAAAACAAATTCTAATGCACATTTCATTTCAAGCTAAGATTCTTGCATGCAGGATGAAAAAGAAAATATAGGTCTAGGGTGACCAGATGAAAAGAACAAAATATCGGGACACATGTGGGGGCAGCCACAGGCTCATCCCCCCAACCAGGGCTGGCTCTAGGTTTTTTGCCGCCACAAGAAAGAAAGGGAAAAAAAAAAGCCGGAGTGCCACCGAAGCAAAATATCCGGACAAATGGTGTCCCGATCATACATACTAAATATTGGGACATCTGGTCACCCTATATAGGTCCTATTCATCAATGAGTTACAGTCTTAATTACAAAATATGCATTGAAGTCACAGAGGAAAAAACACATTGGTCATCACTCATATATAATGTAAATAGCAGTCTTCAAAATCCATGGCTGCATGGTGTGAAATGAAAATTTGTTCAGTGTACAACTGAAGCCATATGGTGATAGTGAGAAGAAATCAGAGAAGGACTAGATGTGACATTATCAAGCAAATAATGAGGATTCATGAATAAAAATGAAGGATATTTTTGGAAAAGAAAGGCAACATAACTTGAACAGCCATTACACAGGTCTAACGTGATAGTATGCAGTCAAGAGCTTAACTGGGGACAACTATAGCCACCATTATTGCTGAAACTTTTGCATAAGTTTGGCCTCTTCTTGCAAAGATTATCCAAAATCATCTTGTGTACAGTCGTATTTTCCTTAAAAGTCAGCCATGGCTGTTTTCTTTTTCTTCTTTTTTTGTACAAACATATTTGAATTGTTTGAATTGTATTGAATTCCAATACAATGGAAATCCCAGCTGCCACTCTTATTTCAGATCCCCACATCTCTATTGCAGGGATTCAATTCTATCCTTACAGAATAGGCATGAAACCAGTAGGCTGCTATAGAAATTAATAGAGAATGATATCCTGTATAAAGGATTTTCAAACAATTCTGTAAAATTCTATAGCAGGGATGTAATTTAGTATGATCATTCAAAAGAACCTATATAAAGCTGTCATTTTCTATTAAACTCCACAGAACTTTTTGTTCTCAAATCCCTTTCACAAAGCGCAGACAAGTAATGCAGTCTCATTCCATATATCTATCTTTGAGACAACCTCGTCTATACTAGAAAGCAACTATTAGCATTCAGCAACTTTCTGCTTTTGCTCTTACCTCACAAGCTAACCACTACTTGGCTATGGGCTTCTCTACAAGATCTGTGATAGGAAATATTTTCAGAGTGATATATAGATATTTATCCCAGCTCCTCTCTTTAGAATCACTGGGAGCCGTGAAGCAAAATCACTCCACACTATTTTGCAAATGTACTCCCGAGAAGGAACTCCTTGATCTATTGTTCAGGAGTGTGCTATTCTAAAAAAAGTAATTTGTGGGACATCAGGAAATGCCCAGAAATAAATATAATAGCTGGAGTCATGTGAAACATTTATATAAAAGCCCAACACCATGTTATATACTTACAACTCAGCTTGAAAACCTTTCACACTGGTATTGTCCCAGCTTTGAATGAACCTGTGCATATCACATGAAAATCATTCTTTCACATATTAATCCAGAGATGACAAAGGTATGTAAGAAGAAAGGATTTAGCTTCCTGCTTCTTTTCCAGACACAGATTAGGAAAAGCCAATTAGTCACTGCTGCTATTTAATTCTTAAGAAACAGTTGAGAATGTAACACACTTGAGTGGCTGATATAACCTCAGCCAAATCCACTGGTTGCTTCCCCTAATCATAATCACCCTCTTCTTGTCCAGAATGAGTTTCAGACAGTTTCCCAATCCAAGCCCCAATCTTACCCAGGCACTGGGGAAAATGCTCAACAGCACTCATGGAGTTAGATATGAGAGAGAGAGAGACAGAGAGAGAGAGCTAAAGCTAGGCGTCATCTGCATACTGAACACACTTTATTCCATACCTCCTTACTATGTCCATGTTTATAAAATACAGAAATGCAAGTTCATTCCCTCATTCTTACAGGAGATGATAAATAACTTATTACACAAATGTTTTACATTAATCATACAGGTATTTGTTTTTGTATGTTATGGCCATGTACACTGACAGGATCTTTGTAAGGAAACAATAATTGTTTGACTTATGTGTGTGGTTGCTTATCAAAGTTTTGGTCTAACAACAATGGACAGAATCACGGATAGCACAGAAAGGAGCAGTAAACGTCCATCAATGGCTTTCGCAGTGCACCTTACTCCTAATATACATCTGCCTCTTCCAACCCGGGAAATTCCTTAAGCAGAGGCTATCAATAGTGCTGAATTATGTAATGATTCTGTGATTTACACAAACATCCAATTTGTCCCAAGGTGAAAAGTTACAGGCATACAACACCACCCAGAATTTGACCCAACATTCTTAGGCATAGCATGATTCTATCAAATATAATAGGTTGCTGCAATGGTAGAGAGAACATAAATTTAATTTTCTTAATATGATTTTCTAACAGTAGCAAAGCCTGCTTTGTTATGTTGATTAGTCTTGTTGTTCCTCTATGACAAGATCAGGTTTTATGTATAAATGTTTTTTATCCAGAATGCCTGCATTGCTTTTTCTGTAGCATGGTACAATACAAGCCTGATTATCACAAAGCTAGTAACACAAAAGGTCAAAATTAGGCTGCAGCATGTTCTTTCCAGTTGCTGGAATTCAATATGGTTTGGTTTTCATCTTCTTTTTACTGCAATTTGTCTCCTCATGGTCCTTTCAGACAATATTTTCCTTTATCCTATTCCTTTCAGGTTCTTATACTGCCTTTCACAATGGTATTTGAGTACTCTGAGTAGTACATTAAGTGATGTGATTTGTGTCTTTCTATCCCTTTGTTGTATCCCTTTTTCTCTCCCAAGGAGAAAAAATATCTGCATGTGGATCAAAATGTATATTTATTTATTTGTGTATTTTCGTTAGGCAAGGTCCCATGTATGCCATTCACTCAGTACAAAATACAGTGAGATTCACAGTGCTTCTCAAATCCTACAGGAGTTTGTTCCATAGTCTTGGATTAGTTCCTGAGACATTGCTGTGTTCTGAACAACCCAGCTTTACTCTTGATGTAGTTAAATTTGCTGTGCCTAAAGAATGGAGATGTTGGTTGCAGTCCTTGTCTCAAAGCTCTAGGTAATCTTTTTAACTATTTTAGGTCCAGAACATTATTGCCTTGGAGAGACCTTACAGAGGTACGGTGGGTGAGGTAATATCTTTTATTGGACCCACTTCTATTGGTGAAACTTTCACACCCATAAAGGTCTTAAAGGAGACATCTTGGATGATTTAATAGAATTTGGTTGGATCTATGAGCCTTCACAGAAGGAGCAGGATCAAAGACCTCTTGAGTTGCTTAGGATGTAGAAGAGCTCTGACCACTGCTTGTAGTCCTCTACATCTTGACTAGACCAGGTGCAATGTGTTACCAGGTGTATTGATTGGTCTGGAAATGACCTGTGAAAGTCCTATGGAGTCAAGTAAGTACATGAGTTTGGGAGTTGTTGTATCTGAGGCCTTGTCAAAGGTAATGTTGAAGTTACCTAGGACACTGGTGCAGGGTATTTTACTGCCTAATACATCAAGGGCTGAACCTTTTAGTCTTTGGAGGTCTATTGGTGACCACAACTTTCTCTTGTTAGGTAAGTGAATTCATATTGTCTTATGTAAAGTACTTTTTTGATTTGAAGTTAGAGGAGAAGGGAAGTTCAGTGCCACTTGCAGACTTGTGATGAGCCGAGTTGCCTGGGCAGGATAATTTGAAAGAATACAGAGCTCACAGTACCATCCAGCAAGGTCTTGATAATACAGGGGCGGGGGTCTCACCAGTGATGCAGTTGTGCACTCTTTTCTGTTTGTTCACCACAAATCTTGCACTCATCAGAACCAGCCTGACTCACTGTGGTTTTGTTGAACCTACTCTGGCTTGTAGACAGGTGGTGGTTTTGAGCAGTCACTAAGCCATAGATATCTTGAATCAAGCTAGGTTAGAGAGGTAGATTAGACAGTTTGTCCAATGCCCTGGATGTGTTGGATCTTGTCAGCAGTCTGGCACTGGCCTGAGTTCTAAATTCCTCTCTGTTAAAGTAGCCATTTCTAAGTATATTGCCCTAACTAAGGGTTATCAGCCTCAAAGCTAACAGTTACCTTTACAACTACAAGCCAACTTTTCTCCTTCTCCAGTACAGATGAGATGATTCTCAGAATAGTGTGGGACTTTATTTTCCAAGGCTTGGAAGATTTACCTTCAAAATGGAATGGTCTTTTCGCTTTTCTGAATCTTTCTCAGATCAAAAAAATGGCAGCAGCATAATCTTGATAGAAAACACTTAAATTCAATCGACAACTCTTAGACATGTGACCTTTTGTTCCAGACCCTTCTGAAGGGTCCACAGAACTTTTTGTTTAACTAGAGCTAAATGGATTTAGTTGTGCAATAACATTATAAGAGGGAAAGGATCTCTTTTGCCATCTTGCTATTCTTAGTGGTTAGCTATCTGATACTTACAATAAAAGATGGGCCAACTATACAAACTATACTTGTGACAGAATGTACCCGTGTCCACACTCTACCCACTATTGCAATAATCTTTGTACAAAGTATGCCTTGTGAGGTATCATTTGAAAACTCATAATTTGCTGGTCAGTCGTCCTGATAAAATGTGCATGGCAACATTGTGAACATAATGTGAAGTTATAAAATTCCACTGTAGGGTGTTATTAACACATGTTCCAAACTGAGGTTGGCAAACAGGTCCATCTAAGACAAAGGAATGTGTGCTCTGCTTAATTTGTATTTAAGCAGTAAACAGAGTCATCGAGCAGGAAGGAAAACAAAGGAAGCTCAAACAGCTGAGGAAAAAGCAGCAGGGAACATCGTTCCCCATAGAGTTTTTGTTTCCTGGAACCCAGCTGGAAATGTATTTCAAGAGGGGGACTGAAACTATAAAAGCAGGGACAAACACCCCAAGGCACCCCCACCTCTTCTTTACCTGACCATTGCATTCATGGATCCCAAAGCAACAAAAGAACCATTAATTGGATTCTGGGAGAAAGAGTCCTGACCTCAGAAGTTTGGTCAGTAAGATTGCTGAAAGCATGTAGTAGAGAAATCTTTGCTTTGAATTTAACATGGTTTGTAAGTTAGGCAAAATTGCGTTTTATCTTGACTTTTCTTGTAATCACTTCTGACCTTTATTCCTCACTACTTGCACTCACTTAAAATCTCTCTCTTCGCAGTTAATAAACTTGTCTTATTGTTTTTTCTAATCCAGTGTGTTTAAATTGAAGTGTTTGGGGAAACTCCATTTGAGGTGGCAAGTTGTGTGCATATTATTTCTATTAAAGAAACAACAGACTTTACATAAACTTGTATTGTCCCAGAGGGGGCTTGGCAGTACAGGACATTCATTTCTAGGGGGAAATCTAAGACTGGGTGTGTATTGTGGTCACCCTGAAGAATAACCAAGGCTGGTAAGAGCCAAGGTGCGGCTGGCTGGCTGCAGCACACACATAGACACAGCTGGGAGTGACTTGCATTCTGGAGACAATTTGTGAGCAGTCCAGGCTGGAGTAGCAAAGGACACACTAGGTTAGAGGGCAAGGATGACTCAGCTACTCATTAGTCTGGATTGTACCTTGGTATGTCACAAAACTTTCTGGAGTTCTTGACACTAGAATTTTTCTAGTATTGCACTACCACTGATGCAACTCTGATAATGATAATAACGGTGGTAGCACTAGCATCAATAAAATGCTGCTGATGTTTTAATAATTGTGTTTTTAGACCTGCTCTCGTAATGGCAGTAAATATGAAGAAAATTGTTAGTGCAATTTGTAATGATTCTGCAATTTACTTTCCTTTAATATTGTCCTCAATATTGTTTCTCAGGCTCAGCATGAAAGAATGCTTGTTTTATTGGGTTAGTCATGATATGTGGTGGTATCATTAGACTCAATCCAGCTTACTGTTCCAATTTTGTTTTGTGGGTCCATGTCATCTCAAGATATACTGAGAACAAACTGCATTCTATTATTTCCTGAAGCAAGCCTGTTCTCCCTGCATATCGGTATTTACCATACTCACCTGACTCAAGACTCTCCATGATTACTGGGTTCCATTTATAGCACTATTTTCATACAAATGAGTTGTATTTCTGTCAACAGCTTAATAGAAGATGGGGTTTTAGATAACACACCACTGTTTGCATCCTTATAGGGACATGGTTAGCTTGAAGTCTAGTTAATTATAAAAGTGATTATAAAGTTCTTTCAGGTACTAGAGCTTACTCCGAGTCCACTTTCAACATTTTTGTGGTTTTATAATGAGAATTCCTCAAGCAACCCCAGGGGAAACTAACTGGATATACTGGGGAAATGGAGGCTGTAAAATGCACTAAGAAAGAAAACTGAGGGGGAAAACAATAAAATATTATTTCTCCAATCTCTCTCAGCTAAAGTAATCTAAGGTGTCACTTGTAACAATCATAGATAAAAATATTCAGGCAAAAGTATGACTGTTAGTTTGACAGAGTTGCTTTATCTATGGAGTTGTTACTGAGCCCCACTAAATTATTTTTATTATTGTTACAATTACTACTATGCTAAATTTGTCAGTCCACTCAAACACTGTCCTCTACTGGTTGGATTGTCACTGTTGGACTTGCCCAACGTGTGAAAGTGACAGATATGAGAGAGTGTGCAATTTCTTGCAATACCCTTAAAAAACTTTTAAAATTATGTTTAACTGTCTTTGGAGTTCACTGTGTTAAATCCAAAGGTTTTATTGTGGACTGGGGTCGTATGTAACTTTTCTAGGAGGGAGATGGGTTGTGAACCCTTGGAAGTGTTATGAACCTCAAAGGATTATATTGAACAATGATCCAGACAAGAAGGACTTTTGGGTCAAGTGGTTTTCTTGGGTATCTTTAGGGGGAGTGAATGCAAGTTTCCCACCTCCACTTATGCAAAACTCCAGATTTTTATAGCTACATCCTGAGAAGGGGACCATTGTCTACTGATTACCTGTTCTTGGAATCTGAAGATCAAAGGTGCAAGATGTATATAGGAAAGACCGAACTTTTCATGGGGGTGCTAGTTCTAAGCTGAGGCTGTGATGAACTTGCAACCACAGAAAAAAACGCTTGGTGGAGTTTGAAGGACTGACTCTCACCAGACCCCTTGTTGGGGTTGGGGTGATCTCTGATAAGCTTATTAGCATGTGGGTAGGTTCTCTATGATTTTTAAATATGTTTTCTCTTTAATGCTTTCAGCTTAAAAATAACTATGCTAGCTTAGAAAGAACTATGTGGTAACTCATAACTGCTTGCAATTATGTTGTTCATAGCCTTTGAAGAGAAAGCAAAGCATAGACAGTGGCTTATTTAGGCAGTCTGGCTTGCTGGAAATATCACAGTGTAGGCAGGAAACTGTGCAGCCTAAAAAAAAAAAAAACCCGGTCAGAAGGGAGAGAGATGCAGGTCTCTACTCAAGAGAGGTGACAGCTGAGGAACCAGGAGACTAGAGTGAGGGATCTTGGTGGACGATGGAGGGGGAAATACAAATGTAGTTGCTCTGAACTGTGACAGTGAACTTGGTGTCCTGCCGACTATAGAGGATATATAGAACGAGATGGAGAAGTGAAAAGGAGTAAGAAGAGCAAAAGAAGAAAGGGAGGAGAAATAAGAAAGCAGGAGAAGAGAGGAGGGATGAAAAAAGTTAGGAGGAGAGAGAAAGAGAAAGAGGGAGCTAATGTGGATCATCTCACTGGTGTGATAATTCTTTTTTAAACAAGAACAAGTTTGTGCTTTAATTCTTCTAGCATTTGGAGAGTTATTTACTTCAAGGACACTGTATTTCACACATTTAAGTAATGGCTCTTCTTATGTTGTACCTAAGGGACTTCTTGTGTTGGTTCCTTTCAATTTTTCTAATGTCAAGCTCCAGAAGAGCCAATTAATTGTAAGACGTGATGCTCCATAAATCAATAAAATAAATAAAATGTATTTTGCAATATTTTAATGCTTTAGCTCATAAACTCCTCTTGCACATTTTTTGTCATATGTTTTGTGTAGGCTCCATCCTTTCCTCCCTCTCTCAACATAAGAATGGCCCTACTGGGTCAGACCAAAAGTCCATCAAACCCAGTATCCTGTATTCTGACAGTGGCCAGTGCCCACAGGGAATAAACAGAACAGGTAATCATCAAGTGATCCATCCCCTGTCGCTCATTCCCAGCTTCTGGCAAACAGAGGATAGGGACACCATTCCTGCCCATCCTGGCTAATAGCTATTGATGACCTATCCTCCATGAATTTATCTAGTTCTTTTTTGAACCCTGTTTTGGTCTTGGCCTTCACAACATCCTCTGGCAAGGAGTTCCACAGGTTGACTGTGCACTGTCTGAAGAAATACTTTCTTTTATTTGTTTAAAACCTGCTGCCTATTAATTTCATTTGGTGACCCCTAGTTCTTGTGTTATGAGAAGTAGTAAACAACACTTCCTTATCTACTTTCTCTACGCCAGTCATGATTTTATAGACCTCAAATCATATCTTTTAGCCATCTCTTTTCCAAGCTGAAAAGTCCCAGTCTTATTAATCTCTCCTCATACAGAAACCGTTCCATACCCCTAATCATTTTTGTTGCCCTTTTCTGAACCTTTTCCAAGTCCAATATATCTTTTTTGAGATGGGGCGACCACATCTGCACACAGTATTCAAGATGTGGGTGTACCATGGATTTATATAGCAGCGATACGATATCTTCTGTCCTATTTTCTATCCCTTTTTAAATTATTCCCAGCATTCTGTTTGCTTTTTTTGACTGCCACTGCACATTGAGTGGATGATTTCAGAGAACTATCCACAATGACTCCAAGATCTCTTTCTTGAGTGGTAACAGCTAATTTAGACCCCATCATTTTATAATTATTGTTGGGATTATGCTTTCCAATGTGCATCACTTTGCATTTATCAACATTAAATTTCATCTGCCATTTTGTTGCCCAGTCACCCAGTTTTGAGAGATCCTTTTGTAGCTCTTCACAGTCTGCCTGGGTCTTAACTATCTTTAGCAATTTTGTATCATCTGCAAATTTTGCCACCTCGCTGTTTACCCCTTTTTCCAGATCATTTATGAGTATGATGAATAGGACTGGTTCCAGAACAGACGCATGGGAGACACGATTATTTACCTCTCTCCATTCTGAAAACTGACCATTTATACCTATATTTTGTTTCCTATCTTTTAAACAGTTACCAATCCATGAGAGCACCTTCCCTCTTATCCCATGGCAGCTTACTTTGCACAAGAGCCTTTGGTGAGGGACCTTGTGAAAATCTAAGTACACTGTATCCACTGGATACCCTTGGTCCACATGCTTGTTGACTCTATAATAGAAAGTTGGTATATACTAAATCTGAGTAGAGGTGGGCAAAATACTTCTAAAACTATTCCCATAAAAATATACCTATTTTAAAAATCATTAAACATTCAAAAAATGAAGGGCAAATTTAGCCACTTTCTTAAAATTCTTGGTGAAAATTAATGATTTTTAAAAATGTACTAAGGCTATTGTAAAAAATGTTGTGACAAAATTTTTCCTACCATTTAACCCTCCCCTATCTCCAATTTTGAAATTGGTTAATATAGATTTTGATTGGCCATGTAAGTGAAATGGCATAGCTTCTACTGCCATCATTCATTGTGCCTATTCTATGTGTCCAGGAGAAGTAGCAGAAACCATTCTGAGTCATTTTTTCAGCATCTCCAGGTATGGAAAAGATTTTCAAAGGCACAGAGGACAATTAGGGTTGTAAGTCAATGGGAATTAGGTTCCTTGATCTTTTAGCCACGTTTGAATGTTTTGCCTGTGGTTTCTGTGCTCCTGAGCCAGTGTGTGTGTGTGTGTGTGTGTGTGTGTGTGTGGTGGGGGGCGGATTGGAGAAGAGTTATTATGTTAATTGGATTCATGGATATTTTGTGTTTTATTGCCCCTTTAGTGCTAGTACACAGACCATAAGAATCAATAATGTTTTAGTTACATCATAACTTTGATAATCACAGTAATGATGTCCTCCACCTAAAATGGCCTTTCCTCATGCTGATTCCCAAAAATTCCAGTTTAAGTTACATACAGAATTTGCTCATGGACGCATAACCCATGGCTGTTTGGTGTGGCACTCTGTCCCTCTCTAGTGGCAGCTAGAGACTGATGAGTTTGATAAGCCTTGGCTAAGCGACATGTCTTGAGAATTGGATTTGGTAGCAGGTGTTATAACTCACAGCATTCTATAGTATGTATAGTACTTCTTGAATCTAAAAATTAAAGGAGACATTAATTCATACAATATGTAGTCAAAACCCATGAAATCCACTGCCACAGGAGGTCCTAGAGTCACACATTACAGGTTTGTTTTAAAGTACGGTTCTTCTCTGGAAAGTGACTTTGTAAAAACGGCATCATGGTGTTCCACATTTATTCTGTCTCAACAACTTCCATATCAAAATATGCTCAGATTACAAAGTAAAACTTTTTCAAACTGCCACTGCAGACCTTACTTCATAATTTAATTAGTGCTCTTTCTGCCTTGTGCACCATTACCAGTAATAAAGGATCTGCAAGCCACATGCTATCCTCCATTACACCTGAGTAACCCCAATGTCTTCAAATTATGCCTTTGGTTATAACCATTCAACCGTAATACTTTCACTGGGATTGCACAGGAGTAACTGAGGGCATATTGTGAGGACAACTGAGTTGCAATGAAGACATTTTGTTAATATTGTTGATTATACGCAAACTAGAAAGGAACCAATTGGTTGTGCAAGGCTGACAATATTAAAATGATATTTTTTAACTAAGATCAATAATTTTCCTCAGAAACTGAATGGCTCAAAATTTTTATCCACCATAGGATTTGTCATATCAGATTAGAGCATTTGTCTGCCAGGTATCCTGTTTTCCCTGTTGCTCACAGCAGGAAATAAGACAGTTACCTTTTCCATAATTGGTGTTCTTCAAAATATGTTGCTCATGTTGATTCCATATTAGGTGTGTGTGCTCCCCACATGCACTGGTGCCAAAAGTTTTTCCCTCAGTGGTATCCCTATGGGAGTGTCTCTGGTGCCCCCTGGAGCAGCGTGCACATGCTAAGATAAACTGTATAAAGGACATGAGCAACACATCTCGAAGATCACCAGTTATGGAAAAAGGTAACTGTCTTTTCTTCTTCAAGTGCTTTCTAATGTCCATTCCCTATTAGGTGACTCCCAAGCAGTGCCAATGGAAGCATATAGGAGATCACGGGCATGTAGATTGCAACACAGCTCTGCTGAACCCAGCATCATCTCTGGCTTGATGAGTGATGGCATAATGCGCCGTGAATGTGTGAACTGAAGACCATGTTGCAGCTCTGCAAATGTCCTGGATAGGAACGTGGGCCAGGAAGGCTGCTGAGGACACCTGAGCTCTGGTCGAGTGGGCCCTCAAAATTGGTGGTGGCGGGACCTGTGCCTGCTCATAACAGGTCCAGATGCAGGAGATGATCCAGTTGGAAATCCTCTGCGATGAATCGGAAGGCCCTTCATCCTGTCTGCTGTTGCAATGAAGAGCTGGGTCAAGCTGCGGAAGGGCTTGGTACACTCCAGGTAAAACACCAGGGCACATCTGACATCCAGGGCATGCAGCCTCCTTTCCTCCCCAGTGGTGTGCAGCTTGGGACAAAACACTGGGAGGAAGACATCCTGGTTAACATGGAAGGAAGACGCCACCTTTGGCAGAAAGGCCGATGGGGTCACAGTTGAACTTTATCCTTGTAGAACACCGTATATGGTGGCTTAGATGTCAGGGCTTTAAGCTCCAATGCTCGTCTCACGGATGTTATTGCCACAAGGAATGCGACCTTCCATGACAAGTGGGAGAAGGAGCAGGAGTCCATAGGCTCAAAGGGCGGATCCATGAGCCTGGAGAGAACCAAGTTAAGGTCCCAATGTGGGACAGGAGCCCAGGAAGCAGGAAGAGTCTCTTGAGGCCTCTCAGGAATCGGACCAACATGTCATGCAAATTACACACAGAATTGACCTTGGATCGGCAGGTGAAAAGCAGAGATAGCTGCAAGGTGCACTCTGATGGAAGAGAGGGCCAGCCCTTGCTTCTTAAGATGGAGCAGGTAATCTAAGTAAATTGTAAAGAGGAGCACGCTGGAGAGATGTTACGCTGAGACTCTCAGTGGGAGAACCTCGTCCATTTGGCCAGGTAGGTTGCTCTAGTGGAAGGCTTCCCTTTTCAGGAGGATTTGCTGGACCTCGTTAGAGCAGGCTTGCTCCTCCAAGTGCAACCACACAGCATCCAGGTGGAGGGGGGCGAGGTTGGGGTGTACGAGACACCCACGATCCTGTGAGAGCAGATCCGGTTTGTCTGGAAGGGGCCAGGGAGTGGCCACTGCCAGGTCCATCAGCGTACTGAACCAATGTTGGCGCGGCCACCATGATGACTTAGGCCTTGTCTTTCTTGACCTTTGAGAGGATTCTGCTGATGAGCGGGATTGGCAGGAACATGTACATCAGTCCCCATGACCATGACAGGAGGAAGGCATCAGACATGGAATCTTTGCCCAGACCCTGTAGGGAACAGAAGTGATGACATTTCCTGTTCTGTCTGATGGCGAACAGGTCCATTTGGGGAGTTCCCCACCTCTGGAAGAGCATCCGGGCTACCTCCAGATGGAGCAAGCACTCATGGTGCTAGAAAAAGGACCCACTGAGGTGATCTGCCAGCATATTCCTGACATCAGGGAGGTGACAGATCTCTAGGTGGATTGTGTGGTTGATGCAAAAATCCCACAATCGGAGAGGCTCTTGACAAAGGGCCAGTGAGTATGCTCCCCCCATCTGTTGATGTAGAACATTAAGGCCGTATTGTCCGTAAACACACGCACCCTCCCTGCCTGCCAGGTGCGGTAGAAAGACCCTGCAGGCCAAACGTACTGCTCTGAGCTTTCTATGTGCAACGTCATCTCCTCTGGGGACCACATGCACTCCTCAGCCCTGGTCCGTGGTGTCCAATATCAACTCGATTGAGTGACAAGGGCTGTCGAATGGAACTCATTCCAGGACTGCTGTGGGGTCAGTCCACCATTGCAGCAAGGTAAGAATCATTGGTGGGATGGTAATGACCTTTTTCAGGTGATCTCTGGACTGGGAATAGACTGTCGCCAGCCACTGCTGTAAGGGCCGCATCCTGAGCTTGGCATGGCAGACAACACATGGCTGCTGTGGCCCAGCAGGTGCAGGCAAACCCTGGATGTGATCACAGAGAACGCAGAGACTCCCATGATGAGGTCCACCAATGCCTGGAACCTCTCCTGTGGCAGAAACACTCTGGCACAGGTGGAGTTGAGCACCACCATGATGAACTCTATCCTGTGCGCTGGAACTAACATTGACTTTTTGTGGTTTACCAGCAGGCCAGGGATTGGCACATGGCCTGCGGCACCACGACATCCCTTTTGACTTTGACGAGCAGCCTTTGACGAGCCAGTCATTGAGGTATGGGAGAATCTGGATACTGTGACGCCTGAGGTTGGTAAACACCCTTGGTGCCGTTGCAAGGCCGAATGGAAGGACCGCAAACTGATAGTGGTCGGTCCTGGGCTGGACCAGGGACATACAGCCTTAGAGTTTTCAGGATAGTGCAGGAGTCTTTTAGTCCATGCAGCTGACTGTCCGTCTGTTCTGCAAACAGGATCTGGTCATTGAAAGGCAGATCTTGCATTGACTGCTGAGCCTCCGTCAACAAGCCAGAGAGGAGAAGCCAGGATGCTGGCCGCATAGAGATGTCCAAGGCCATGGTGGGAGTCCACCTTGTCTGAAGCTACCTGGAGGGCTGCTTTGGCTGCAGCTGCGCCCTCCTTGAGGATTGCCCGGAATTCCTTCCTAGACCCTTCGGGAAGCGAAACCTCAAACTTGACCATGGTCTGCCATGTTATAGTTGTAGTGGCCGAGGAGGGCTTGATGATTGGCCACTTTCAACTGAAGGCTGGAAGACGAATACATTTTTTGCCCGAACAAATCCACTCTCTTCGAGTCTTTATTCTTGGGCATAGCCCTGGGTTGCCCATGCCTCTCCCTTTGATTAACAGCCTCAATTACGAAGGAATTTGGTGCCGGGTAAGCGTAGAGGTACTCATGATCTTTAGCTAGCACAAAGTATTTGTGTTCAGCCCTTTTTGAAATGGGGGGCAGGGAAGAGGGGGTTTGCCATAAGGCACTAGTAATTTACAATATCCCTTCATGTAGGGGTGAAGCCACCCTAACAAATGCTGTGGACCAAACGACATCGAAAAGGGAGTCCGATGGCTCCTCTAGCTCAGGGGTCTCAAACACGCAGCCCGCGGAGTTATTTGGTGCAGCCCACCAAGCTCCCTGTGCAACCCCCACCCCTGCCGAGTTCTTTGCTGCGGCCCACCAAGCTCCCCACATCCCCTCTGAGTTATTTCCTGCAGCCGCCAAATTCCGCTCACCCGCTGCCCCCCTCCCCCGCCAGCGCGCTGTGTCCCGGCTCCTCTGCCTACCTCCCCGCACTTTCCAGGACAGAGTGGGGAGGAGCAGGGAGCCACACACTTGGGGAGGAGGTGGAGAAGAGGCGGGGCAGGGGCGGGAATTTGGGGAAGGGGTTGGAATAGGGGCAGGAAGGGGGCAGAGTTGGGGTGGGGACTTTGGGGAAGGAGTTGGAAGAGGCGAGGCGGGGGGGCTTATGGAAGGGGTGGAGTGGGGGCGGGGCCGGGGCCAGAGGCAAGGGAGTGTCAGTGATGTGGCCCTCGGGCCAATGTACTAGTCCTCATGTGGCCCTCATGCTAATACAAGTTTGAGATCCCTGCTCTAGCTCCTCTGCCTGGAGCCCCAGGTTGGAGGCAACTCTCTTCAATAGTTCCTGATCAGCTTTGTGTCACCTTGTGGAACTGGGTAAGTGGGACCCATAATCGCTTCGTCCAGCGATGGTGAGGATGAAGCTGGTGCCGTGGGATCTGCCACATCCCCTGGAAGTCCAGCCGGCTGGTCCCCTGGGTCCTCATGGGCCTGGGGGGTCTGCCCTTCTGGGGTCTGGGTGCGATGAGAGGCCGAATGTCTATCCAAGGCCCCTGCCACTGACCAGACTGTCTGCGAAGGCTGGGTAAACTCCCACGGATTCCAACGGTACCAGGCTGCCGGCCACTGGCCTTGGGCCATGGGGATGGTTGTGGTGCTGATGATGTAGACAGTATTGCTGGTGCTGGGGCTTGTCCCGCTGCCAAGGACTCCTGCTCAGTGCCCCAGCCTGAAGTGGAGTGGTTGCTGTCAGGCAACCATAATAGGGTAGACCAGCAGCCCTTCTCTCTGTGGCGCCGACTGCTGCGCCTCGACCTATCAGATTGAGACAAGTCCCTTGCATGGGACTTCGGGGACCGTCAGCGTTCAGCGGATCAGCATCAGTAATCTGAAGATCTACACCTCATGCTACTCGACCAGTACCGGGACATGGAGCAGGACTGGGAGCTGGAGCGGTCCAGTCACCGGGAGGATTTCTCCAATCGTGTCTTGGAGAGAGGTGCTGGCAATTCGGTGACCAGTTGGTCCATTCATACGATTGGTTGCGTGATCGGTGCCGAGGCATTGGAGACACAAAGGGCAGGTCTTGATGCTCTAGCCAAGGGGTGCGTGCCTCCGTAGGTCTGCGCCAGGTTACTGCCGAGCCACGTCTCAAATCCCGCTGTCGGTGCGCAGGGTCCAGAGACCGACAAGAGCTTCGCTGAGCCTGCCTCCCTGCTTCTGAGGCATGATGGCTTCATGCAGGAGAGTGCTGGCGGGACGTCCCCCATGAAGGGGAGTGCTGCCGCTGAGGTGGGGACATACGGGACAGTCCCAAGGTGGGTTCACCTCAGGACCCGGGTACCACTGGAGCCGGTGTGGGTGGCACTAGTAGTGTCAGGGTCTCCTGCACTCCCTACAGTGCCTCAGGTGTTGATGAGACCTCTAGATGATGAAGGCCCTCTTCACTGTCCAGTGTGGCAGGCATGGTACAGGATGGGCTAGACTGCTCGGCCTGAGCTGAGGCCTTAGTCCCTGATGGAGGTGTTGAGCTGTCCAGCATAGGTCTTGGCTCTCCTCCGGCCCTTTCCTTTCCCTTACAGAAAGTGGGAGATCTTCCCCTCGTTGTTCTCTTCAACTTCTTGGTCAGAGCTGGGGACGGGGATTGGTGCCAGCTTGTAGACAGCACCAGCGGGGCGCTCCGCACCAATGCTGCGGTGCTTGGGGCCAAGTCGGACCTCTGCTCCAGTGCTGGGGTCAGCGCCGACTCCATCAGGAGTGCTCTGAGATGGATGTCTCTTTCCTTTTTTGTTCGGGGTTTAAAGGATTTACAGATGTGACACTTGTTGCTTGTGTATCCTTCTCCTAGACACCTTAAATAGCGACCATGCAGGTCGCTGACGGGCATAGGTCGCTTACAACAATCGCAAGGCTTAAAGCCTGGGGACTGGAGCATGCCCCATCCCTAGGCTGAGTCCTGTCCGGGACCAACTATACTAGAACTAATTCAAAGGGAACTATTAACTATGTACAACTATTTTACAGGGAAATGTTCAAAAGAAACACTGAATGAAGCGCAATGCTAGCCGAAGCAGCAGATGTTCCAGCACCGTCACTGGCGGCAAGAAGACATGGAAGGTGTGGGGAGTTGGTGGTGCCCCTTATACTGCAGCATATGCACGCTGCTCCAGGGGGCGCAAGAGCCGGTCCCCTACGGATACCACTGAGGGGAAAACTTCCGGCACCGGTGCGCGTGGCGAGCACGTACACCTAATATGGAATGGACATGAGCAAGCACTTGAAGAAGAAGAACTGTTTATTCCTCAAGTATGTATAATTGTAGATATGTTACTGCTTTGTGTTATATCCACAGCTGAAATAGCTGGGTAGTTTATTCTGGATTAACAACAAGAATGAGGCATATGGTTTGGAAAAAACACATAAAAGAGGGCCAAAGTAATCAACATATACAATAACTAAACACTGGCCATGTTAATCAAAGGCACCATAAACAAAGACTGACTCAAAACCAAATTCACACATGTATGAGCATGAGTACATACTCTCACACACACATTTTAATGTGGAAAAGGCTTTTGGCAGTCAATGACATTTTTCCCACTATGCTCTCTAGACTTGTTGTGAACAAGATTAGTCAGCTTTGGTAAAATTTCCACATTAGGGTTTCCACCTTTGCTACCACCAATGGGGCTGAAGTGGTGATAGTGGAAATATAGATTTTTTTTTAAAAAGGCAGCGCAGAGAGAGCCTACATGCCGTTACAGATGTACTATTTCAAGTGGGGTGCTTATTTTCAAACAAAAGGCAGAATAAAGCCCTGAATACATACAACAGCTGTTTTCTGTTGCAGCAATCCACAGTCATTACTAATCATAATTATAGAAGGTGTGTGTTATCACTGTCAGTTGTTTGCCTGATTAGCTGTAATTTTTTCATGTGCCTAGTGAGACATTTTTCTCTAATATGAACAGTCAGGGAATACAGAGCTCTCAAAGCCACACAGCAGAAATAATAAATATGGAATTCACACTGGAAGGATTTTTACAGAAACTTTTTGGATCATCTGTTTTTTCTAAATTATTCTCTTATATGGATTATTTTAAAAAACATTTAATCAAAATGGCACCATCAAGATTACAATTATAAGATCTCAACCTACAATAAGATTTTTGTAGGTGTACCCTGGGGCATACTCAACCTTTAACAAAATGGTTATGTTGTACAAATATAAGCAACAATCCTACAAACAGGTGAGCACATAACTTTACTCACATGAGTAGCTTTATTGATTTCATATTTGCAGGATCAGGTTCTCATTTTCTGCTAAGTCTCTTTGTTATGAATAAGTAAGCAGCTGACAGTGCACAAACAACTTTCACTACATGCCTTTATAAAACCCAACTTGCTATGTTACATTCTAATAAAGTGATAATCCTTCTTACTCCCCACCTTTAGAGTCAGCCTCACAACATTACACTCCTGCAGTGGGTTCAGTTTCAGGGTTTCTCCAAGGTTGCTGCAGCCTGATGTTTGATGCTGCATTTCACAGCAAACACAGACACCATCACTGTCAAATTTAATCTGAAAAAAAGTAAAAAATCAGAGAAAGGCTTAGTAATCAAAGCCACACCTTTGTTCCAACCAGCATTATAACATTTATCTTCAACACAAGAAGACACCAAGGAGTGACAACAATGTTCTTCTATTTGAAATATACAATTCATCATATAATCAGTGATACAGCTTGAAGCAGAATGACTTCTGTTGACCAGCAGAAGCTACAAAAATGAGAGTAGGCGAGAGAAAAAATATTGTAGAAAAGTAAGGTAGATAAAAGTAGCTGTATCATTAAGACCTTCTGTGGGCTGTTGAGAAAGGTGGTTTTTAGAAGGCAGAAGATTGTTTCTGTACTCTTCAGAGTAAGATCAAACCAGGAGAAATGAATTAAGTAAATAAGTGTGAAAAACATGGGGGATAAAACAGGTGCAGAAAATATTGTGAGAAATCTTGATCAGAAATAAAATCACATTTAAATAACTAGGAAGATGATTAGAATAGAGAGAGGTAATATTATGAAAATAGAGACAGGAGAGAATGGAACATGAAGGGAAGGTGAAAGGCATACAATATTTTATATATATGTGTGTGTGAGGGAGAATGTGTGCACACTGACCTCACTTAATTTATTTTTACTCTGAAAAAGTTTTACTTTCTCTTTTTTGTTTCACGTTCTGTTTGTTTTGAAAACCCTTTTTTTAAAAAAAATACAGTAAATGTTCAGCATCCTCAAATTTTAATTTTCACTAAGTTCTTTTTGTCTTTCTGTAATTATGTCTCCCCTTTATCTTGAGGCTTTAGAAGGCATTAAGCATTTCTGGTATCTGTTCTTTTAAGATTTTTATTAAAATGCATTTTATTGAATGTACTGAACCCCAGTCAACATTTTAATTTTACTATGACTTTCTTTAAAATATGATTTATGTGAGCTTAAAACTGCAATATTCCCATTCAGCTCAATGGGAGGTTTATCCATGTAAGAAGTGCAGAATTGGATTAATTATCCTCATTTTGATGTCTTTGTTCAAAAAAACAAAAACAGGACTGTGTTTTTCTATTGCCTTGCTATCATGATTTTCAGCCAAGATTTAACTCTATATGAATTTTTCCTTAGTTTACTAATATAAGCCTGTAGCCACTTGTATTTTTCTTAATTACACTTACACATTTAGATGCTTTCTCCTTTCCCATTTTAAGCCATTTTGTGCTGGTGCAGAGGATTCTAAGGATTGGTAGCAGGGTATATCGTCATCTCCCTAGGCCACTGGCTCAAACCCAGCCTGGGTCACTACTGAGTAAGAGTTATTACCATCAGATGGCAGTTCAATGGCCTATGTGAAATGAGCTTAGTGGTCTCAATTCCCAGATTTTCATAGGGGAAAAAATTGTGCCAAAACTGGCAGTAATTAGAAGCTTTTATGGGAGTCTGAGCAGAGGTCAGGGATTTAATGGGCCATGTAGAGTGAATTAGTTAGGGTGAGGCACAATAGCTGGGCAGTGTGGAAGAGACCGTATAGTGACCATCTGTGCTGTGTACCACGTACCATGGAGACAGCACTTTGATCTTTACTGCCACCAATACAGCACCTAAATTGCATATTGTATTTGTGTCATGATTAATATTTTGCCTCTTCCCAAATCGTCTTCTGCTGCTTGAATGACTGGCTGAACAAACTGAGATGGGCTCTGGCACTTAAAGGAAATTGAAGTGTCCCATCGGAGACCAGCCATGTAGCAGCATATTTAGACAGATTTCTCTCTTACCAGTTAGCTTTTTTTTCTGTCTTCATACATCTCTTCTTAGTAGCTAGATGTTTTAAAATTTATATTTTACATCCAAGTTCAAGAAAGATACAGAGACAGAAAAAAGAGAAGAGAAAATGTGTGATCTCTCAGAGTAATTTGGTGTCTCTGCTTCAGTGATGCGGAACAGATAAGCAGTTGGGAGAGCAATACGAAACTATTATTTTGAAAAAAATAATGTTAAGTAAACAGGCTGATAAATTAACATCATGCCATATATCAGAATAAAGGCATACTCCAGACAAATTGCTGTCTCAGGGGGTTTGAACTCTTGAACGCCCTCTAACCAGTGTAATTAGTCAGAATGCTTTTAAAAATGCAGAAAACATAAATTATACCATTTTCTAGCCACTCATGAGCAGAAGTGGATGCAGCTTTCTGCTGCACCCTATGTAACCTATGTCATGCCCTGAGTCATAAATACTGTAAATGAAACAAAGAAATAGCCAACTAAAATGGTGAGTGTCTTTTGTACTGATCCCTTGATTTCTATGTAACTTTTTTTTTATAATCAGATTAGAATTTTATACGTGTAGCTTTTCCTCATAACATTTTAAATATTTTAAGATAGGTATTTCAATTCCTGTGAGTTTCTAATACTTTTTTTTTTAAACAAATGAATGAGATCTGATCTGTGCTTGGCTTTGTGGTATATGATCAAACAACCTTCAACTCTTCAATCCCATGATAAATACAAAACGTTGTTAAATCTGAGAAGGTCTTGCCTTTGAACTCTTCTGGGAATGTTGGAAATGGTGCTAGCTGTTAGATAACTACTACAGAACAGGTTTGAAATTCACAATTTGAATTTAGAGTTGTGTCAAATTCAGCAGTCACAAAGCTACAACACACCTGCTATATTAGCAGAGAGCATTCAGCAAAATCATTATGCTCTTCAGTTGGTAAAAAATTTCTATAACAAGGAAAATGCACTTTACACAAAGCTGTCTACACCAAGGTCATTTATTCTCTGATACATGCTGTGTCTGTTCAATGAAAGAAAGTCACCCACACATCATGGTATGTATTTAACACTTCTAATGTGAAAAATAGATCCTAGGTCTACTTTTAACCCATGTAATGAACAGATATCACATAAACAAAGGCTGAAAAACAATATCTAAAGCTTCCTAACAAGAGTCCCACCTGTGACTGCTTCTCTATTCACTCTAAAATGTATCTTACAACTGTTTTGTATTGCACAGTACCTGTCCTTATATCTTGCTAAAAATATTTTTAAAAGGTTTCTTAAATGCACAATGAAAACTATTGAAATTATAGTTATCACCAACATATAGGGCTGCCCCCAAAAATACATCTGTAATTTTTACATGTGCAAATATATTTGTGCAGCAAACAGCATGCAATTGGTGGCTTTGCTGGTATAAAAAAAAGGCACATAAATATCAGAGGCACATTTCTGGAGAGCCTTTGATAATCTGGCCCATTGTGCACAGCTATATAACTTTTCCTTTAAAAAGTGTTCATGAAGCAGTGATGCCAGAACTGGGGCCACGGCGCTCCCACATTTTGAAAATGGACAGGCCTGGCCCATCCACTTGTCATCACAGTAGACCCCACCCCCTTCCCCTCCTCTTCCCCATGAAGCCCCACCCCCGGTCTGGCCAGCAGCTGGTGGAGCCCCGGCAGTTGAGGGAGCCGTGTGGACCCTCCACTTGCCCATGGTGTAGGGGTGCCGACAGGGCCAGTGTAACTACTAGGTGAACTAGGCGGCCACCTAGGGCGCCAAGATTTGGGGGAGCCAAAAAGCAGTGCCCCAAATTGTTTTTGCTTCATCCAAAATGGGACGGGGCACAGTTCAGTCCTTTCCTCAAGCCACCTTCCCCCCGTACCTGGGTCTCCCTCACTCTCTGTCTCTTCCACACACTACATTGGACAGCTCTGTCCCATTCTGTGCGCAGGTTGCCTCATGGCAACCCAGCCGTGCACACAAGGAGGGTTCATTTTTGTTCCGTTCTCCTGCCAGGGAAAACCTCTGCCTGGGGCAAATAAATCAAGGAGCCAGAATCAGAGGGGTTGGGAATCACCCCCATGGGAAACTTCCAGCCTCTCTCTGCTGAGTAGAGGTACGCAGCAACGCGTGGCTGCTCGCACTTTATCACAAGCCCATGCCCTGGACCCGAGGCAGGGCGCATCTTCTCACGGGCGAGCGGGGCTGGCTCTCTGGTGACCTGCCTTCGTTGCATTTCCCAGGCACTTCCGTTGTCCCTGGAGAGGGAGTGAGGGAGGAACGCTGGAGAGGAGAAGAGAAGGCGACACAGCGATGGAGAGAAGGGAGGAGAGGACGCAGGGGACAGGGAATGTGGGGCCAGAAGGGGAGAGGTGGAGCACGCAAGGCTGACCCTCCAGGGTGCGCCTCTGTCCCCCACCCTTTCCTCCCCCTGGTGCTCTGCTTCTCTCCTTTCCAGCAGCGCTTCTGACGCACCCCTCATCCTGCCTGGAGCTCCCCAACATGCGGGGAAGAGCCTCTCCAAAGCGAACGAGCTGCTGAGGTCTCTGTGCCTCGCCACAGGCTTCCCCTCTCTCCGCCAGGGTGCTGCGCTCCATCCGATCCCGCTTCATGTCCAGCTTCATGTCCTCGCTGCTGTTGCGGCTGCAATCTTCCTGGGAGGGGCATGTGTGTGTGTGTGTGTGTGATTGCCTGCCTGGGCTCCTCACCACGATAACACCTGAATTTGGTGATTTATGTGTAATCAACAGCACAAGCACTAACCACCTCTGCCTCTCCCTGTGACCCCTCTCCCCCTTTACCTCCCGGGTCCCCAGCGGAGCAAAGTTCTGCAGAGAGGCTGCGCTGAGCGGTTCTGAGCACTCCCTTTGCTATTGCAGCTCTCAGGAGGATACAGGATGGGTTGAAGAAGATTGTAAGGGAAAATAGGAATGGAAAGAACTTGCAGCCAGAGGGAACAGGGGAGAAACTGGAGAATAGCACTGTCACCAGGAAAAGGCAGGTCTATGTGATCGGGGACTCTTTATTGAGAAGAATAGACAGGCCTGTAACTAGAGCTGATCCTGAGAATAGAAGGGTGTGCTGTCTTCCAGGTGCTAAGATACGGGATGTAGACCTGAGGTTGAAAAGAATCCTAAAGGGAGCGGGAAAGAATCCCCTAATTATCCTTCATGTGGGAACAAATGATACGGCTAGATTCTCGCTGGAAAGTATTAAGGGAGACTATGCTAGGCTGGGAAAGATGCTTAAGGAAATTGAGGCTCAGGTGATCTTTAGCGGGATCCTTCCTGTTCCTAGAGAAGGGCAACAAAGGTCTGACAAGATTATGACTGTCAACAGATGGCTTAGGCAGTGGTGCTATAAGGAGGGCTTTGGGATGTATGGCCACTGGGAGGCATTCACGGACAGAGGTCAGTTCTCTCGGGATGGACTTCATCTGAGTAGGGAAGGAAATAGACTTCTAGGATCGAGGCTGGCACAACTGATAAAGAGAGCTTTAAACTAGGAATTGGGGGGAGATGGATGGGAGATGTCCAGAAAATCTCCACGCCAGATTTTAGCATTGAGAGGGAAGAAGATGAAGTAAGAATGGATACAGCCGTGGGTAGGAGAATGTATATAAGGAGTGAGGGCGGTGTGGATACTAGTCTAATAGGTTATACTGGATGTAGAATGACTGTGCCTAATAGGGTACAAAATGTGAGCGAGGCCAAACAGCAAAAATTAAGATGTTTGTACACCAATGCGAGGAGCCTAGGTAACAAAATGGAGGAACTAGAGCTTCTGGTGCAGGAAGTAAAACCAGATATTATAGGGATAACAGAAACATGGTGGAATAGTAGTCATGACTGGACTACAGGTATTGAAGGGTATGTGCTCTTTAGGAAAGACAGAAACAAAGGTAAAGGGGGTGGAGTAGCATTGTATATCAATGATGAGGTAGAATGTAAAGAAATAAGAAGCGATGCAATGGATAAGAAAGAGTCTGTCTGGGCAAAAATTACATTGGGGAAGAAAACTAGTAAAGCCTCTCCTACGATAGTGCTTGGGGTGTGCTATAGACCTCCGGGATATAATTTGGATATGGATACAGCCCTTTTTAATGTCTTTAATAAAGTAAATACTAATGGAAACTGCATGATCATGGGAGACTTTAACTTCCCAGATATAGACTGGAGGACCAGTGCTAGTAATAATAATAGGGCTCAGATTTTCCTAGATGCGATAGCTGATGGATTCCTTCATCAAGTAGTTGCTGAACCGACTAGAGGGGATGCCATTTTAGATTTAATTTTGGTGAGTAGCGAGGACCTCATAGAAGAAATGGTTGTAGGGGACAATCTTGGCTCAAGTGATCATGAGCTAATTCAGTTCAAACTAAATGGAAGGATTAACAAAAATAAATCTGCAACTAGGGTTTTTGATTTCAAAAGGGCTGACTTTCAAAAATTAAGGAAATTAGTTAGGGAAGTGGATTGGACTGAAGAACTTATGGATCTAAAGGTAGAGGAGGCCTGGGATTAAATCAAAGCTGCAGAAGCTATCGGAAGCCTGTATCCCAAGAAAGGGGAAAAAATTCATAGGAAGGAGTTGTAGACCAAGCTGGATGAGCAAGCATCTTAGAGAGGTGATTAAGAAGAAGCAGAAAGCATATAGGGAGTGGAAGATGGGAGGGATCAGCAAGGAAAGCTACCTAATTGAGGTCAGAACATGTAGGGATCAAGTGAGACAGGCTAAAAGTCGAGTAGAGTTGGACCTTGCAAAGGGAATTAAAACCAATAGTAAAAGGCTCTATAGCCATATAAATAAGAAGAAAACTAAAAAGGAAGAAGTGGGGCCGCTTAACACTGAGGATGGAGTGGAGGTTAAAGATAATCTAGGCATGGCCCAATATCTAAACAAATACTTTGCCTCAGTCTTTAATAAGGCTAAAGAGGATCTTGGGGATCATGGTAGCATGACAAATGGGAAGGAGGATATAGAGGTAGATATTACCATATCAGAGGTAGAAGCGAAACTGAAACAGCTTAATGGGACTAAATCAGGGGGCCCAGATAATCTTCATCCAAGAATATTAAAGGAATTGGCACCTGAAATTGCAAGCCCATTAGCAAGAATTTTTAATGAATCTGTAAACTCAGGAATAGTACCGAATGATTGGAGAATTGCTAATATAGTTCCTATTTTTAAGAAAGGAAAAAAAAGTGATCCAGGTAACTACAGGCCAGTTAGTTTGACATCTGTAGTATGCAAGGTCCTGGAAAAAATTTTGAAGGAGAAATTAGTTAAGGACATTGAAGTCAATGGTAAATGGGACAAAATACAACATGGTTTTACAAAAGGTAGATCGTGCCAAACCAACCTAATCTCCTTTTTTGAAAAAGTAACAGATTTTTTAGATAAAGGAAATGCAGTGGATCTAATTTACCTAGATTTCAGTAAGGCATTTGATACCGTGCCACATGGGGAATTATTAGTTAAATTGGAGAAGATGGGGATCAATATGAACATCAAAAGGTGGATAAGGAATTGGTTAAAGGGGAGACTGCAACGGGTCCTACTGAAAGGCGAACTGTCAGGTTGGAGGGAGGTTACCAGTGGAGTTCCTCAGGAATCGGTTTTGGGACCAATCTTATTTAATCTTTTTATTACTGACCTTGGCACAAAAAATGGGAGTGTGCTTATAAAGTTTGCACATGATACAAAGCTGGGAGGTATTGCCAATTCGGAGAAGGATCGGGATATTATACAGAAGGATCTGGATTACCTTGTAAACTGGAGTAATAGTAATAGGATGAAATTTAATAGTGAGAAGTGTAAGGTTATGCATTTAGGGATTAATAACAAGAATTTTAGCTATAAGTTGGGGACGCGTCAATTAGAAGTAACGGAAGAGGAGAAGGACCTTGGAATATTGGTTGATCATAGGATGACTATGAGCTGCCAATGTGATATGGCTGTGAAAAAAGCTAATGCGGTTTTGGGATGCATCAGGAGAGGCATTTCCAGTAGGGATAAGGAGGTTTTAGTACCGTTATACAAGGCACTGGTGAGACCTCACCTAGAATACCGTTTACAGTTCTGGTCTCCCATGTTTAAAAAGGATGAATTCAAACTGGAGCAGGTACAGAGAAGGGCTACTAGGATGATCCGAGGAATGGAAAACTTGTCTTATGAAAGGAGACTTAAGGAGCTTGGCTTGTTTAGCCTAACTAAAAGAAGGTTGAGGGGAGATATGATTGCTCTCTATAAATATATCAGAGGGATAAATACAGGAGAGGGAGAGGAATTATTTAAGCTCAGCACCAATGTGGACACAAGAACAAATGGGTATAAACTGGCCACCAGGAAGTTTAGACTTGAAATCAGACGAAGGTTTTTAACCATCAGAGGAGTGAAGTTTTGGAATAGCCTTCCAAGGGAAGCAGTGGGGGCAAAAGATCTATCTGGCTTTAAGATTCTACTCGATAAGTTTATGAAGGAGATGGTATGATGGGATAATGGGATTTTGGTAAGTAATTGATCTTTAAATATTCAGGGTAAATAGGCCAAATCCCCTGAGATGGGATATTAGATGGATGGGATCTGAGCTACTATAGAAAATTCTTTCCTGGGTATCTGGCTGGTGAATCTTGCCCATATGCTCAGGGTTTAGCTGATTGCCATATTTGGGGTCGGGAAGGAAATTTCCTCCAGGGCAGATTGGAGAGGCCCTGGAGGTTTTTCGCCTTCCTCTGTAGCATGGGGCATGGTTGACTTGAGGGAGGCTTCTCTGCTCCTTGAAGTCTTTGAACCATGATTTAAGGACTTCAATAGCTCAGACATGGGTGAGGTTTTTCATAGGAGTGGGTGGGTGAGATTCTGTGGCCTGCGCTGTGCAGGAGGTCGGACTAGATGATCAGAATGGTCCCTTCTGACCTTAATATCTATGAATCTATGAATCTCTGAGGTGCAAGGTGGAAGTTTCGCCTAGGGTGCAAAATATCCTTGCACCGACCCTGGGTGCCGAGAGCAGTCCCCAGCCGATGTCCCCACCCAGCCCAGGACAGGTGGAAGTGGAGAGAGCGTGACTCCGCGCCAGCTCCTCATAGCTGCCCATGTGGCTATGTCCCTGACCCAGCTCCGGTCGGGGTGGGGAGGCCCTCGGAGCCGCAGCCTAGCCATGGCAAGAGCTGTGGGGAGCGCGGACCCTCTACCTGCCTTGAGCAAGGGGCCCAGGGTGCAGGAACATGGGCCAGAGTCTGCTCTCCTCAGGCCCCCTGCACTGTGGGCAGGTGGAGGGTCCGCTGCAGCTCCCCGCATGGCTCTTACCATGGCCAGGCTGCAGCTCTGAGGGCCCCCCCAAACTTCGGTCAGAGCCAGGTTGGGTGGAGCCATATAGGCAGCTGTGGGGAGGCTGGGTCCCTCCATCTGCCCAGGGCAGAGGGTCCGGGGGGCGGGGACACAGGCAGGGGGCTGCTTTTGGCCCCACCCTGGGCAGGAAGGGTGGGCTCCCAGGCTCCACCCTGGCTTGGCCCGGGTGGGGCCTCTGGAGAAGAGGAGGAACATGGGCAGGCTTTGGGGGAAAAAGGGGGGTGAGAGGAAGGGGGGGATATTGCCCCCCCCCACTTTTGGGAAGGCTCCAACACCCTTGTCATGAAGTGACCTTCTTAAGGCCAAAACAGCATTGCTAACTTCTATGTATTTTAGGATTTTATACTACTGCCAATCATCATAGTATCTGAGCACCTTCCTCATAAAATTGATAGCAGTAGTGAATTCCCAAGTGGACTTCATGGAGTCTCTGGCACTTCTAATCTTTTTGGGGTCAAAACTCTGCTTGGGAGAGGGTGAGGGCTTGGATGAGTTTTTGGGGGTGGATAGAAGGGTGTGTCTTTCTTAGGCTGAATAGCCTTTCAAAGAGGAAGGTTTTGAATGTTTTCCTAGAGATGGCTAGATTCTGGATTCATCTACTCTCCTTTGGAAGTTTGTTTCACAGACAAATCCCTTTGGCTGAGAACGTTTTGACTTCAGTGCTCTTGCACTACATCTTTGGCTTTGTGATCTGCATTGTTCATTTCCCATTTCAGTCCCATTTTATTCCTCCCCTCTCACAGAGCACAACTGATTTTTTTCTAATTACTTCCAGAAAATATATGCTTTGGGCTCAACTATGCAACCTCACCTTGAAGGGCAACTCTGTAGTGTGCATTAGACAGACTTTAGCTGTAGTTATAGCTCCCTAAATCTTTTGGATCTCTAAGGAAACTTGCTTGGCGTTACTGTCAGAATTGATCAAGACCATTTAAACCAGCAGGTGACTTTTACCAAGAAGGGAACGAAAAAGATGAAAGGCTTGTCTGAGAGGAAAGGACATTGGGAACTTCAAGCATATTAAATGTACACAAAAAAAGAAAAATCTACAGTACAATTACGTTATGACAAACTGACAAAGGCAAGGACATTCAAATTTTTTTTGTCTGTCCTAATTTACTAAATTTTAGCATAGCCTCTACAAGAGTTTCAGAAAAGAGTTTGCTGTTACTGTATGCAGCACGTGTACTCCAACACCTCGCCACAACAGGGTGCACTGGGGACAAAGTAACAACCCCTGCTCCACTGTTTTTCTCTCCATGTCACAAATCTTAATGATAATGCTTTATAGATTTTCTTATAAATCAATAATACACGGAGGCTGCCAGTGTTGAGCACAGTCCCCAAACCCTCACACTCATGAGTGCGATATCCCACCAACAATTTAAATGATATTTTCCCATTCCAGTCTGTTTCCTATAGAACGGTTGGATGTGGGTTCCTGTGGGATGTGGCGACAGCTGTCAATATTTATATTGTCCTTCAGATGCTTAAATAGGAAGCATAAAAGAACTCCAGGACAAAATTGAAAGATGAAATACAAAAGTTCAAAAGTTGACAACACAACAGATAAATGCAGTGGGAGCCCTGCTTCTGGTGTGTACTGTAGTATAACACATAAATAAGGCAGCCCTGGGCAGCAGATTTAATACAAACAAGAGGAAGTACTTTTTCACACAACACACAGTTAACCTGTAGAACTCATTACCATGGGATGTTGTGATGGCCAAAAGTATAACTGGGTTAAAAAATGAACTAGATAAGTTCATAGAGAGTAGGTCCATCAATAACTATCAAGAAGGTTCAGAGATGAAATCCCATCTTCGGGGCAACCCTAAGTCTCTGACTGCCCAGTTTTTTCCAACCTTTCCACATATGTTTTCTAAATCTTTTATCATTTTTGTTCCTGTCCTGTGGACTCTCCAATTTGTCCACCTGCTTATTAAAATGTGGCACCACAGTACTCCAGGTGATGCCTCACCAGTGCCAAGTAGAGTGGGACAATTACCTCCCATCTCTAACATGTAACACCCCTGTTAATACACCAGAATATTAGACTTTTTCTCATCTGCATCATATTGTTGACTTATATTCAATTTGTGATCCACAGTACCAGCCAGATCCTTCTCAGCAATACTACTGCCTAGCCAATTATTTCACATTTTGTAGTTGTGTATTTGATTTTTCCTTCCTAAGTGAAGTACTTTAAACTCGTCTTTATTGAATTTCATCTTGTTGAATTCAGATCAGTTCTCCAATTTGTCGAGATCGTTTTGAATTCTAATCATGTCCTCCAAAGTGCTTGCAACCCCTCCCTGCTTGGTGTCATCTGCAAATTTTATAAGCATACTCTCCACTCCATTATCCAAGTTATTAATTAAAATATTGAATAGTAACAGACTCACATTTGACCCCTGCGGGATTCCATTAGATACACCTTTCCAGGCTGACATCGAACTATTGATAACTACTCTTTTAATGTGGTCTTTCAACCAGTTGTGCACCCACTTGGTAGTAATTTCATGCTGACCACATTTCCCTAGTTTGCATATGAGAATGTTGTGTAAGACTGTCAAAAGCCTTATGAAAATCAAGATATATCACATCATCTGCTTCCCTTGATTCATTAGGCCAATAAGAAGGAAATCACATTTGTTTGGCATAATTTGTTCTTGACAAATCCATGTTAGTTATTCCTTATTATCCTATTATCCTCCAGATGCTTACAAACTGATTGTTTAATAATTTGTTCCAGTATCTTTCCAGGTATTAAGTGAGTCTGACTAGTCTATAATTCCCTGGGTCCTCTTTGCTCCTCTTTTTAAAGACAGGTTCTATGTTTGCCTTTCTCTAGTCTTATAGGACCTCATATGTCCTTTAGGAGTCCTCAAAGATAATTGCTAATGGTTCTGAGATTGTTCAGCTAGTTCCTTTAGTACCCTAGGATGAATTTCAACCTAGCCTGCCAATTGAATTCAACTGACCTACCTAAATATTCTTCTAGCACAGTGGTTCTCAAACTGTGGGTCGGGACCCCAAAGTGAGTTGTGATCCCATTTTAATGGGGTCTCCAGGACTGGTATTAGACTTGCTGGGGCCTGGGGACAAAGACAGAGCCCAAGCCCCACTACCCCGGTCCAAAGCCCAAGTCCCATCACCCGGGCTGAAGCCCTTCGTCTTTGGTCCCCCCGCCTGGGGTTGTGGGGCTCAGGTAGGCTCAGGCTTTGGTCACCCCTCCTGAGGACATGTAGTACTTTTTGTTGTCAGAAGAGGGTCACAGTGCAATGAAGTTTGAGAACCCCTGTTCTAGCACGATAGGGTGCCAGTCTCAGTTGGGGTCTCTGGGCACTACTAGAATACAAATAATAGGCAACCCACAATGGGAGATTGACAACACCGAGAGAGTACCAGATTCTGGACGATAGTGAATGGCTACAAGTTTGATTGAGGACCTAAGGCAGTATGTTAAAAAAACAATGAGTAAGTTAGTTATGCCCAACAACAACAAAAATCTATACAGCATGTAGCAGTGGTGGAAAGTGGATTAAAATAATCAAATCTTGGGCCATAGCATCTATTGATGTAAAATTACTACTAGAGCTAACATTGTGCGTGTGAAAGAAAGTTTCTAAAAGCACTGGAATTATGTTTCTCAAACACATGTTAATGAAGGGATAGAGCATACAGTTGCTATGTGCACATGAAGCTCCCACTGACTTTAAGTGAGGTTCTAAAAACAGTGCAGCGGCAGGAAACTTTTTTCCCAATTAAGTTTTCATAATCAACATTAAAATCTATTATGGTAGTTTTGTTAGCACGTGTTACTGACATGTAGTACAAACAACATAAAAAGTAGCCATAGATGCTAATGATCTGAAAATGCATACAAAATGCTAACACGTGGTGTATAGTAAAATTTCTCATATTTATGTGAAAATATATTACGTAGATTACAATTCTTACTGCATTGCCTTAAACACTGAGGAAGTCCCTTATTTGTCATTTCTCAGTTAAACGAAAGTTATTGTTGTTTTAAAAACAATTCCCTTCTCTGAGAAACTCTTTTATAGTTAAAATCCACCATAAAGAAACTTTACTATATTATTTTTAAACCACCCATATGTATTCAAGGCTTTGCAGCAATGATCCCTGTGGAAAAATTCAGCAACACTTCAGCTGTTCTGCGAGAACTCCTTTTGCTGTAAAAATGAATAAGCCTGATAGAAATATGTCAAGTCAAGATGAGCATTTATTTGCCTTGTGCATTGAGACTATTGTACTTGCCAGCACCCTGTGAACACCAGAGTGTGATTCAGAGCATTAGCTTATTATTTCCCTCACTGATTCTATTTTAAGAAACTGCATACATAAGTGATTCTGAACCTGACATTTGCAGTAAACTACCACTTGAAAGTTCACTACCATGTTTTAATCTTGTAGTTAGAGTATCATTTAAAAGGAATTAATGTTTGTTAATCAAACCTACAAAAAGTACGATTTAAAGATTGATCTTTGCTCCTCACAACTAGCTGATACCACTATTACAGCAAATCTAGAGCTTACAAGTGCTGTCATCCTCCAAAGTGGCAGAGTTAAAGGACCTAAAGCACTATGTTCATTAATATGAGCACTCAAAGTGACGAGATGCAGGTTTGCATTATATCTACACTATTAAACTATTACACAGAGTTGCACTTCACCAATTTGGAATGAAATCCTGCAGCTCTTAATTACATAAACAATCCTATTGATTTCAGTGGAACTGTTCTGATGAGTAAGGTTTGCATACACATACCTTATTGAAATACGACTTTGCTGATTAAGGTAAAATGAAATAAGTAGGGTCTGTTACATGAACTATTATCATCATCATAATTATCATATGGCAAATAAAAAGTAACAGCAAAGATGAATTGTTCTACTTCTATAAAGCACAATGGGGCAACTTCTATGAAAAGCTACTGATTAGAACTTCATCTCAGACATGAAGACTGGCTACTGATAACCAGCAACTTTATTTCAGCCTCTTTCATCATCTTCACAGTTCCTCATGCTGGAGGGAAGCCTGAACGGGAGATGTAGGAGTGAAAAGTCGGTTGGCTTTTTAGACAAATTTCTTCTTTCATACTTTGGTGTTAGTAGCTAAAGGCGTCCTCTTGGCAATTTAAAGGTTTATTGGTTAAAGAGTGAGAAAAGGTGTTAGGATCCCCAGATTATATTCCTGGCTCTGTCACTGATTTGCTGTAGGAACCAAACTTCCCTTTGAATTCTTCTATATGGGCAGAGGGCTCTAACCTTCCTCCTAGGAGGAGGTCACATGAGCTGCACCTACTAAACCAGATAATCTCTGGGGATCTAATAGAGGCATGGAGCATTCACGTGTAGGATACTTGCCTCTATTCCTCTTCCTGCTCTCTGCAGCCCTTTTAGAACCACAGCTTCTTTAGCAGCCATGCTGTCAGGGACTCCCTGACTGCTGGTTGCCCCTAGGGTGTCTTTGGAGAGTAACTCCACAATGGGGAGTAGGAAGCTACTCAAACTCTGCATGTAGAGTTGCCAGGTGTCCAGTTTTCGACCGGAATGCCCAGTTGAAAAGGGACTCCGGCTACTCCAGTCAGCACCGCTGACCAGGCTGTTAAAAGTCCAGTTGGCAGTGCTGCAGGTCTATGGTAGGCTAGTCCCTACTTGTCCTAGCACTGTGCTGCCAACAGGTCTGTCTCCTAGGCGGGGGGGGGGCCATGGGGCTCTCTGTGCTGTCCCCACTCCAAGCACCAGCTCCGCACTCCCATTGGCCAGGAACCACGGCCAATGGGAGCTGGGGGGCAGTGCCTGTGGGTAAGAGCAGCGCACGAAGCCTCCTGGCCCTGCCTAGGAGCCGACCTTCTGGCCGCTTCTGGGGTGCAGCGCTGTGCCAGGAGAGGCAGGGATTCTGCCTTAGCCCCACTGTGCTGCTGACCAGGAGGTACCCAAGGTAAGCCTATGCCTCAACCCTGAGTCCCCTGCCCCTGCCCTGAGCCCCCCCAAACCTGGAGGTCCCTCCTGCACCCCAAACGCCTCATCCCCAGCCGCACCCCAGAGCCTGCACCCCCAGCCGGAGACTCACCCCTCCACACCCCAACCCCCTGCCCTAGTCCAGAGCCCCCTCCCACACCCTGAACCCTCATCCCTGACTTCACCCCAGAGCCTGAACCCTCAACACAGAATCTGTACCCCCTCCTGCACTCCAACCCCCCTGCCTCAACGTGCAGCCCCCTCCTGCACTCCAAATTCCTCAGCCCCACCCCCCAACCTAGAGCCCCCTCCTGCACCCCAAGCCTCTCATCCCTGGACCCACCCCAGAGCCTGCACTCCCCAGCCCATAGCCCAACCCCCTGCCTCAACCCACAGCCCCCTCCCACATTCAGAATCCCCTGGCCCCACCCCCTAGCCTGGAGCCCTCTCCTGCACCCCAACTCCCAGTCCCAGCCCAGAGTCCCCTCCTACACCCATAACCCCCTAATTTTGGCCCCACCCTGGAGCCCACATCCCTAGTTAGAGCTTTCACCCCCCCCCCCCACACCCCCAAGCCCCTCCCCCAGCCCAGTGAAAGTAAATGAAGGTTGGGGAGAGCAAGCCACTGAGGGAGGGGGAATGTAGTGAGCAGGGGAAGGAGCCTTAGGGAAAGGGTGGGGTAGGGTGTTCAGTTTTGTACAATTAGAAAGTTGGCAACCCTATCTGCATGCAGTAACTTATGCTAGTTTTTCCTTCATTTTTTTTTCTCCAGGGCAGTAGGGGGACATCTGACAGAACCCAGCTTTCCCCCAACCTATGCAGCCAGACCACACAGAAACCCAAGGGAAGTGGAAAATGGGGAACACACTAGTGAAATGGCACTTCCCAGTTTTGTTAGATTCTGCAGCAGTGGAGTAGAGAATCTGGGAAATCCATGCTAAGAGGTTACATTTAAAATGATGTCTAAGGCACAACACAAAACAGTCTATTCACTGATACTGCCATTAAGTAATTGTATTGGGGGTGGTTTCATTTGTCTGGGATTTTGTTACTAAAAGGACAATGAAAATATCCTTGTAAATTTTTCTTTTGAGTTCCAACTATCAGGTCTAAACCAGATTTAAACAGTCCAATGATACCCTTGTTTTATCTCACAGCTTGGAGTTTGCATTCTAGGGCCAAATTTTAAAAATTATTTAGATGCCTGAAGATGCAGATAGGTGCCTAGTGGGATTTGCAAAAGTGCCTACATGCCTAACTCCTAGTGACTTCTCTTGTGACGCAGGAAGCAAAAAACAGGCTCCGCCAGCAGTCACTTTTTGATGTCTAAAAGTTAAAGCTGTTAACACAGAAAAGACACCGACTCTGCAACTGAAGGTACTATTTGAACACCATAAAGTTTTCCCTATACTTCTCAAACTAACATCTTCAGGTTGGCTGCATACAATTATCACTCCCATCTGCATTCAAGTGTAGTAATTCAAGTAAAAACTAACTGTATTTTTCATCTTCCTGGAACTCAAGCTCTGGCTACGCAAGTTTTCAATTGCAGTGCATGGCATCAATATGGGTCCCCTAAAATTTAGCTTCAAGTTTCAGGTTAGAACCCAAAAAGTCAAGGCAAGCTCAGATGGAAATCCAAGCTTCCCAATGAAACTTAAAAATAAAATTCAGATAGTTTTAAAACAAAATCATAAAGCCACCTCAGTTTGCTAGAAAGGTAAAATTTTGTTTTGTGCTCTGTAACAAAAGCCCAAACCTGATGAACTGTGTGCTTTAAGGTTTTTGGCCCACATTTTGCACTGCTCTAGATGCAGTAACATCCTTATATCTCTACTGGCATAATGACCAAGAGATGGAGATCCCCAGACTGAGATATTTTACATGGCACTGTAGTGTCCTTTGGTTACTCTTTCTTTATATTTCAATTTAATTTAAAAGATTGCAGTTGCACAAAACAGACCTCTCCTAAAAATATTAGTAATAGCTCTTTCATGCTGCAATTCTTTGATGACAGCATGACATTCAACTCAGCAGAATGTACAAATATATAAAAAGTCAAATAAAAGAGATGGAGCCATAATATAAGATTATTATTAAAACATTTCGGGGCTCAGACTAAATTTTAAAAAATGCTGTGAAATATCTCATTTTTCCTAAAATAAGATTAAATATAAGGGAATCAATATATGGCAACAGAGGGAAGTTTATTCGTTATTATTGCAATGATATTATTGCAATGAAATTTAAGGTAAAACATTTTGTCCTAAGTAAAGCCGTAAATTTACTGTATCAAAAGCAGCAAGAAAGGTGAATGATAATATGAATACAGTAGAACTTCAGCGTTATGAATACCAGAGTTACAAAATAACCCATCAACCACACACCTTATTTAGAACTGGAATTTTGCAATCAGGCACCAGCAGAGACCAGAAAAGAAAAGAAAAGAAAAGAAAAGAAAAGAAAAGAAAAGAAAAGAGCAAATACTGTACAGTACTGTTTTAAACGTAAACTACTAAAAAAAAGGGAAAGTTTAAAAAAGATTTGACATGATAAGGAAACTGTTTCTGTGCTTGTTTCATTTTCATTAAGGTGGTTAAAAGCAGCAATTTTCTTCTGCATAGTAAAGTTCCAAAGCTGTATTACGTCAATGTTCAGTTGTAAACTTTTGAAAGAAAAACCATAACATTTTGTTCAGAGTTATGAACAACCTCCATTCCTGAGGTGTTTGTAACATGGAGGTTCTATTGTATTAATTTGCCTAGAATAAAGGAATTATTTATGGAATAAAGGAAAACATCATTAGAAAATTAAACAGCCTAAGTCATTAAGTAAACTAGAACTCATTTAAAATGAAGTTGGAATAACTTTTTCCTCACTGTTTGTCTCATAAAACAAAGTAGGAGTGTACCGAACAGAGGACTGTTGATAGTTTGCGTCTGAGATTATTCCTAAAATACACAAGAGAAGGTTCAACACTATAACTACTCCTTTCTGCATTTGCCAGCAGTCTTGGTTTTGTATGTTGGGTTAGAGTGCCATCACACCATATAAACAGATACATGGTCTCTGATGATATAGACTTTACATTGGGAGCCTAATTCTCAAACATGGACACCTTATTAGGACACTTAAATCCCAGATTTGGTTGCCCAAATTATTTAGGCACCTTTATCCTCTTTATTACTGATTTCTGTATAGAATATGGGATTTGAACTTCCTATAAGGACACCTACATTTGAAAATTGAGATCTGTACACCCTTACCTACATAAAAGAACACTATTAAGGTTGAAAAATCAAGCACTCAGAGGTTAGGAAATGCTAAAATTAAGGTTGCCTGTGCAATCTTAATTCAGCCCCCTTGTGCATATGCATTATGCCAGTTTTTAATTAATTGATCAAATACTATTTTTTCTCTGTCTCATTCAGGATGTAAGATGAATGGTGCTCACTTAATGAGCAGATATTCAATATTTTATTTTTTTGTCCCCACTGTTCAGTGTGGCCTTCTTCTTTAATTACTGCAAACGCTGCTCTAAAGACAGAATTATTAATTTCTTCATGGGCTCATCTCTAGCACTTATCACTACGGTGTCCGAGTACTTCACAAACATTAATGTATTTTTGCAAAACCTCTGTGAGCTGTGAGGGTGGTATTATCCTCATTTTACTAATAGGAAGCTGAAGCAGAGAGAGATTAAAGTCAAAAGTATCCACAAATGTTGGGAGCCCAATGAGAGACGTCTAAGGCCTGATTTTTCAGAGTACATAGCATTCATATGCGCAAAGCACAGTTCCCACTGACTGCAGTTGCAGTTATGCGTGCTCAACACCTGTAGAATTCAGGCTGCAGAGCCCCAAGCTGGGCACTGAGGAAATACGGAACATGCAATTAGGGACCACCTGTGAAAAGTTTGGTTTATGTGATTTGCTTAGCATCACACAAAAAATCTGTGGCAAAGGCAGGAACAAAATCCAATTCTCCAGGGCAGCATTCAATTGCCTTAACTATGAGACTCTCCTTTTTCTTCCTACCTCAATCTAAGGTTTAGTCCAACTTCCCCTCTGCCCGGTGAGTGCTCGACCCACTCCACCCCGCCTCTTTCCGCCTCTGCATTGCCCTGGCCCCGCCCCCATTCCACTCCTTCCCCAAAGTCCCCCCCCTTCCCACACCCATCTCCCAAGTCCCCACCCCTTCTCTGCCTCCTCCCCTGAGCATGCCGTGTCCCCACTCCTTCCCCTCCCTCCTGGAAAGTCCTAAGTGCCTCCAAACAGCTGTTAGGTTGTGGGAGTGGGTGGGAAGCACTTGGAGGGAGACGGAGGAGCGGGGATGCAGCAGGTTGGGGGGGTGGAAAGGGGCGAGTGAGGGGGAGCTTGACTGCTGGTGGGTGCGGAGCACCTGCTAATTTTTCCCCATGGGTGCTCAAGCCCCAGAGCACCCACAGAGTCGATGCACACACACACACACACACACACACACACACACACACAGAGTCGATTCTGCTGAATAGCAACCCCATTAATTACACCTTTTTGTTAATGGAAACATTCTGCCAGGAACTGATACTGTCCAATTGATAAAAGAAAAGGAGTACTTGTGGCACCTTAGAGACTAACAAATTTATTAGAGCATAAGCTTTCGTGAGCTACATGAACTGTAGCTCACGAAAGCTTATGCTCTAATAAATTTGTTAGTCTCTAAGGTGCCACAAGTACTCCTTTTCTTTTTGCGAATACAGACTAACACGGCTGCTACTCTGAAATTTGACTCGACAGATCACTACAGTTCTGTCACTGTTAGGATTTAGACTGCAACTCATTTGTGCTTCTATTTGCTTGCTTTAACCTGTAAATAACTCACTATTTTTTTTCCTAGTTAATAAACCTTTAGATAGTTTATTACAGGATTGGTGTCAGATCTAGGGTAAGTGACTGGTCTCTTGGGACTGGAAGCAACCTGAATCTTGTGTGATTTTTGGTGTAAGTGACCATTTATCACTAAGTCCAGTTTGTCTGGGTGGCAAGATAGACTGGAGAATCTAAGGGGACTGTCTGTGGCTCGATGTTAAGACTGTTACAGTGATCCAGGAGTTCACATTTGTCACTGGTTTGATGAAATCTAAATATAGAATACACCACCAGTTTGGGGTGTCTCCTTAAAGCCACTCCAGACAGCGTGACAGCTGAGCAGAGAAAGGTATTCCGTTTCACAGAGGAGTTAGCTGTTTTGATATCTGGTTTAATTATGATTTGAAACAAAAAACAAAAATGTCATGATTCTCTGCAAAATGGGATGGGACACTGACTCTGGAGCAGTCTGTGCCAAGAGCAACACATCCTGGCAACCCTGAGGCAGGCTGCCCTGCAGCCACAGAATCCTGGAAGCCTTTGGGTCGCAGCCCCAGGCCAGTCCACTTGGCAGGCTGCACCAGAGCTGAAGAGGAGGCAGGCACATTTCCATCAGAATTTTGTCTGGCAGAGCCGGCTCCAGGCACCAGGTTTGCAAGCAGGTGCTTGGGGCAGAATTTGGCAGCATTTAGAATGGGGCAGCAGTCTGTATCCTGTGGCAGTAATTTGGCGGCAGCTCAGCTGCTCTTCCTCCCACCCCGGTGGCTTTTGGCAGCAGCTCCGCTGCTGCTGCAGCGGCGGCAATTCGGCTGCAACTGCTTGGGAAGGCAAAATTGGTAGAGCCGCCCCTGTTGCCTGGTTTCCGGCTGAATCATAAAAATCACTGTCTTTGCAGAACATTTTGACTTAGACGAATCAACAAATTCCAGTGGAAAACTGTTTTTTTCAAGAAGGTTTAGCCCCAGGCTTAGTGCAGTCTGTGCAGACAGAAATCAGCCTGCCCTAGTGATTAGGGAAAAGGCCTGGGAATCAGAACCTATGGGTTTCTAGTCCTAACTTTGACACCAGTCCACTGTGTGACCTTAGGCAAATTAGATGTTTTTGCTGTGACTCTGCCTACCTCCAACTATAAAATGGTGGTGATAATGTCTACTTTATAAGGGAACTGTGAGATGATACTCATTAGGGTGCACAAAGACCTTGGAGATCCTCATGTGAAAAGTACCAGTTATTATTGCTAATTTTATACAAAGGAATAAGAAAGCCTTTTTCACTTGCGAAAAATTGACTTTCATCAAAACGAAAAGGTTTTTTGCAAAATCATTGTTTAGAATGGTAAAACATGATTTATTTATTTATAGGTCTGCTCTAGGCAACAGGCAAATGAATTACTGAGAAACAAACTTCTCATGTTCATGCAATTATTCATTGCACAAAATAATGACAGATAAAAATCATACAACATATACCAGAATTATTATTAAATTTTCTCTAAGGTATCAGCAGCTGTAAAAATTTAAGAGTGAAATCTTTCTTCATACGCTATAATCCTGAATCTCCTCTACTGTATCCTGTATTAAAACATTCCCAATATCATTCAATTCATTTCTATAAATACTCTATGTATTCTGGTCTTTACTCACATCATGCAGCTTAACTGCAGAACAATCTTTCCCTTCAAAACAGGAACATACAATATTCCATCTAGCCTCTTGACACACAATACATTTTCACATTTGTGTGAATTATCACTGTAATAAAGTTAGTGAATTCTAATCCTCCCAAGGGCTGTCACAAAAGAACGATCCTGAAACTCAGATCATCTTAAAAAGGATAGTGGAGGTGAAGTGAAAATCCTGGTTTCCAAATATGAGCTATAAAAAAAAAGAAAGATGAATAATAGTCATTCAACACAGACACAGACTAGTGTTTTTTTGTTTTTTACATAATAAGGAAACTCAATTGACTATCACAACTGTGGCAGAGCTCCGACCTTGTCCCTGTGGGTCTCACGCTTCCAGGCAGTTTATGTTCGCTTCAGAGGCTCACTACAACCCTCCACGTAGCCCTTCTCTCTCTAGGACTAGGGATACAGTCTACTGAGCCCTTTTCATCATAAGCCAGCAAGGAAGTTGGTGAGAGAACTCCTACAGTCTCTGTTGCTCCTACGGCCTCATAACAAAACAGTTTAGCCTTCCATCCTGACAGGGGTCTGTTTTCCCCTCCCAGGTGGTGTTTCCGTAGTGGTGGGTTGGAGGGAACCCAGGCCCACCCTCTACTCCGGGTTCCGGCCCAGGGACCCTAATGGTAACGGTTATTGGAAGCCAACCTTTCACTGCCAAAGTTGCTACATTTCCCTGGGCCACTTCCCCACAGCTCTCCTGCTTCTCCCTTCTTCATCCTTACCTTAGGGCTCCCTTACCAATGACTTGAGAGTGTCTTCATTAACCAGCCCTTCAGCCGCACTTTCTTTTCCTCTGGCTCCCCTCTGCATGACAGTAGTGAGCCCTTTTATAGTATCAGAGGGGCCTTAATTAGAGTCAGGTGCTCACATGAACTTAATGGCTTCACCTGACTCTTTGCAGGTTAATTGGAGTCAGGTGTTCTCATTAGCCTGGACCAGCCCCTGCTCTGGTCAGTCAGGGAATAGAAAATCCAGTGGCCAGTATATCTGCCTTCTGCTACTCTGCTGCAGGGGTGAAAGTAAGCTAGAGGATTTACTGGTACGCTGGAATCCTGAGCAGGGGCCGTGGCCTCAACCGGAAGAGGCATGGCCTTAAATCCCCAGGCCCTTTAAATCTTGATTTAAAGGGCCAGGGCTCCAGCTGCGGTAGTGGCGATTGGGAGCCCGGGGCCCTTTAAATCACCCCTGAGCTACCAGGTGCAGAGGCAGCTGGGAACCCCGGGGCTCGGGGGCAATTTAAAGGGCCCAGGGCTCCAGCTGCCGCTACCGCAGCGGAGCCCCGGGCCCTTTAAATCACTGAGGAGCCCTGGGGGCTCCTGGCTGCCACCGCTACCCCGGGGCTCTGGCGGAGCTTTAAAGGGCCTGGGGCTCCACTGTGGTAGCAGCTGCCGGAGCCACGAGCCCTTTAAATTCCTGCCTGAGCCCTGCTGCCCGAGCCCCGCCGTCGCTACCCCAGGGCTTCGGCAGCAGGGCTCCAGCAGGGATTTAAAGGCCCAGGGTGGTGGCAGTGGCTGGAGCTCCAGGGCCCTTTAAATCCTCACCAGAGCCCTGCCACCACTACCCCAGGGCTTCAGCAGCAGGGCTTAGGTGGAGATTTAAAGGGCTGGGGCGGTAGCAGCAGCTGGAGCTCCAGGGCCCTTTAAATCCCTACAGCAGCCCCACTGCCGCTACCCCAGGGCTTTAAATTGCCATCTGGGAAAGCCGGTGCCGGTATGGCGCACTGGCTCTTACCGGTATGCTGTACTAGGGCGTACCAACTTACTTTCACCTCTGCTCTGCTGTACCCAACTGGCCTGGGTCTATCACATATCTCTCCCCCGCTCAACAACAAGGGGTTGGGCAGCTTGGGACACCAGACAGTGTACGCGTGATAAGCCATCTGCGTTGCCATGGTGACTCCCTGCTCTGTGCTGTATGCAGAACTGGAAAGGCTGGAGGGATAAGAACCACCTGGTTACCCCTGTGTTCTTTTCCTTGTTCGGTTGCATCCATTGAAGAGGGGCATGGTTGGTCACAAGGATAAATCTGCGCCCAGCAGGTAATAACGCAATGTTTCCATGGCCCATTTTATGGCCAGGCACACTCTCTCTACCACTGCGTATTTTTGTTCCCTCGGAAGTTTCCTACTGAGGTAGAGAGTTGGGTGTTCCTCTTCCCCAACCATCTGTGACAGGACAGCCCCTAACCCCACTGCAGATGCATCTGTCTGTAGGAAGAATTCTTTACTGAAATCCGGGGATATCAATACAGGGTTACTGCAGAGGACAGTCTGTAGGTCCGCGAATGCTCTCTGCTGCATCAGACCATCTGATTGGATCAGGACCACGGGCCTTCAGTAAGTCTGTTAGGGGACTTGCCCTTGTGACAAAATGGGGGATGAAACGCCGGTAATACCACTCCACCCCTAGGAATGCTCGGATCTGCTTCTTACGACTCAGCCGTGGCCAATTTTGGATGGCCTCTAATTTATTCAGTTGTGGTTTTACCAGACCTTTTCCTACCACGTAGCCAAGATATTTGGCCTCCATGAACCCTACGGCACACTTAACAGGGTTCGCCGTAAGGCCAGCTCGCCTGAAGGTATCAAGGACCGCCCCCACTTTTTCCAAGTGGGTCTCCCAGTCTGGGGTATGAGTCACCACGTCATCCAAGTAGGCCGTAGCATAACTGGCATGGGGGCATAACAACTTGTCCATGAGGCACTGAAAGGTAGCTAGGACCCCATGTAGTCCAAAAGGGAGGACCGTATATTGGAAGAGACCCTCTGGTGTAGAAAACACCATCTTTTCCTTTGCATCTTTGGCTAGGGGAATCTGCCAGTACCCCTTTGTCAAGTCTAGGGTCATCAAATACCAGGCATTCCCCAGATGGTCCACTAGTTCATCTATGCGGGGTATAGGGTAGGCATCAAACTGGGATATCTCGTTTAGTTGACGGAAGTTGTTGCAGAACCTCGTGGTGCCATCAGGTTTGGGCACCAACACTATTGGGCTGGACCACTGACTGACTGTGGGATTCTTTGATGATTCCCATCTCCAGCATTTTCCTGACTTCCACTTTTATTTCCTCCCTTTTGGCTGCTGGCACCCAGTAGGGCCTTATAGATACTCTGGCCTCAGGGTTGGTGATGATGTGGTGATATGTTCCAGTTGTGCCACCCAGCTTTATCAAGAATACGTCTTGATATTGGGCAATCATCTCAGTTACCTCTTTCTTCTGGGCTCTCGTTAGATCAGGAGACACCCTCACCTGGCCAGGATTTTTGTTTCCTGGGTGCAGCTCTTCTCAAACCACTGTGCATGCCTCTTGCGCATGCCAGAATTTCAGAAGGTTGACATGGTATATCTGCTCTAGTTTTCGATGTCCTGGTTGTCGCACCTTGTAATTTACTTCCCTTATGGGTTCGACTATTTCGTAGGGCCCTTGCCACTGGACCAACAGCTTACTTCCAGCCATAGGTACCAGTACCATTACTCGGTCACTGGGTTGAAACTGATGAACCTTGGCTTGACGGCTGTAGTAGCTTCTCTGGGCGTCTTGGGCCTTCTCTAGGTGCTCCTTCACTATGGGAGTGACCCAGGCTATCTGGTCCCTCATCCATAGCACATGATCTATTACGTTCTTCCCCTCACTGGGTTCCTTGGCTATTTCCTTGGCTATGTCCAGGATGCCTTGGGGGTTGCGTCCATACAACAGCTCAAAGGGGGAGAATCCGGTGGAAGCTTGGGGGACCTCGCAGATGGCGAACATGAGGTACGGTAGTAGGTTGTCCTAATCTTTCCCATCCTTGCTTACCACCTTTCTTATCATGGCCTTGAGGGTCCGGTTAAATCTTTCCACCAGACCATCGGTTTGTGGATGGTAAACCAAGGTCCGCAGGGTCTGGACATGGAGCAGGGAACACAGGTCCTTCATCAACTTGGACATGAATGGTGTTCCCTGGTCTGTGAGGATTTCTTTTGGTAGCCCTACCCGGGCAAAGATTGCCACTAATTCTTTGGCAATGCTCTTGGAAGCTGTGTTTCGTATGGGGACAACTTCAGGGTACCTGGCTGCATAGTCTAGGATGACAAGCACGTACTGGTGGTTTCGGGTCGTTTTCTCTAGCGGCCCCACAAGATCCATGGCAATCCGCTCAAACAGAACTTCGATGATCGGCAGGTTTACCAGATGAGCTCTTAGATGTGGACGAGGGCTGTGCAGTTGACATTCAGGGCAAGAAGCACAGTACCGCGGGACGTCTTCATGTACCCCTGGCCAGAAGAACCTGCGTAAGATTCACACCTGGGTTTTCTCCACTCCCAGGTGCCCTCCAAAAAGGTGACTGTGAGTAAGGCGTAATATTGCCTTCTGGTGTTTCTGGGGTACTAGGAGCTGGTGTACCTCTTGCTCCTGCATTTGCACGACCCGGTACAGGAGACTCCTCTTGATCACAAAATAAGGCCCTAGACCCCGGGCCTTTCCCTCTATACGTACCCCATCTATCTCAGCCACCTCCTTCCTGGCTTTCTCATACCTTGGGTCTTCCACCTGGTCCCATCCAAAAGTCTCTCTCCCGGGGCTTATCAGCCTGAACATTGAGGGATCTGTCTCTGCCCTCTTGGCTGGCTCTGTGAGCTTGGGGTTGGAAGCCGTCTCTGACCCCTACTCCATCTTGGGGCCCTCCCCTTTGGTTGCCCATGTACATCTGCCTACTCAGGCGGCTCTCTGTCCTGGTATCAGGATTTGGATACCCAAGGTCTTGGCCGCCCTTCTTTCTCTCTTGGTCTTCCTGGCTTTCCTCAGGACAGGGAATAGCTCGTGGGACATTTCCACGAAAAATGGGAAGTGACATTCTGCCACGGAAGCCTCCTGAAGTTCAGGGAGCTCCTCTCCCTCCAATTCCTCGGGTGGGAGCAAGTTTCCTAACCCTGAGAAATCTCTACCTATGAGCACAGGGTATAGGAGGTTTGGGACTACCCCTGCTTTCACCCCGGTGACATTTTCCTGAATTTCAATTTTCACTGGTATGATGGGATAGTAACTAACTGTCCCATGGACTCAGGTTACCCCCATACGCTTAGCCTGCATTAACTGGCTGCGCTTCACTAATTTACCTGAAATTAGGGTGATAGCACTCCCTGAATCTACGAGTGCCATGGTTTCTACCCCATTCAGCTTTACCTGCCTGGTATATTTATGTGGGTTTACTGCAACCCCTACAATATTGAGCAGGCTGCATGGATCTGCCCTGTCCCCCAGCTTACACTGCATGGGCTCTATGACATTGGGGCACTGAACCGCTATGTGCCCCAACTCCCCGCACCTGTAACATTTATAATTACTTCTAGTCACTCCCCTATCACATGGGTTAAGGGGTTTAGTTTCAGGGTCCCCCCCACTCAGGCCTTTTCCTTCCTTCTGGGTTCCCAGCTGGTTTTCAGTCCCCCTCTTCTTCCACCTAGGACTCCCTGGGGATTTTGCCACCCAACCCTCCAGGGTCAGGGTCGAGTGTTTGCTTCATGAGGGGCCTTCCTTAGGGAGTTGGGTCAATCATTTTGGCGAAGGTGGATGGATCATTCTGGCATACCCATTTGTGGAGATCTGGCAGCAATCCCCGCATGTAATGGTCCATTACCAAAGTCTCCAAAATCTCCTCTGGCTGCATGCCTCAGGTCGTAGCCACTTCTGAGCGAGGTGTATGAGGTCGAATAGTTGTGACCTCGGAGGTTTATTCTCCCTGTATTTCCACTCCTGGAACCTCTGGGCCCATACCGCTGCCGTCACCCCTGATCACGCTAGGATCTCTGCCCTTAGCTGGGAATAGTCAGCGGCGTCTTTGGTGGGCAGATCAAAGTAGGCCTTCTGGGCCTCTCTGCACAAAAAAGGGGCGAGAATGCTGGCCCACTGCTCCTGGGGCCAAGCCTCACACTGAGCAGACCTTCCAAATGAGAGGAGATATGCCTCTACATCATCTTCTGCTGTCATCTTTGGCAGACAGCCGGTGGCCCTCAGGGTTCAGGTCCCATCGGATCCCGGGCCTGGGTGGTGAGGATCTTCAGTAGGTCCATTACCTCGCACAGGAGGGCTTGATCTTGGATCGCCTGGCTCATTAATAATTGGCTGGTTTCCTGCTGTAGCCTCATGAACTCCTGTTGCGCCATCACCTGAGCCTGGGTTGCCTCCTGCTGGGCCGCCGTGGCTTGCACCAGTGCTCTCACCACCTCCTCCATTGTGGTACAAATCCAAAACAACAAACCCTAACGCACTTTAAAAACAAAACAAAAACCTCTTTGTTCTGCCATGCTGTGAACAATCACGATCCCACCCCTGACATCAGTTGTGGCAGAGCTCCAACCTTGTCCCCATGGGTCCCGCACTTCCAGGAGGTTTATGCTAGCTTCAGAGGCTCACTGCAACCCTTCACGTAGCCCTTCTCTCTCTAGGACTAGGGATACAGTCTACTGAGCCCTTTTCATCATAAGCCAGCAAGGAGGTTGTTGAGGAACTCCCACAGTCTCTTTGCTCCTATGGCCTCATAACAAAACAGTTTAGCCTTCCATCCTGACAGGGGTCTGTTTTCCACTCCCAGGTGGTGTTTCTGTAGTGGTGAGTTGGGGGGAACCCAGGCCCACCCTCTACTCTGGGTTCCGGCTCAGGGACCCTAATGGTAGCAGTTATTGGCAGCCAACCTTTCACTGCCAGAGTTGCTACATTTCCCTGGGCCACTTCCCCACAGCTCTCCTGCTTCTCCTTTCATCCTTACCTTAGGGCTCCCTTACCAATGACTTGAGAGTGTCTTCATTAACCAGTCCATCAGATGCACTTCCTCTCCTCTGGCTCCCCTCTGCCAGACTGAGCCCTTTTATAGTATCAGAGGGGCCTTAATTAGAGTCAGGTGGTCACATTAGCTTAATGGCCATCCCTGACTCTTTGCAGGTTAATTGGAGTCAGGTGTTCTCATTAGCCTGGAGCAGCTCCTGCTCTGGTTAATCAGGGAACAGAAAACTGTTAATCCAGTGGCCAGTATATCTGCCTTCTGCTACTCTGCTGTACCCAACTGGTTTGGGTCTATCACACAACCTTTTCTCTTCCCTTCCCATAACAGTAATCTGCTCTTGAAAATTTTAATGAGCTTATGATTCAAGGATAATTTAGATAGCAAATGGTGATAGCTTATCCTTATCTCTGAGCACCATATGTACCTCCCAATCTACTGCTTTTGTTTTAAATGTACATGGAGTTTGCATTTATATTTGTGTAGTGACCTGATACGTAAATAGGCAACCTGAAGAGAACAATCTCAATTCCCACTCTATACATTTTAATTAAAATTTTAATTAATTAATTTAATTAATTTTATCTATGCTAATTTTCTGACTAAAAATGTGGCCAAGTCCTATGAAAGGAAAAAATAGAAATGACTTGTTTCTGTGATCATTTTTAGTGCATATTTTTCGCTAACAGATTCACGGGAACATTATTCTCTTGTACTATCCTTCTTAACTTTTTGAGAATTGTAGCTTGAGCATTTGAAAAGAAGCAGTGAGGCAAAAAGGCATCCTTTAAAAAGTGGGAGTTAAATCCTAGTGAGGAAAATAAAAAGGAGCATAAACACTGGCAAATGAAGTGTAAAAATAAAATTAGGACGGGCAAAAAAGAATTTGAGGAACAGTTAACCAAAGACTCAAAAAGTAATAGCAATTTTTTTAAGTACATCAGAAGCTGGAAGCCTGCTAAACAACCAGTGGGGCACTGGACGATCGAGGTGCTAAAGGAGCACTCAAGGACAGTAAGGCCATTGCGGAGAAACTAAATGAATTCTTTGCATCAGTCTTCACGGCTGAGGATGTGAGGGAGATTCCCAAACCTGAGCCGTTCTTTTTAGGTGACAGATCTGAGGAACTGTCTCAGATTTAGGTATCATTAGAGGAGTAGTGGGGCGACTGCCCCCACTGCAGTAGGCAGGGGTTAAAAGCAGCCCTGGAGAGGCTGGGATGAGGAGTGAGAGCAGTTGAGGGAGTAACTGACCACAGGTGTGGCCAGCTCAATCAGGGTTCAGCTGTTCCTGATAAGAGGGCTGGGGGGGCCAGGAGCTGGAGGAGTCTGACTCTAGCCCTGGAGAGGGAAGGCTAGCTGTCTGGGAGCAAGGTACCTGAAGCAGAGCAGTGCTGGGGAAGGGCAAAGGGAGCTGGAGAGCTACAGCCTGGCAAATCCCCAGGCTACGGGCCTTGCTAAAGGCCAAAGAAGGTACTGGGGTTGCAGAGGTGCAGCCCGGGGTTAGGCAGGGGCAGCTGGTCTGACCCCCCTGCCAATGATGAGTAACCATTACAGACTGCAGTTTGCTCCAGTGAGAGGGGGCTAGGTGATGACTGGCAGTAGCGACTGAGGCAAGGGTGGGTATAGAGGGTTGGGGGTTCCCCTGAGAGGGGAGACCGAGCATGGGGACATGGCTGTAGGGCAGCACCCTAAAATAAGGGCACCGGGGTCCAGGAGGGACATGGGGGCCTGAGACAAGTGAGTAACTGGCCCGCAGAGGGCCCTTTGATTGCTGGAAAAGAGCTAATTCTCAGACAACCAGCAGGAGGTGCCATGCCGGTAAGGCTTCACTCTGCTACAAGGAGGTTTTGGAACAAATTGATAAATTAAACAGCAGTAAGTCCCCAGGATCAGATGATATTCACCCAAGCGTTCTGAAGGAACTAGCTTCTATACCAGATGACTGAAAGATAGCTAATGTGACGCCAAATTTTAAAAAAGGCTCCAGAAGTGATCCTGGCAATTACAGGCCTGTAAACCTGACTTTAGTACCAGGCAAACTGGCTGAAATTATAATAAAGAACAATATTGTCAGACATATAGATGAACATAATTTTGTTGAGGAAGAATCAACATGATTTTAGTAAAGGGAAATCATGCCTCACCAATCTACTAGAATTCTTTGAGGGAGTCAACAAGCATGTGGACCAAGGATATCCAGTGGATATACTGTACTTAGATTTTGAGAAAGCTTTTGACAAGGTCCCTCACCAAAGGCTCTTATGCAAAGTAAGCTGCCACAGGATAAGAGGGAAGGTGCTCTCGTGGATTGGTAACTGGTTAAAAGATAGGAAACAAAAGGTAGGTATAAATGGTCATTCTTCAGAATTGAGAGAGGTAAATAGTGGTGTCCCCCAGGGGTCTGTTCTGGGACCAATCCTATTCAATATATTCATAAATGATATGGAAGAAGGGCTAAACAGTGAGGTGGAATTTGCAGATGAAACAAAATTACTAAAGATAGTTAAGACCCAGGCAGACTGAGAAGAGCTACAAAAGGATCTCTCAAAACGGGGTTACTAGGCAAAAAAATGGCAGATGAAATTTAACGTTGATAAATGCAAAGTAATGCACATTGGAAAGCATAATCCCACCTATACATATAAAATGATGGGGTCTAAATTAGCTGTTACCACTCAAGAAAGAGATCTTGGAGTCATTGCGGATAGTTCTCTGAAAACATCCAGTCAATGTGCAGCGGCAATGGAAAAAGTGAACAGAATGCTGAGAATAATTAAGAAAGGGATAGATACTAGGACAGAAAATATCATGTTTCCTCTATATAAATCCATGGTACACTCACATCTTGAATACTGTGTGCAGATGTGGTCACCCCATCTCAAAAAAGATATATTGAACTTGGAACAGGTTAAGAAAAGGGCAACAAAAATGATTAGGGGTATAGAATGACTTCCATATGAGGAGAGCTTAATAAGACTGGGACTTTTCAACTTGAAATAGAAACAGCTAAAGGAAGATATGATTGAGGTCTATAAAATCATGACTGGCGTAGGGAAAGTAGAAAAGGAAGTGTTGTTTACTACTTCTCATAACACAAGAACTAGGGGTCACCAAATGAAATTAATAGGCAGCAGGTCTGAAACAAATAAAAGGAAGTACTGTACTTCTTCACACAATGCACAGTCAATCTGGGGAACTCCTTGCCAGAGGATGTTGTGAAGGCCAAGACCATAACAGGGTTCAAAAAGAACTAGATAAATTCATGGAGGATAGGTCCATCAATGGCTATTAGCCAGGATGGGCAGGAATGGTGTCCTTAGCCTCTGTTTTCCAGAAGCTGGGAATGAGTGACAGGGGACGGATCACTTGATGATTACCTGTTCTGTTCATTCCCTCTGGGGCACCTGGCACTGGCCACTATCAGAAGACAGGATACTGGGCTAGATGGACCTTTGGTCTGATCCTGTAGGGCTGTTCTTATGAATAGTCCATATTTTCTGTTTTATACATTTTACATCATATAATAAAAAGGGAGAATAATTTTTTTCTCTCTGGTTAGAACTGAAAGATTCTGAAATTCCAGGGGTTAAAAAACATTAATTTGTGTGCTGACAAGCATTAAACCTGAGGGTTAATGCTTAGCAATGGACAGTTCACGTATTTTGTAGGGTACAGACCCTTTTTTTAAAGGATCAGGTTATATGGTATTAAACATTCCGTCTTATACGGCTGCCTAGGAAATACAGCATACATGTTGTTTAATCTCCAGGTCTGGAGTGAATATACATGCAATAGATCGGGAAAAGGCACTAAAATATTTCTCCCTTCTCCCAGCTGTGTGGATTTTTGGGATACATATATTTTTCTAACTAGGGACCAACTCTCATTATTTATATATATATATATATATATATATATATATATATATATACACATACACACACACACACACACAATTGATATGAATCTATATGAATGAGAAAAACAATGTTAATCTGTATCAAAATAAGATGTACACGAGCTGTAGTTTTGCTATTTCACGGATCCATTTGTTCTTTCAGTCCCCATTACCTTTTTCTTGCTATTGATTTATACTTTTCCAGTTTCTGGACAACCTCTTCATCAGGAGCAGTTCTCGGTGTGGGAAGAACAGCCAATTGAGGGAACTCTATTATAGAAGCCTCTCCTGCAGAAGAGGTTATGCTATTTAGGAGTGCATTGGGTTATAGCCTACTCTACAGATCTGGCTCTGATCACATCCAGGCAGGAATGGCATTGTAGAAAGGAGAATTCAGACTTACAGAGGCGACCTCTGGAGATTGGGCAACATCATCTTTCTTTATTTTACATTTATATTTCTTCAATATTTATAGAGTCTATGTGCTTATGGGCTTGTTTGTTATTTTTATCCACATTCTCTTGCACACTGTAATAAATGTTTCACGTTAAAGAAAAAAAATTACAAGCACTATTATATTGCACAGAAATCTGAATAGAGGACCATTATTTACCATCTTTTGCTCCCCAACAGTAAAGGCAGTGTGACATCAAGCAAAAAAAGCTTTTCACTTAGGGCCTGATCCTTCAGTCCATATTCAGGCAACACGAACAATCAAGGAATTAGAAATGTCCAAACTTACAATGAAACTTCCAAATGAAATGTCATGTAACTGCAAAATACTGCTAGTCCATGGAATTGAGATTTTATGTTTCAACAGGCCCCTGAAGACCAGACATGACCTAATCACAATGACAGAGACTCCATTCATAGTGGAGATGAACCCCAGCATCTAAACATCATTGCTCTATAATGTGGCTAACAAAGACCATGGATCCAAACATTCCCAAATATTGGAATATTTGAAGTATTTGGATTCAGCCTATCATAAAGAGAAATCCTCAGTGTAAATTGAAATCTTACACTTAATGCCCGCCTTTCTCACCTATTATTTTTCCCCTTTGGTGGGCAGGAGGTAGAAAGTTTAGTCAATGTAGTGCTTGTGAAGGTGTCAAATTCACAACTTTGGACTCTGAGGTCCTCTGTTTATCCACAGAACAGGTACAACACAGTCAGGAGCATGCAAATTGCCCCATGGTACTCTATCAGTGTGCTTCAACTTTGACTTGGAGGGTAGAGAAATTATTTAAGTCTGTGTACACCAGGGGTAGGCAACCTGCAACACGCGAACTGATTTTCAGTGGCACTCTCCTGCCAGCCTGGGATTCCATCCGCCGGCCCCCTGCCATCCGGGGTCCCAGCTGCTGGCCCCGCTCAGCCCACTGACGGCCTAGGGACATTGGAAAACTCAGAAAGGAAAAGGAAGGGCAAGGATCACACTAAACTGATAAGATCTGCATTTTAATTTAATTTTAAATGAAGCTTAAACATTTTAAAAACTGTATTTACTTTATATACAAGAATAGTTTAGTTATATAATATAGACATAGAGAGAGACCTTCTAAAAACATTAAAATGTATTACTGGCACACAAAACATTAAATTACTGTGAATAAATGAAGACTTAGCACACCACATCTGAAAAGTTGACAACCCCTGGCATACACATTTAATCTTGGGCCTCTGCAGAGATTCTGCTAACATGCCAATTAATTACAATTGTGATGGTGCTTTTTTGTGCTGTGGATTCACTGGGATTTATTCATTTCAAACAGGTCACCCAATGGCTGCCAGTTGACAATAACACACATTCACTGCTAACATAGTCTGGATTTAGGGTGACCAGATGACCCGATTTTATAGGGACAGTCCCAATTTTTGGGTCTTTTTCTTATCTAGGCTCCTATTACCCTCCACCCCGTCCCGATTTTTCACATTTGCTGTCTGGTCACCTTATCTGAATTTCAACCTGTGGCCAAGACTCTGAATCCCATTTTCAATCCAGTAAGGGTGTGTCTACATAGGGACACCCAGAAAAGTTAAACTCGAAGAAGGATTAAACTTCAGTGAACTGAAGCCTCTTTACTTCTGAATGAGAGTGTCCACACACAATTTAATGCAATTTAATTTATGCACATTAACTTCACAGCTTTAATCAATTCATCTTTTTAACTTTTTTCAGAATCCCCATATAGACATGCCCTGAGTTATCCAGTCTACTGTGTGTATTTTTCTAATTTGGAAATAATAGTTTTTTTGCTGTATTTTTTCTGGATTAAAGATTTTTAACAGGATAAATTGAAATTATAATAGTTTTAAATTACATACACCATCATAACTAATTTTATTATATTAACCTTCTCCCAATCTATCTATTTTAGTTTGATACAAAAAACAAAACATCCCCCAACTCTCTGCCCCAACACAACACAACACAACCCTCCTTCCCTCCCTCCCTAACCCCCCTTAGGTATTGTGCAGGGTTGGCTCTTAGCCCTCAGGGCAGACATTAGAAAGGAGCTGTATTATTTCCCTGCTCTAGCCGCAGGAGTTTTAAACTTTCAAGGGTGCTTAGCAGCTTGTATTTTAAATATTGAAAAGACTGTTTTCTTCCCAGTTCAGCTGAACCTGAAACAAGATACATTCACTTCCATTTGTTTTTACTTGGCATGAAACCATGGAGAGAATATACAGCCAAGTAAGGCATTTTAAAATAAATTTAATCTCAGAATTTGAAAATAATTATTTTTAACAAAATATTTTGTTATACACAACATGAATTTTTTTTAAAAAAAAACTTCTTGGCCCTCATGATCTATGTGTAACTCATTTTCCAGTTTGTAAGATGTTCTTGATATCTTTTCAAAGCCGATAAGTCCTCAGCCACAGAGCGTTTAGCCCAAGCTAAGTTTCATATTAAAGAATGTGAGCTTTAAAAAGGCTCTGAATTTTAATAGCCATTCCAAGTAGTTGCAGAAAGACTGGCATTTAAAGAAATGCCTTTTCCATCAATTCCTGTTCTCTCAAATCATTTGGATTTTCTCTCCACATTTGTGGATTTTACGAAGTTCTTATAGTATCTCACAAGATTCCTTTATTGCCCTTAATATTCTTTCCCCCATCAAAGATCTTGTGTCATACTAACAATCCTGCCAGCTAAGGAATGGAGGAAATATCTTCCTTTGGAACCTGCTAATAGTACTATTGACCTAGCCAGAAGAATACATAGAATGTCTTTCCTTCCAGGCTCTTAAGCACCTGCCTGCTGGGCATGAAGTCCCAAGAGAAAGCCTCAAAATCGATAAAGTGTGTCAGTACTGCTGGATTTTGCTGCCAATCTATCATACTGAATTCTTATTGATATATTCAGGCACAATCTTTCTAATGCTGTAACACTTTTAGTTGTTTACTCAAATAATGCTATTAATTTTTTAGTCCTAATTCTGCAAAAGTACAAAAAGCACCATTTTCTATAAACCAGGAATAACTGTTAGCAACGTTAAAATGTAACTATTTTAATAGATAGAGCTATTCAAAGAAAATATGCTAGAAGTTAAAAGTAAAAATCTGGGATGGGAAAGCAGGCTTCTACTTTGGAGTTACCACCATTTCCCCCCTTTAAAATACTCATTAGGCTGAAAACTTGTATTTCTCATTTCTGCCAGGTTCAGTTGGAAACGAGACGTATAATTAGAACCATTTCAAAAGCATTAGTTACTGAATGACTGATATTTTTGTATTTCACTTTCAAAACAAAATGATACCCCTCACATAAGCCACTTACTATTTAAAATATAGGTAATATGGACAAATGAAATCACTGTTGATGAAGGTAACAGATAAGAGATTCTTAATTTTATTGCTCTTGAAAAAGTTAAACACAAGAGGAACACTGACTCTAGATGCTACTTATTAATCTTTCATAAAAACTCATTTTAGATTAAAATAAAAAATAGCATTTCATCTCTAAATGTGAATAAAAGTTAAGTTTCTTTTTTTATAGAACTAGAAAATGGGGCTGATGTCAATTTACTTTACTAGATAAACTTAATGTAGTCATCAGCCTCACTAATTCTGAATGTATGTGTTTCCAAGTTATGAAGCTACATCCTGTTGGATATTTTGCTCACTTCTATATGCCCTCCGGATCCAAAAGCCATTGTATAGGGTGATGTGATCTAAAAGTCTAAGTTATATAGTTATGCAACTTCACACATTATGTGCTAGTGACCTTAAGTGATAATGTAAACAAAAATCTTAGGGGCGATCATGGAAGGGACTCAATGGTCTCAAGTCCCACCAAATTCCATGGGAGTGGACAGTGCACACAGGCCCTCACAGGAGGTGCAGAGCAAGTCATAAAGGTATAATCAGGTTTCAGAAGTGGCCCTGACAACACAAATTAAAACTCGTAGTATCATAAGTTATATCTCCAACAATAGTCACATTCGCAAGAAGGAACATCTCCCCGCAATAAAGGATAAATCAGGGGTTCTCAATCTTTTTCTTTCTGATGCCCCCGCAACATGCTGTAAAAATTACCTAGCCCACCTGTGCCATAACAACTGTTTCTCTGCATAGCCAGTAAATTAAAAGCCAGGGCCGGCATAAGAGGGTAGCAAGCAGGGCAACTGCCCAGGGCCCCACACCGTAGGGGTTCTGCAAAGCTAAATTGCTTGGGCTTTGGCTTTCAGCCCTGGGCAGCAAGGCTTGGGTTTTCCGCCCTGGGTCCCAGCAAATCTAACACTGGTCCTCCTCCGTGATTTATTTTGGCGTATCTCCTGAAACTTGCTCGCAGCCCCCAAGGGAACCCCGGACCGCTGGTTGAGAACTGCCTCTCTCTTTGAGATTATATTTACAATTACAAAACACAAACTTAGTTCTAAATTTATTATTGACAAAGTTCGCTACCACCAAGCCTACCCCATTTTAATAATAATCATTGTTTGTTTAAAACAAATTGGCTTTAATTTCTTTTTAATGGTACATATGAACTAATTGATCGCTGATTGTCTAGTTTGCCATGTGATTTGCAGGCAAGGAAATGAGGTCACTGCAGAAAGAGAGATAGCTACAGGCAGGTACAGTACCAGAATGGATCACCAGAACAACAGCTGAGCTCTGTTTTATTAAATGCCATCAAACAATCCTCAGAGTACTTAGGGGAAAGGAGAGTCTCTGCCAATTAGATTTTCTTCCTTTAAATGAGGCATGGCTTGATGCTAAGATCTGATAATTACAACTGACAAAAAAAATGAATTTTTTTCCATTTTCCCCTTTTTGTCAAAAAATGTCCAAATATGAAAATTTTCAACCACATCTAGTTATCAAGAATCAGCACTAAGTTGTGTTTTAAATCGGTGGTTAAATAATTAGCATTATCTTCTGTGTTATTATTCTGAATATTATGATTAAGGGAGAAAAATTGCTCAATCACATAGTATGGTGGGAGGCGCCAAACAGAACTGGAGTGAGTCTGTTGAATGAGCGGGGATTATAATGCAACTACTGGGAAACTAGGAGGCTGTATTCCCTTCCCTTAACTTCTTACTATCTTATGACCTGTCAGTACAACTGAAGGAGTAACTGAATAGCTAATCTAATCTTTTTAAAGTCATAAAGTAAATATATAGTAGAAGCTTGTAAAAGGTAAGAAATATCTAAGTGCAATCAACTTTGTATTCAATCTGGTATACGGTACACAGAGATGTTAAGATTGTTTCCCTGATAACCCACATCTATGCATGAAGTTTACACTGAAGTAGGGAGAGGAAATAAGACTCTGTAATTTAAGATTATAATCCTCATTAAATGATTCAATAATGTAACAGGAAGATCAGAGTTAATATTGTATCTTGTAGTGTAATTTTCATTCCTTTGATTCATAAATTGATGATCATATTATTGAATACGCGTGTAGTAGGAAGGGCAACAGTGTCTCTGTGCAATTGAGAAAGCTCATGCATATCCAAAACAATGGCCAACTTCCAGGCAAGATATCTTAATTGATCATTCGCTTGATTGCGAGTATTGGTACTGTTGTGAAGAAATATATATATGTAAGCAATGTGAACTAAGTTAATTTGTTTTCTGTGGAAATTTTTATACACAATACATTTATATATACACACACATATACACCATATACCTGTATACCTATATGCTGAATGAACTGGGGAATAGGGGTGGGGAAGAGGGTATTTTGACAGCTACACAGCCTCATTCAGTCACCTTGGAAGTGCTTTGTGGGTGCTTGGGTCATGCTGGAAGCCTGGGTAGAGACTGGACAGCAACTGTGAGCAGGCTAGGGCTAAGCAGATTCCCAGGAAAATAATATCTCCCCAGGAGATATTTAAGGAGAGACGCATCTCCTATGGTTCTACAGGCTGCTAGGCACAGAGAGAATCCAATGGAGCTATCGATAGTGATGCATCTGAAGGGTTGCTGGGCAGGGCCCAGAGTTTGTGTGCTGATTAGGCCTCAACTGGAGTATTGTATCCAGTTCTGGGCACCACATTTCAGGAAAGATGTGGACAAATTGGAGAAAGTCAAGAGAAGAGCAACAAAAATGATTAAGTCTAGAAAACATGACCTATGAGGAGCGGTGTTTTACAGTAAAACTGGTAAATTGAGGTACACTTCACTTTTGGATGCAAAGGATCTGGAACTTCTGTGAGTAGCCAGTGTTGGGGCAGACGTAACAGGGGAACAATTCACAGGGACTCGGGGATTGGGGTGTACCTATTGTTAACCTGCAAGATGAAGTTAGTGGTGGCACAGTCCAGAGGAGAGTGTTTCAGTGACTGAAACGCTGGTGGTATTAGGGAGCTGACACACAGCTATGACAAGGAAGACCCCTCCTCTCTAGAGACCGGGGTAATAATCTGACATAGTCCTGGATACACCAAGAACCATCACATTCATGACAAAAGTTGTGTTATTTCCCCCCATCTTCTTTAAATTCTTAAAATTCTTTAAATCAGTGGGTTTACTTCTGGGATTAATTTAGCTCTATATATTACTTAATACCTTATTAGTGTTGTCACATATATTCTTAGAGTTGATCTATACTTTTTCCCCATTGAAGGGTTAGCGTACAGTAATCTAATGTATACATGCACACCACATGAGTTTAAGTCATAGTATACACAAGTATACATGCCTTGATATGTTAATATTTTTATGATTCTCTGTGTTATCAGACTAGATCCATAAGTAATGTATTTACATTGGAAGCTTTTTTAAAAACAGACTGCAGTAGTAAAGTTGGTAATTAAAATATTATTGCACAGATACTGAAACATAACTAACAGCATGCCCATGAAACACCATTGGCTAGAGAAGGAGAGATTGGCTGAAAGTTTGGTCCTGCTGAAGTCAACAGTTTTGACTTCACTGAGGCCAAGATTTCACCCACTGTGTATGGTGTTTCCCTTATATTACTGCAGTATAAGCACACATTTCTAATGTAACAACTTATGTTTTGAGGAAACAATATCTTATAAAGACTATATCACTTTTACTCTAAAGTTTCTTCCAACAAAATAATCATGTTTTAATAATAATCTGGTCCTGCTTTGAGCAGGGGGTTGGACTAGATGACCTCCTGAGGTCCCTTCCAATTCTGATATTCTATGATTCTATGTTTTTAGGCTGAAAGGCAGCATCAAATAACAGACACATGCAATGACAGGAATGAAACTGATAATTTTATGATTACCAAAAAAGAAAAAGAAAAGCCTTTGCCCTTATTAAAAAATTGTTTTTCATTACTCACCAACTGACAGCCTTCCAGGGAGTTTACCAGCTGAGCATTCTGACATGAGAGAATAGAACCAGCCAAGTTCAACATTACACACACTGCAGACAGTAGCATGAAAAAGGTTATCTGGAAAAAAACCAACCAAACAGTCCATTGATTATTCACTGCAAAAGGCAAAGGGGAAAAATTAATTTAGCCTTTAAAGTGCTTCCATCTTGTCAAATAATCACATGGATGACAACATTTTCTATGTTTTAAAGACAAACATGAAACATTTTTCAATTTTACAAGGTCCTGGGCTTCACACCATTAGAAAGGCAATGCCGACACTAGTCTTGACTACCATTTATTTTCCTTTAAATCCTTTAAGTCCTTCCACTTGATCTTCCATTAATAGCTCACCTCAAAATTCCATTTGCAATTCAAATATTAAGAACTGGGACCCTGAAAATTAAACTGATGATAAGCAAACAGCAATAATAGTGAAAAGCAAATCCATTTTAGTGTTAGTAATCTAAGTTGCTATTTCTTACATAAAGAAGCGTATTTGTTAATATGTGATTTTATGTTACATATTAATGTATAACATTAGATACCATTCTACCTTTTATGTAATCCCTTGCTCATTATAAACAAGATAAAAATAATTACCAAATTAAAATATTATAATGTGTATAAAAATAAAAGTAATATATACCTACAGAAGAATGTAAAACACTAAGTGAAACTGGTGAGAAAAATCTCTTTTGTTAATTGATACTGAAATGTGATTTTTCACTAAAGACCCTCACTGAAATTATCTGTCAGTAGATTTTTAGAAAGTGCTATCTTTAAAGTTACAAGCAAACTGGTGCCATGTTTTCATTCGTTGTTTCATTTTTATGATCTTACCTAGAGATGCTGCTGTCACTTTTCAGCTGGATGGTATGTTTTCACTCATCTAACTTAAAAAAACCATTAAGGGCTTGTTCCCCTAATATGCAGCAACCATTGACATTCATCTCATATAATCTGCTGCTTTGCATCCATGCACAAATGCAAGAAATGGTTACTGATTGTAACTGTGGTCCTTCAAGATGTTATGCAGACATGTATTCCACTTAGGTGTGTGTGTGCCCAGTGCACTGGAGCTGGAGATATTTGCTTAGCAGTACCTGTAGAGGGGCAACGCTCGTGCCTCATGGCCATAGCCCCTCCCCTAGCTAATGAGGCGGTGCCACCCCAATCCTCCCTCAGTTCCTTCACACTGAATGCCTCCCTCAGTTCCTTCACACAAGACTCTGATACAGAGAATACACACCTGCATCACATTTTGACGAACCACAGTTACAGTAAGTAACCATTTCTTCTTCTTTGAGTGGATGCAGCCATGTATTTCACTTATGTGATTCACAAGCAATATCCCTCAGCCAAACAGGTAAGGTTCAGAGTTTATGTAAACAGGGACTACAGGACTGCTCTGCCAAAGCCTGCATCTGCCCTGGAAGATGCAGTTATGGTGTAATGGTTCATGAACATATATATTGATGATCATGCAACAGCTTTGCAAATGTCCAATATGGAAATGTCACTGAGGAATGTCCACCAATTTGTGAGTGTTCTCTTTCAAGAACTCTGCTTAGATACCAAGGGAAGCAGCTATAGGCCGCAAAAGGTCTCTGTATGCCTTAGCATCTTCCAGTACTGAAGGGGAGGATGAGCCAGGCAGCACAACATTGTCCAGAAATGAAGACGAGGCCCTCAACTGAGCCACAGCCAGATTCTGTTCCAGGGCCGACAGACCTGGACAGGACAACTCTGGAGGCTTCATAGGAAGGAGGACTGCCAGTGCCTGGGTCTGCGATAGATTGACGGTCACCACTGCAGACCGGGCCAGTGATCTTGCCTTTGAGTAAGAGAAAGAGCAGGACCTACACTATTGAGGAGCATCCCACAGATTCCACAGAGGCCACTGACATAGATAAGGCACTGGGCCAGGGACCTCCATCCCAACTATGAGACATGTGCCAATCCTGGTACCCCTAACAGTCCATCAGCAGCTCAGTGCTGGTCAGGCAATGGTGAATGGGAGGATGATGATCCCAACTCAGAGGAGCCTCAGGATTGCAGAGATACCAGTGGAGCAAGACCAGAGGGAGCGAGTAGGTGGTCTGACTCATCCATCGCCCAGAATGAGGCAGAAAGTGGCGATACCAATGGAAGTAATACCTTTAGGACTAAACATACTGGTGCCAGAAGCAGTATCGGTCCCGAAGTGAACAGTGGTATCTGTGTGTCTTACTGCACCGAGGTTGAGAGCGGTGAATGTTGCCACAGAAGCATCTGTGTGCTGACTGCAGTGGTGCCAAGCAGATTCCTTGTACTGAGGCCCCCCTTACCAATCCTGGTGCCAGGAACATTGGGGTTGTTGAGTTGCTACTCTCATGATTGGAAGATCACTGAGCAATGTTCGGTCACTGAGTTGACTGAACAGAATGTGCCCTGTGAAGGCTGCCATCTTCCACCTCAACATTGGGGTGCGATGCTGACATGACAGACCCAAGGGTTCAGCGGCTCATTCCTCTGACACAGCACAGGCAAAGTCCTGAACCAAAGGAGAGATGGGGACTAAAAGGCAGAAGAGGTCTGTAGCTGCCTGTTATGCTGCCACATGGAAACAGATGGTACTACATCTTCCTCATCATCACTGGACTCAACATATGCCCAGAGGCCGGAACCAGAGTCAATAGTATACAGTTTCCAACCTCCCTGATAGATACCAGGGAAGGGTTAGAAGTACCTGCACCATCCCACGAGCATGCATGAGCTCCATGTCAGTCCACACTTCCACCTCTCTCAGGAACAGAGTCACCCCAATATGTGGAGCAGTCTCAATTGGTCTTATGCAACCTTTTGCTCGGTGCAGTTGACAGGAAATAGCTCGTTTCTTTGGAGAGGTGCCTGCTCCAGAACGTGAAGTGGCAGTGCTCTCAGAGCCTGAGGATGATCTCTGACCCGATGAGGGCCTCGGTCCGGAAGCAGGCCACATAGCCTGTTTGATCAGGTGTTGCTTCAGGCGACAGTCTCAAGCCACTTGAGTCTGTTTCTTAAACCATTTACAGATCGTGCAATGCACGCTGACGTGGGCCTTGCTGAGATAAAGCAAGCACTATGTGTAAGGATCTCTTTTGGGGATCGCTCTCCCACACAAACAACAACATTTAAACTCCAATGAGGGCATCACAGAGGGAAACAACAACTAACACTACCCTAACACAAAGTGTACTATTAATTATATACAACAAGAGAAAAAACCTAAACTAGTTGACAGGTTGTGAAGTTGAGACCACAGAGCTCCAACTCCAACCCTGGGTGGTAAGAAGGGAGGGAGTGGGGCCAGCACTGCTTCACATAACCAGGGAGGGGCTATGGCCACAAGGTCTGAGCACCACCCCTCTGCAGGTACTGCTAAGCAAATTTCTCCAGCTCTGGTGTGCTAGGCATACATATACTTAAGTAGAATGTATGGCTACATCTACTCAAAGAAGAACAGCTGATGTCTCAAGATCAAAAGCAATGTGCATAGTGTGTAATGCATCCATCCCATTATTTACTGAAGAGATATGAAAACTAAGGATAGAGAAACTTAAAGAGGACGTTAAGGACAATATCTCAACAAGCAATAGGAACCACCACCATCCCATCATTTGTACTTCTAACAGATGACCACAAAAGTGTTCAACAAACAGTGAAGGAAGCTTCCCCACAACACCATGAAGTAGGCAACTATCATTGTCCAGTCTTTAGATATGAGGAAACAAACAAAGATGCTTTAAGGCTAAACATTTTCACATGTTTGATGCCTAAATATAGTTTTATTCAGGAAACTCCTATAGATCTATAGAAAAATAGCCCAAGAGCATCTAAAGTTAAGTTCAACTTATATGTGCAGATATATGCAGACATAGAAAGGTAATTTCATAGTGGTGCAGTGCAGAGGGAGTTAGTTATACAGCCTCTTTGTGAATAGGAGTGTATCTAATTTCCCATGGACCACATTAAAATTTACCCCAGAAAATGAGTCCCTTGAGGTTGTTCAGGTAAGCATAAGCAAATGTGGTACAATATAAGAGCCGTTTTAAGCTATTAGGAGAGTGAATAAAGAGAAATTAGAATCATCTGGGCCCAGGCAGTGGAGTTTTCTGTACAGTAGTTAAAAAGAAATAATAAAAGGTAGGTTTAGTGCATTACACTAGAGGACTACAATGGCTTAATACTGAGTAATAGCTGTAATATTACACCTTTCACCTGAGTCAGTAACCTTTCCAACTGCTCAGCATGGGATACAATACTACTACAACATACTACAGGACTTAATGAAATAACTATAATGTTTTGATATTACCAGTTCCAAAAGCCTTAAAACCAATCAGGAGTTAGTGGGAAGTACAACCAATTTATGGCTATTCCCACTTAACTGGTTTATTAGCAATAGACCAAAATGATGTCAATTTTCTGTGTAGACAGAATGCTACTCTGGTACTGCCACTGTGTTCCTTCCCCATTGTGTACCCTGAGCCCCGGGCTGGGCCTTTACATTCACACGGCTTTTTTGTTCTGCAACATCCAGGTGTTCCACCACACCACTACAGGGTTAAGAGGCTCAGCCCTCTGGCCGAACCCAGGCAGTACACTCCTTTTGGAGTTGTCAAAGAACACTCCCCACCAGGGTCTGATATCTTTCACAGGCATGCTGGAGCAGGGCCAACTCAGCCCACATTAGCGCAGTAACCCTGTTTTACCCAGTGTGGGATTTGCACACCCTACTCAAAAGTTACCACAGCTCCAAAATGGTTCCACTAAAGCTAATTAACTTTGATGAGAAGCCTATATTTAACAATTATATTAACATGTCACAGTTCAAGATGTTATCCTGTACCAGGATTCTGCCTCTTGTATTCAAAGGGTTACATGATTTTGCGGTTGGGGTCATGTTGAACACATCTTCCAGTTTACCTTGTCTCCTCATATCAGTTTGATGTTCTGTATTGTTGTCAACTTCTTGTCCTCAGATAACCACTCCATCTGCTACACTGCCATCATCAAGACCACTGAAGCATAAAACTTCCAGTGACAAAGGACAAACCAAACTAAAGGCCCTCCTTTAATGACTGTCCCCCGATATGATACAAAGCAAAGACATGAGCTCATAAAAATGTACACTGTATCTGAGTATTTGTAGAGTAGATCTGCAAGTTAGTTTCCTTAAACCATTCTAACTGAAGAGCCAAGTATCTTTTCTCACCACCTTGCAGTGGCAGAAGTCAATCCACACTCTACTGGCACTCTCCCTCTAGCTGTTATTGGGTATATAAAGTTCCCCCTTGTGCCTCACCTGAACTACTCTTGCACCTGTACAAAAGCTCACAAAACAATCTCCTTTCCAACAGTCAGTCTGATGTCTGATTGCCTTTACTGCCTTTAATTGCTTAACTGAAAAACATTATTTTAACCTGCGATTTCCTCCTAGGTAATATTGACAACAAAGCATTTGCATTTAGATAGATAACTTTATTTTATTATGCGATTACTCATGATTGTTATTCAGAAAGGGGTAGGGTCATTCACAATTTACGTAACTTCTGACGTGAAAGGATAACAAAATTAAAATACTTTGGTTCCTGCAACAATACTGGAAAACATGTACGCATTTATATTTTGGTTCCTAATTAATGAATCCCTAGAAATCTTCAAAACAACAGTAACAGCATGAAATCAAAGGGCAAAGGGAAAGCTATCCAGAATTTCACTGCCATATAGAGTTGTTTCTCATATACACATAGACTTTAAGGTCAGAAGAGGCTATCATGATCATCTAGTCCAGTGGTTCTCAACCTATTTATCATTGAAGGCCGCAGAATGAGAACCACAGTGCACCCCCCTCCCCTCTCCCCTATGCCCAGCAAGTCCTGCCCAGAGACCCCTCCACAGAGTGGAGCCCTGGGTGGGGGGGGCCAGGTGGCAGGAACCCTAGACCCTGCCGTGTGGCAGATCCGACCCCAGACCCTGCTGTCAGCCCCAAACCCCCGCTACGCCAGGCTGGGCAGCCGGGAACACAGATCCTGCCGCATGGCCTGGCATCCTTTAGCACAAGGCTGGGTTGCAGCTGTGTGTTAACTGGACGTCACGCGGCCCACAGATTGAGAACTGCTGATCTAGTCTGACCTCCTTCACATTGCAGGCCACAGAACTTCACCCACTCCTGAAATAGACCCTGTTTTGAAAGAGTTAAAAGAACTCTCATTTCTGTGGCTTTGTAGCAGACTGCTCTGGCCTGGCCTTGACTCGCTGTTTGGCAAGATAAGCAACTATCATGAAAAGGGCCTGGAGTTAGCAAAATTTTGTGTAAGCTTGTTATCGCAAGTGAAGGTTAGGCTTAAATGCAATAATAATGGGCTTTTACTCATTGGCTGAAGAACTCTGTGCACGAGGCCAATGGAACCTACTGATTCGTGGAGGGGTTCGGGCACGAGGTCTGCATGCATCACCTACTCATATATATATGATGTGTAGACAATGCATAGGGTCCCCCTCTGACTAGCAGGGGGGCACCACGCTCGAGCGTAATAAACTTTGCAAAGACTGACCAGTGGTAACTCGTTTATGTGCCTCAGCCTAGACTCGAACTGTGTGTGACATATTGGGTATAATTCGTAACAGTTTCTGTGCGTGACCTATCAGGTGTAATTCACAACAACCCCTAACTTCTGACTGAGTTACTGAAGTCCTGAAATCATGGTTTAAAGACTTCAAGTTACAGAGAATTCAGAATTTATACTAGTTTAAACCTGCGAGTGACCCGTACCCCATGCTGTAGGGAACGCAAAAAAACCCCAGGGTCTCTGCCAATCTGATCCGGGGGAAAATTCCTTCTCAACCCCAAATATGGCGATCAGTGAGACCCTGAGCATGTGGGCAAGACCCACTAAGCAGATACCTGGGAAAGAATTCTCTGTAGTAGATCAGACCCCTCCACATCTAATGTCCTGTCTACAGACATTGGGGATTTTTGGTACAGGCAGTTTGCCGATGGGCCACATGCCATTATAAGCAGTCCTGTCATCCCATCCCCTCCTCAAAGTTATCAAGCTCAGTCTTGAAGCCAGTTAGATTTTTTGCCCCCACTGCTCCCCTAGGAAGGCTGTTCCAGAACTTCACTTCTCCGATTGTTAGAAACCTTTGCCTTATATTAAGTCTAAACTTGTTGATGGCCACTTTATAGCCATTTATTCTTGTGTCCACATTGGTGCTTAACTTAAATAACTCCTCTCCCTCCCTTATATTTATCCCTCTGATGTATTTATAGAGAGCAATGATATTTCCTCTCAGCCTTCCTTTGGCTAGGCTAAACAAGCCAAGCTCTTTGAGTCTCCCTTAATAAGGTAGGTTTTCCATTCCCTGGATCATCCTAGTAGCCCTTCTCTGCTTCCTTTCTTAAACATGGGAGACTAGAATTGGACACGATATCCCAGATAAGGTCTCAACAGTGCCTTGTATAATGGTACTAATACTTTGCTGTCTCTATTCGAAATATCTATCCTGATGCATCTTAGTATTGCATTAGCCTTTTTCACAGCCGTATCACATTGATGGCTCGTATTCATCCTGTGATCAACCAATACAACCAGGTCTTTCTTCTCCTCTATCACTCTCAACTGTTAAGTCCCCATCTTATAGCAAAAATTCTTATTGTTAATCCCTAAATGCATGATCTTGCACTTTGCACTATTAAATTTCATCCCATTTCCATTCCTCCAGTTCACAAGGTCATCCAGATCTTGTATGATATTCCGGTCCTCCTCCATATTGGCTATTCCTCCCAACTTTGTGTCATCCACAAATTTTATTAGCACACACTCATTTTTTGTGCCAAGGACAGTAATAAAAATGTTAAATAAGATTGGTTTCAAGACCGATCTGTGAGGAACTCCACTAGTAACCTCCCCTCCAGTCTGACAGTTCACCTTTCAGTATGACCCATTTTAGTTGTCCCTTTAATCAATTCCTTATCTATCTTTCAATTCTCATACTAATCCCCATCTTCTCCAATTTAACTAAAAATTTCCCATGTGGAATTGTATCAAATGCTTTATTGTCTGTGAACCACTCAAACCTCTTTCAAAAAGTTTTGTAAGAGTATGCATACTGGATGCATGTATAAATTAGGAAAAAAATAATAAAAGCTTCATCTGAAACTGCATAGTTTGATAGCCCTTGCAATGTATTGGGCAGGCTATAGAAATATAGCACACTGGTTAGCAATAATGTCATTGATAGCATATGGCATAAGCTGATAGACTGGACTCCATCTTACAAGTACTCCTCTATACAAAGTAGAATTTAGGAAGGTTAACAAGAGGAGAGGGACAAAAGCATCAAGTTACTGTAATCCTCTGCTGGACAACTGAATTTCTGGAGTTAGGCAAGCAGATAACTTGGAAAAATGAACTGTAATAAAAACATTTACAAGCCTGGAAAGAAACAAAGTCTGACACAGTTTCTAAACAGGTTTCAGAGTAGCAGCCGTGTTAGTCTGTATTCGCAAAAAGAAAAGGAGTACTTGTGGCACCTTAGAGACTAACAAATTTATTTGAGCATAAGCTTTTGTGAGCTACAGCTCACTTCATCGGATGCATTCAGTTTCTAAACAGTGTCTGTGCAGAGATCATGAAAGAAGGTGGTTTTGTACAGCTGGAGAATAATAAAATATTCAGTAGAAACTGACAGAAACTGAATCCTGATAGAGAGCAACACAGGGGAGGCATTTCAGTGAAAAGGTGCAGAAACCAAAAATAGTCATTATTATTCAGATTTATCTTATTTTAGCAAATCTTTGCAGGAACAGTTGTGAGCAATCAAACATGATGTTCTTTATTGTACTAATCTACAGTCACACACATACCTTCCAACTCCCCACATTCAAATTGCGAAACCAAGAACCTATCAATAATATAGGCAAATAAAGAGATCACACCACAGCAAGTTGTAAGTATGCTGTTTACAGTTTAATTTCCACACTAAAGGAGAAAAAGAAAAGTCATTTAAGAGCAGGGATGGACTCAGGCTAACCAGAAGCAGGGTCCAGTAAAATGTATGAGCTTCCAAAACTCTTGAACACCTTTAGACAAATGCATCCGATGAAGTGATCTGTAGCTCACGAAAGCTTATGCTCAAATAAATTTGTTAGTCTCTAAGTTGCCACAAGTACTCCTTTTCTTTTTGCGACTACAGACTAACACGGCTGCTACTCTGAAACCTTTTTTTACCAGATGACTCCACCTCATCCAAGACCTTCCCACATTTTCCCCTACTTTGTCTTTATTCTTGGCTCTCCATTTTCTCTATATCTTGTTCCTCTATACTAGCCACAATATCAAGCTCTTTCCCATCCTCTATCCTATCCCTAATGTCTCCATTCCATCCCAACCAGTTTCCCACACTCTTTTCTCATTCCATTTCCCCTCCACTCAGTCTATGTAAAGAGGGTGCTGGAAAGGCTGAGTTGTTTTCTCTCTCTTCTCTTAGAGATGGGGGAACTGAGGAAGTATTTCTGTCCTGCCCTTCTATTATGTAAAAGGGGAGCAGAGAATCCTTTACCTGCTGGGCCAACTGAATCCACTTAAACAGCACTGCTTGCAGCAAACTGTCACTTTGCAAGGGACTGCTATTTCAGGGAAGCAGCTGCAATTTGCAGCTGTGTTGACAAATTTTGCTATTTATTGCAAGCCTTGTGATAGTTGGTGTTTTTCTGAAAGATGCAGCTCCTGGAATCATGTGATTTTGTGAGAATTTGATTTAAAATTAAACAATTGCTAAGCTTCATGGTTACAGAAAAAAAGCTTGAAAGCATGATCTAAGTGCAACTCCCACCAAAAAAGAAAAAAAAATGTATTTTATTTTTATTTTATTTTTAAAAAAATGGTCTTTAGACAATCTCATGCTTTTTGAGGAGCTGAGTTATGATTTTTGAACACTTAGGGTTGCCCCTGTAATTTCCCACCAAACCCTAATGGTTGTAGTGCAAAGGTAGGCAGCAGTCCCTTCTCTCCCTTTAATCTCCATCTATACTATGAAACAACACTTAGAGCCCTAACCCAAGTATCAGCTTTCAATATATTCGCAGCAAAGTGGATGACTGAAGAACTGAAATATAAAGGATGTTCCTCTCCTAAAAAAATGTTGCATTCTGGAATTCTACATAAGCGTGTACACAGTACTGACATGCTGTGGTTCACAAACATTGTTCAGTTTGGATACTGAATACAGATACTATTCAACCACAGAACAATAAAAATTCTTCCCCAAAACTTGTAAAAGTAATAAATTATTATATTGCAAGTTAAAATGTTGTCATGGAAAAATATCTGCTACTGGATGCAAGAGTCCTATAATAAGCCTGTTCCGGGGTTATCTTGTACTATCGGTACATTATGGCTGATGTCAGGTTTCACACCAATAATACACATTCATAGCTCCATCAAGGCGTCTGACATTAGAGAGAGTCATTACACACGGCTTTATGGCAAGTCATCTTTATTACTTTCCCTCGCAGCTCCCCTTCTCTGACAGCATTAGTTTTTGGATTGTTAGCAGAAGATTTATTAACCATAAATATGTTGAAGACTCAAACCTAAGGAATAATCAGAATTTTGTACTAAGACTGCTCACTGAAGTAATTCTGCATGCAATTTCACCAAACTCACATCTCTCAGAGATTTATAAACTGAAAAATAAACCTGACTCAATTAGGTAAATTTTGAGTCTATATAATAAATTATCTATAACTAGAAAAGCAATGGTAAGAAGAAATAAATAATGACAATCAAATCTGCAGTAGTCCTTTAGAGCATTACTTTACCTATAAGCAATAAAACAGGGTCAGATGTGTGTCCTAATCGGAGCAAAGTAGCCGGATCATTTCAGGCCTCCAACAATAACTAAACAGTTGATCCAATTTATTGCAAATATGTGTAAAAGTCACAAACCCTGTGCGATCTATAATTTGCTAACATGTTGAATTAAAAAAAAGTGTGTACAGTTCTGACAAAGAGCCAGAATGGATCAGTGCAGGGCGATGAACTAGATGACCTCTCAAGATCTCTTTCAGACCAACATTTCTATGACTCTGCAGAACACTATTTATGAAAATAATAGTTCAGTTCTGAGATACACTGAACAATTACAAAATGGAGGGACTGATTTGATGTATGATGCTGTGTCAATAATGGTGATCTTGTGTCTCTTACTAAGTATCAGAGCTCTCTGGCTATAATTCTGAGTAATGTAAAGAGCCATTTGTACACTTCATTAAATTTTTGCAAGACCTTCTGTCTAGTAACAATTTAATTATTCCACCATATTTTCTGAGGTTTCTTACTTTTTTATTAAAGCTATAAGTAACTCTTGTGTATTTCTTTTCAAATTTTTGGCTGGCTGATTTTTTCCGCTAAGAGAAGACTGCTAATTTCTTCCAATTAAACAGCAGCACCTCTTGATAGGAATCAATTAGGAACCATGTCTACAAATTACCTTGAATTAAAAGGAAATGCAATAAATTCTTGTACAATGTATTTTCTTCTGGATGCACGTGTAAATATTTTGTATACAAATGGCTAATGGTTCCTGAAAACCCTACGTATGGAAGTAAACTAGAATTGTGTCAACTTCTCTGAAGTCATATTCATCTTCTACTAAGAATTATTTAAGTTCTTCAAACTGGCTATATAAATGAGAATTCAGCAAAAATACATCCTGCACTTTTCCAAATAGAAAAACAAAAAAGTGATTTAATTCCAGTTTATTAAATCCAGATAGTGTTAATATAAGGCAATGATTTGCTCTAAGTTGGATTTGCAGGTCTTCCTCTAAGTTTGATATTTATCTAATTAATGAACAAAAAGTCTTAATTTAATGTTAGCTAAGGATGCTATAGAAATTAGGAAATGCAAAGTTAAGGATTAGAAAGAATTAAAAGGTTGCAAAGTCAACCACTCTCAAGAAAGGTAAAGTCAGAATGAACATTGCCTATGAAATCTTTAATTTGGTCCCCTTGTTCTTGAAGAAGTGACCATCTATGAAAAGTTTGGTGTAAGTGACTTCCCTAACATCACATAGCAACTCAATGTCATAGGCAGAGATAGAATCCAAGTGTCTGGGCTGACATTCAAATCCCTAACCACAAGACCATCCCTTCTCTTCCTGCAGTCCCACCTCATTCATTACTCATATTTCAACTTCCGAAACTAATGAGGCAGGGGTCATACAGACAACATACTCCTTCATTACACAACTCTGATTCATCCCAAGAGCAGATCTGTCCTGTGCACTGAATGGACCATGCAGCTTTACTTTGGGTGTCACATTCTGGGGGGCAATTCAGACCAGTGAGGAGCTGCGCCACCACTTGCCCTGTAACCCTGGACACACACAGCCAGCAGACAAGAACGTACTGAGTGTCTGTGTGTTACGCAGCTCTGACTCAGCACTCTGATTCCAGCAGCCTGCTTTTTACACCCCAGCCACACACTGGTATCTACCTGCCTTGGTTACTAACATCTGTGTGATGTCAAAACACCCTCAACTCCCATATTTTCCCAAAACTGTGTGCTCTGCAAAATCTAGTCCTCTCCTGGACCATTCAGAGGAATAATAGGGTTGTTTGCTCCAAGCCAATACCCAGCAGCTTGTCACATTAACTGGAGTTAACAATCACTTCAATTCAAATACAGCATTGGATTGATTTAGATTAAAATAAAACAAGTTTATGAACAACAGGACATGCGTTAAGTGATGCCAAATAAAAGAAACAAGGGTTACGAGCAAATAACAGTGAAAGACACTCATCTAAAAGCCTAAAACTTAATCTAGCAAGGTACAGCCTTTGTTTAATATGGTTTCTCTCACTAATTACTCTTTCTCCAGCATGGCTGACTGTATCTCAGTCAGGATCTTTCATGGAAGTACAGGGTAGCCCTTTTCTTCCTAGGTGAAAGATAACTTGTGGGTCTTTATTTCTCTCAAAGTTTAGTTAACCTTTCAAATGGATTCTTCCACAGAATGTGAGGAAGAAGACATGAGTCTGGTGATGAAGGAGGTTCCATGCTGGTTTCTTTCCCAGATAATGTTTGTTAACATGCAAATTGATTTGTTTCTGCAATCTCTCTCCCCTGCCATTATTCTGAGTGGTTAACTCCTCCCCTTGTTAGCATTATGGTTTTGTTTACCTTTTATGTAAATACACTCCCACTGTCTCAATGTATGTTGGTAGTACCTTCAAGGTGATGGAACCACATTCCTTTGTGTGTAGGATCTTGCCTGGCAGACATACTTTAAGAACATAATTACCAATATGTTTGTAATCTTGATTTGTGCTCCATACATACACCACACAATAACATTAATGATCAGTATGTGATTTGCTTTCTATTGATAACTTACTTGACACATTTTAGACACAGGTTATGATATTAATGAGTTGGGTTACACTGAACAAGTCGGGCCAGATGAAACTCCCACTGGTCACTACCAGATACCAGTGAGCCCCTGGGTCTCTCTTGCATTGCGATGCTGTTAGGGTCACAGTGCACAGCACTGATTCTGGCATTTTCTAACTTGAGAGTGTTTGACTATGCAACCATTTGATACTTTTTAATTCTTAACTTTGCATTTCCTATTTTTTATGGGTTAGTTTACTGATGAAAGATACTTTATTGTTATACAATGTTTTTGTTTGGAAATTTCAAGTTTTTAAGTCAAAAAAATCTTTTATATATGTTCTTTTTAAATAATGAAGCACTTATACATTTATTGTCTTCAATGTATATTTTGTTGCCTTTGTTATCTCTGGTTTCAGAGTAGCAGCCGTGTTAGTCTGTATTCGCAAAAAGAAAAGGAGTACCCGTGGCACCTTAGAGACTAACAAATTTATTAGAGCATAAGCTTTCGTGAGCTACAGCTCACTTCATCGGATGCATTTGGTGGAAAAAGCAGAGGAGAGATTTATACACACACACACACACACACACACACACACAGAACATGAAACAATGGGTTTATCATACACACTGTAAGGAGAGTGATCACTTAAGATAAGCCATCACCAGCAGCAGGGGGGGGAAAGGAGAAAAACCTTTCATGGTGACAAGCAAGGTAGGCTAATTCCAGCAGTTAACAAGAATATCAGAGGAACAGTGGGGGGTGGGATGGGAGGGAGAAATACCATGGGGAAGTAGTTTTACTTTGTGTAATGACTCATCCATTCCCAGTCTCTATTCAAGCTTAAGTTAATTGTATCCAGTTTGCAAATTAATTCCAATTCAGCAGTCTCTCGTTGGAGTCTGTTTTTGAAGCTTTTTTGTTGAAGGATAGCCACTCTTAAGTCTGTGATCGAGTGACCAGAGAGATTGAAGTGTTCTCCAACTGGTTTTTGAATGTTATAATTCTTGACATCTGATTTGTGTCCATTCATTCTTTTACGTAGAGACTGTCCAGTTTGGCCAATGTACACTGTTCCTCTGATATTCTTGTTAACTGCTGGAATTAGCCTACCTTGCTTGTCACCATGAAAGGTTTTCCTCCTTTCCCCCCCCCTGCTGCTGGTGATGGCTTATCTTAAGTGATCACTCTCCTTACAGTGTGTATGATAAACCCATTGTTTCATGTTCTCTGTGTGTGTGTGTATATAAATCTCTCCTCTGCTTTTTCCACCAAATGCATCCGATGAAGTGAGCTGTAGCTCACGAAAGCTTATGCTCTAATAAATTTGTTAGTCTCTAAGGTGCCACGGGTACTCCTTTTCTTTTTGTTATCTCTGTAGAGCTCAATATTTCACTTCTCAGTGTCATGTTGACCAATATATTGAAACTAATTAAATTAAATTGTATTCATACAAAATGTGTTTTTTATTAATGAAACTTCAGTTTTAGAGGAACTTCCAAATGACTTTTTAAAAGTGTATAACAGAATACCGAATAGGGTATATACTGGTAGTTTCCTGTCTTTTAAAAACAAATTTTCAAAAGCCATAGCTCCCAATTTGTAAAGAGAAGATAAACAATATACATGGAAAGGAGCTCTGTAATTTTGTATCTTATTTTATTGTAACCCTGTGACGATGGCAAACTAGGTGCCAGTTTACGTCAGGGTCCCCATGCCTTCTATGAATACTGACAAACACATAGCTGGAAATGGACAGGTTCACCTGTATGTTAATATTGTTAAAAAACATGTTTAGACTTTATTGAATGCTTGTAAGTAGCTGCATGTATTAATCTCACTTGTAAATATCAGTATCCAATATTGTAAAATAATATTTGAGCATTTGCATTGTAAGCCTCTGTGAAATGCTGGCCTCCAACTGCAAGTGTTACGTTCTGCCCCACAAGGAAGGCCGCCCACACCAGATGAACTATTTTAGAACATCAAAGAGGACAAAACACAGTTTATTGTTCGCTGCTCTCCCCTTAATGAAGAGGAAACCTGCAAATGCATTCCTCCCACCAGCTGAGTGTGCAATTTGAAGCAGAAGGGAGGAAGGGATAAAAACTCCTAACAAAGAGAAACTATATTTCTTTGCTGCTTGGACTTTTGACTCTTTTCTAGGCATAACCAAGAGATTCCCCAGTGTTTAGCCTGGGTTAGCCCTAAAAAACATATAGAGTTTGCTTATTATAGATGTGTGTGTATGTATATTTATGTGCTTTAACCTTGCAAATAACTCATTTCCTTTCTAATAAACTATCTAAAGATGTAAAATAGGAATGGCTACAAGCATCGTCTTTGGCATGAAATTGAAGGTACAACTGGCCTGCGGTAACTGACTGGTCCTTTGGGAGTTGGAGTAACCTGACTATTACTGTGTTTCATCTACCACAAAGGTAAGCTTGCCTAGGTGACAAGATAGATTGGAGTACCCTGGGACTCCATGTTATAGTGTCTGAGGAGTTTACACTTACTACTTGAAATCTAAGTGTAGAACTCACAAGCAATCTGGGGTTTGTAACAATCTGCCCTTAGGTTGGTACTCCTGCTCTTAAATCACCTTAGGACAGCTTGACAGGCTCTTTTTGAGGAAAGTAACAATTACTCTTTGAAAAGAAACAGTGTAACTTACTATAGTACAAACCCAAACAAGCAGAACAGGAGTTTATCCAAACTCACTCTGCTTTCATTACAAGGACCTCCTAGGACCCTTGTCTATAATAACATGATGGTCATTTGAGAGAAATTAGTTACAAAGGCAACTATTGCCATGATAACCATAGCAATAGTGACTCTCCCCTAGTTTACGAATGAACTGGAGGGATTGAGTGGTGAGTGGCTGTATATGTCACACAACAAAAAGGAGTATTTATCTGGGATGAAAGCCTGCTTTCAAAGTCTTTCAAATTATTTCTAACACATTGTAAATGATGTGAAATGGAAAACATTATTTTAAGGAAACTGAGCAAATACTTTATTTCGAAGTGTCTGTCATAAAACCAAAGGTGGTGCTATAAGAGGCACATAATAACGTACATGCACATTTGATATAATTAATTATCTTCCTAGCTCTGCAGAACCTGGACATAAATGGACATATGTGGCACATGAGAACTCAAGTAACTTTCTTTTAAACCTTAAACTAATTCAGAATCAGGAGAGTTTCACTAAAATGAAAGGCTACATAAAGACATTCTGGAAAAATTTATACTTCATATTCATCCTGTTTATATGGAGGCACCTTGACATGGGAGAGTCATCTTACTTATAATGAGAAATAAACATTATTAAAGTATCATTATCATCCTGTTTATTCTGTCTTTTAGTTTACTTCCTGTTGTCTATCTCAGACTATGGCTACAGAATGGAGCTGCATTGATGTAGCTGCGACTCTGTCGTCAACTTAATTACTCCAGCCCCCACGAGCAGCAGTAGCTATGTCGTCTGGAAAAGCTCTCCCGCCGACATAACACAGTACACATCGGCACTTAAGTCAGTGTAACTTACATTGCTTATGGGCATGTTGGTTATTCTCACACTCTTGAGCAACATAATTTATTCCAATTTAAGCTTCAGTGTGTACATAGCTTTGTTTCAAAAGAGACGGCATTAACGAAGGAAAGAAATGCGTCTCACACTGTATTAGTACATCCATTTGAAATGCTGCTTGAGGATACAAAGGTCAAAAAGAGCATCATTTTCACATTTGTAAAAGATATGGCAATTAATTGTCTAATAGTTACTTCTGATTCTATTTATATTTAATTGATCTGTATTTTGGTGTTTTAGAGCCACTTTATTTCCTTTAAAATTGTTGTACAATACCTCAGCCTCTTTGGCAACCCCACAACTGCCCATCCTACTACCCAACAATCAGTTCTGTGCTTGCATCCCTCTCAATTCTGTCCCACGCCCCCATATCTGTTCTGACACCCCTCACTCCAAACTGTGCCTCCAATCAATTCAGCCCCCCTCTTCTCCAGCCTCATATCTGCTCCTTCTGCAGCTCCAGGGGTTCTTAAATTCTCTCTATCCCCCCACCATTTATTAATTCCTGAGACCTAGGGGTGCATGGATGGAGAGGAGCAGAGAGGACCTGTCCAACTGCTCTTAGGAGGAGAGAGGGAAGGAGGCAGCTGAGCCAACCTGAACAGCAGGGCTCTTTCAGCTCTCTGCTCTCTCCTCCCCTCTTGTGAGAATGGTGTCTGTTCCTGAGGAGAGGGGGGTGAGAGCTCTGCCTGCTTCCTGAGGCAGCTCTGATTGACTGCTCTTCTGCAGGAGCTAGGGCCATGGGGAAGACAGCCAATTAGAGGGTTTCCCCCCAAGGCGGAGCTGAAATTCAAAAGAGGGGTGGAATTTCTCATGTCATCATGAGACTGGCTCCAGCCCTGGAGAAACTCCTATGACTGGCAAAAAAATTGCAAGAGTTGTCAAGACTTAGAGATGGAAAAAGGCTACAGTGTATCAGCTGTTCTAACTTCTTGCAAGTGCAGATGGTTTCCTTCAGTACATTTCCAGTGCTCTGTGCAATCCAATTTTGAATGCCCAAACATAATGATTTCCACTGTATGTGAATAAAACATAAGCAAATTATTAAAAAGAAAAGAAGTACTTGTGGCACCTTAGAGACTAACAAATTTGTTAGTCTCTAAGGTGCCACAAGTACTCCTTTTCTTTTTGCGAATACAGACTAACATGGCTGCTACTCTGAAACCTGAAATTATTAAAAAACATTTAAGAAAGAATCAGATCCCCAAACTATACAAGATTCTGTGATGACTTGGCCTGGTGCCCAGGTTTAGTAACAGACATCTGACACAAGATGTAAATTTTTTCAAATAATTACTGCTTACTAAAAGGGAAAAAAAGGCAAAATGAAAATCTGAGAGACAGTAACCTTTGCCATTACTTTGGCATGATCAGAAAAAGGTACCAGCTCTTCTGCATTTTCCCTGACATCTCCATCCACCAAGGCAGTTACCTTAGAATGGGAATCACCATGTGTCTGGAAAGCTAGGATTGTAGAGTCTGATGTTATCCCTTTGTGTCATCACGCAAAAGGCATCACATCTATTTAAGGAAAACTACTTTGCAGTGATTCCCCTGTAGGTCTGGGGACAGAATAGACCCACTGCTCCTCCTGCATGTTGTAAGAGGCAACTAAAATGGGGAGGGATGGAGAGGGATGGGCTCCACCAGGTTAGAAATTTGCCCAAGACACACCATATGATGAGTAAGTCAACCATGTCCATACTGGATTGGTCACAATGCGGGTTAATAATGACCGCGCTATTCGTCTCCCACCTGGACGGATGCAACAAGTATACTACTGGTGTAACCCCAACAAAAAGGATCTGTGGAAGAGATAACATTACCATAGGCACATGGAATGTAAGAACACTGAAATAAATAGGGAGGTTGAAAGAACTCACGTACGAAATGGAACAATACACCTGGCACCTCCTAGGCATCTCTGAGGTCAGATGTAAGAACTTTGGAGAGGCACTAATGGAAGAAGGCCATGTACTCTATTACAGTGGAGAGGACAAACATGTCAATGGCATAGGATTTCTTGTGCATAAAGATATCAAGAATTCAGTATTAGGATGCTGCCCAATATCCAGTAGGCTTATTTCCATCCATCTAAAGACAGGACCATTCAATATCACAGTAGTACAAGTCTATGCCCCTACAACAGACTATGACAATGAGCAAACTGAAGATTTTTACGATCAGCTCCAAGACATCAGTGATATGGTCACAAGAAAGATATCCTGATTGTACAGAGAGATTGGAATGCTAAAGTGGGTACTGACACACAGGCAGATTGGCAGGATTATTGTGGTCCTTTTTGTAATGCGGTAACCAATTAGAGAGGACAGACTTTTGGAGTTTGCCAGCTATAACAATCTGGTTCTTGAAAACATATTAGGAGCATATGAATCACCCAGACGATCAATGTGGCATGCCCCTGATGGTCTACATCAGTCAGATCAACTACATCATGGTGCAAAACCGATTTCACTCTGGGATCAACAGAGCTAAAACAAGGAGCTTCCCTGCTGCTGATACTGGAAGTGATCATGACCTTGTGATGCTAAACTCTTGGCTGCAGCTAAGAAAAATTGTCAAGCCAAAGTTCACCAGAATCAAGTTTGACTTAGAAAGACTTAGAGACTGAAGCATTGCAGAGTCATTCCAAACAATCACAGGTTTCAGAGTAGCAGCCGAGTTAGTCTGTATTCGCAAAAAGAAAAGGAGTACTTGTGGCACCTTAGAGACTAACAAATTTATTAGAGCATAAGCTTTCGTGAGCTACAGCTCACTTCATCGGATGCATTTGGTGGAAAAAACAGAGGAGAGATTTATATACACACACACAGAGAACATGAAACAATGGGTTTATCATACATACTGTAAGGAGAGTGATCACTTAAGATAAGCCATCACCAACAGCAGGGGGGGGAAAGGAGGAAAACCTTTCATGGTGACAAGCAGGTAGGCTAATTCCAGCAGTTAACAAGAATATCAGAGGAACAGTGGGGGGTGGGGTGGGAGGGAGAAATACCATGGGGAAATAGTTTTACTTTGTGTAATGACTCATCCATTCCCAGTCTCTATTCAAGCTTAAGTTAATTGTATCCAGTTTGCAAATTAATTCCAATTCAGCAGTCTCTCGTTGGAGTCTGTTTTTGAAGCTTTTTTGTTGAAGTATAGCCACTCTTAGGTCTGTGATCGAGTGACCAGAGAGATTGAAGTGTTCTCCAACTGGTTTTTGAATGTTATAATTCTTGACGTCTGATTTGTGTCCATTCATTCTTTTACGTAGAGACTGTCCAGTTTGGCCAATGTACATGGCAGAGGGGCATTGCTGGCACATGATGGCATACATCACATTGGTAGATGCGCAGGTGAACGAGCCTCTGATAGTGTGGCTGATGTGATTAGGCCCTATGATGGTATCCCCTGAATAGATATGTGGACAGAGTTAGCAACGGGCTTTGTTGCAAGGATAGGTTCCTGGGTTAGTGGTTCTCTTGTGTGGTGTGTGGTTGCTGGTGAGTATTTGCTTCAGATTGGGGGGCTGTCTGTAAGCAAGGACTGGTCTGTCTCCCAAGATCTGAAAGAGCGATGGCTCGTCCTTCAGGATAGGTTGTAGATCCTTGATGATGCGTTGGAGAGGTTTTAGTTGGGGGCTGAAGGTGATGGCTAGTGGCGTTCTGTTGTTTTCTTTGTTGGGCCTGTCCTGTAGTAGGTGACTTCTGGGTACTCTTCTGGCTCTGTCAATCTGTTTCTTCACTTCAGCAGGTGGGTATTGTAGTTGTAGGAATGCATGATTGAGATCTTGTAGGTGTTTGTCTCTGTCTGAGGGGTTGGAGCAAATGCGGTTATATCGTAGCGCTTGGCTGTAGACAATGGATCGAGTGGTATGATCTGGATGAAAGCTAGAGGCATGTAGGTAGGAATAGCGGTCAGTAGGTTTCCGATATAGGGTGGTGTTTATGTGACCATCGCTTATTAGCACCGCAGTGTCCAGGAAGTGGATCTCTTGTGTGGACTGGTCCAGGCTGAGGTTGATGGTGGGATGGAAATTGTTGAAATCCTGGTGGAATTCCTCAAGAGCTTCTTTTCCATGGGTCCAGATGATGAAGATGTCATCAATGTAGCGCAAGTAGAGTAGGGGCATTAGGGGATGAGAGCTGAGGAAGCGTTGTTCTAAGTCAGCCATAAAAATGTTGGCATACTGTGGGGCCATGCGGGTACCCATCGCAGTGCCGCTGATTTGAAGGTATACATTGTCACCAAATGTGAAATAGTTATGGGTCAGGACAAAGTCACGAAGTTCTGCCACCAGGTTAGCCGTGACAGTATCGGGGATACTGTTCCTGACGGCTTGTAGTCCATCTTTGTGTGGAATGTTGGTGTAGAGGGCTTCTACATCCATAGTGGCTAGGATGGTGTTTTTAGGAAGATCACCAATGGAATGTTGTCGCACAGACACACCCCTGGAGCCTCGACCTGGGGTATTCTATCTGCTACCCAAGATCCATAAACCTGGAAATCCTGGACGCCCCATCATCTCAGGCATTGGCACCCTGACAGCAGTATTGTCTGGCTATGTAGACTCCCTCCTCAGGCCCTTCGTTACCAGCACTCCCAGCTATCTTCGAGACACCACCGATTTCCTGAGGAAACTACAGTCCACTTCAATCTCTCTGGTCACTCGATCACAGACTTAAGAGTGGCTATCCTTCAACAAAAAAGCTTCAAAAACAGACTCCAACGAGAGACTGCTGAATTGGAATTAATTTGCAAACTGGATACAATTAACTTAAGCTTGAATAGAGACTGGGAATGGATGAGTCATTACACAAAGTAAAACTACTTCCCCATGGTATTTCTCCCTCCCATCCCACCCCCCACTGTTCCTCTGATATTCTTGTTAACTGCTGGAATTAGCCTACCTGCTTGTCACCATGAAAGGTTTTCCTCCTTTCCCCCCCCCCCGCTGTTGGTGATGGCTTATCTTAAGTGATCACTCTCCTTACAGTATGTATGATAAACCCATTGTTTCATGTTCTCTGTGTGTGTGTATATAAATCTCTCCTCTGTTTTTTCCACCAAATGCATCCGATGAAGTGAGCTGTAGCTCACGAAAGCTTATGCTCTAATAAATTTGTTAGTCTCTAAGGTGCCACAAGTACTCCTTTTCTTTATTCCAAACAATGATCGGCAGAAAGTCTGTCCTGCTGCTTGCTCTAGAGGAAGCCGTAGAAACAATGACCAGCTAGTTCAATGCTGTAATGAATAAGGCAGCAATAGACATTCTTGGGAAACATTATAAGATGACAAAACCTTGGGTCACAAATGAAATACCAGAAATGTATGATATTAGAAGAGAATTCAAGAGAGACAAGAACAGCATTGAGGGAGCTGATAAAGACAGAGTGACTGGCAGAAAGATCAAGAAAGCAATGAAGGTGGCCAAGGAGATATGGATCAAACAACAATACTCTAAAATTGAAGAGTGTATCAATAATAAAAATAGCAAACTAGATTGTAAAAGATCTGACAAAAAAAGATGGACCAAAGCTAATGTAATTCAAGACAAAGAAGGGAACAGTCTTACAGAAGAAAGGGACATCATCAATATGTGACAAACTACTGCTCTGATCTATACAACCACCAGAAAAATGGAGACATGTGAGTGGCCCTCCACGTGGACACAGTCACTAATCATCACTCTGCCAAAGAAAGGCAACCTGCAATTGAGTCAAAATTATCAGACCATAAGCTTAATCAGCCATCCCAGCAAAATGATGTTGAAAGTCATAATGAACAGATTGAAGCCATAAGCGGAGAACAGGCAAGCTTTTGTGCTAGAAGAACAACAGAACAAATTTTCAATCTTCATGTTATATGCGAGAAGTACTTACAACATCAGCAAGACATCTACAATGTCTTTGTTGAATTCAAGAAGGCGTCTGACAGAGTATGGCATGAAGCTCTTGGGGTAACAATGAAGAAGTACAATGCTGGTCGTAAGCTTATTCTTATCATTAAAAAACTCTATGCCAAGGTCAGCAGTGCAGTTCTTGTCAACGGCACAACAGGAGAGTGGTTTCGCACCACTATTGGAATCCGGCAAGGCTACCTTCTTTCGCTCATACTGTTCAACATCTACTTGGAGCACATAATGACTGATGCCCTAGAAGATCACATATGCACAGTCAGCATTGGTTTGCTGATGATCACATATGCACAGCAACAAATCTTTGGTTTGCTGATGACACTGATGGCCTAGCAGGTAGCAAAGATGAACTTGCCAACCCTGTGAAACAATTGGATGAAACCTCCACAAAATATGGCATGGAAATCAGTGTGGAGAAAACCAAGCTGATGACAAACAAATGTGATGGGATCAGCTCACATATCACTGTCAGTGGACAACAGCTGGAGACAGTGAAACAGTTCAAGTATTTGGGGGCAATCATCACTGATGAAGGATTAAAGGCAGAAATTCTGGCAAGAACTGCACAACAGCAGCAACAGGGGTAAAGCTAAAGCCAATACGGAGGAACAAGAACATCTCCCTGGAATCCAGATTGAAACTGCTGCATGCATTGGTCATCTACATTTTTCTGTATGTGTGTGAGACATGGACCCTTATGGCAGAACTTGAACAGAAAATGTAGGAGGTAGAGATGGGATACTTCCGTAAAATCCTAGGCATCTCCTACTTCGACCACATCACTAATGAAGTGGTCCACAACATTATCACCCAATGCGCTGGGTCATATGAAGACCTCCTGACAACCCTGAAAAAGCGCAAGCTGAGGTGGTACAGCCATGTAACAAGATCATCTGGCCTATCCAAGATCATCCTCCAAGGGACAGTACAGGAGAAGAGAAGAAGAGGCAGACAGAAGAAGAGATGGACTGACAATATAAAAGAGTGGACAGGAATGGACTTTTCAGAGACTCAAGTACTGACACACAATCTTCGGGGTGGAGACAATTGGTTGATTGCTCATCAGTGATGGTGCCCCATGGACCAATGCAGTTATGGGAGTGATGATGATGATGACTTTGCAGTGTGCTGGAACAATTTGTATAGTGGGAGAGCTGAAAGCCATTGAACCAAATTGTAAACCCTGTATATGATAGAAATCACTTTAAGCTGTCACACCCCCTGTACCTCTAGTTCCAGCACCTGTGCTACTTAATGCATTTCTAGTGAATGCTTTCATTTCTTCACAGCTGCTCATGGAAAAGAAGGGCAAAAACCAGACACCGCATACTCCCTTAGACCCTTCTTCATTTTCATCTGTAAACAAAAACACAAGAGGACTAACCAATGGCCTGGCTTCAGCTACACTATCACAGCTCAATTCTTAGTAGAGATGGACTTGAGTTTCAATTCAGGTCCAAATCTCAACTTTCACAAAATATGGCAGTGTTCAGATCCAGAGTTTTGGTTCAACCTATTGGAGAGACAGTGGCCTGGACTTTAGATCTGGATCTAAACTTCCCCAAAATGTCAGGCTGTTCAGATCTATTTTTACTCAATACTTGTATTTCATAATCATTTAACATAATTGTTCCATTACCTGTATAGAATTTATAGTTCTAGGTCAACTGCATGCATCTATTTTTTCTATTATTGGTAGAATCTACTTTCAAGTTCATGTGCCTTGTGATTTATCTCTTCTGTAAGACTTTCCAGATTTACAGCTTGTGAAACTTACATCTACTTTATACTTGTAACATTGTACGTGCTTAGTTTTATTTACTAATGAAGGGTCTTGACCTCATCTTTGTCTTTTTAAATGTGAATTAGAAGCCATTTCCTTCCTCCTTTAATGAAACAACATGTTATACAACAACAAGAAGAAATGTATTGGGCTTGCTTTGTTACCCTTTTTTTTTCAAATGAGCAGGACAGCATGGTTCTGGGTGCACTATAATAAGGGAAAATATCAAGTATAATGTGTACAAGTATGTTTGAGGAGAATTGCAAAGTGGGAATTTGTATGTTGATATGAAACACAGGCATATAGTAATGTGCCTTCAGACACTAACCAGATAGTCAGACACTGAAATTTATGCAGATCCACTTTCAATGCAATGAAAGAAAACCCCACTGGTTTTCAGCGGCAGCAATAAGGGAAGCTGGAGAGCTGCCAGATCACACACATTTGCTGTTCACTCTGCCCACAACACACTTCAGCTTTATTAAATGCAGTTGTTTACTCTGCTCCAATATCTTGATTAACTTATAAAAAAAAGACATGAAGTGAAAAAGATTATAGTGAAGCCTAAAAAATTTATCAGAATTCTATTCATGTCTTTTTGAAAAATATCACAACATATAATGAACTCCTGGCTACACACACTTCTTCTCTATAGTAATGTAAAACATTGTAAAACCTGCAGTGGTTCCCCTACCAGCTACTGAGGACATGACACCATGGGGCAATGAATGTGAAGATTGAAGAAGTGGCAATGAGGCAGTGACTGGGAAGACTGTCCAAGATTACTAAAGAAAGACTTTGACACCACGGAAGGGGAAAACACATATAGTGACCTGGCAGAATGGCTGCGTCACAAAGAGGCTGCAGCTCATGGAGTGAGAGAGGGGCTGCAGACCCAAAGAGAGAGGCAAAGAGATGGCGTGCAACCGTGGAAGGAGGTGTTGACCTCACAAGCTATACCGCAGAGTACCAGGAGGAAGGGCCATCCTAGTGATGAATGGAGTACACTATCACAAAGTGGTGGAGAATGCGGGCATGCTGCTGACACAAGGGGAGTCTGAAAGATGGTGCAGGTGATTGTCCCTGATAAAAGGGACAGGGTGAGAAACTGTGTAAGAGCGCTCCCCCAAAACAAGTGGAGTAGGAAAGGCTGTAGAAGAGACACTTGAGGCAAACAGACAATGGAGCCACCGTGTGCAGAGGCCCTCTTTGCACAAGGCAGGTGTACCCTCCCAGGCTGGACCACAGAGTTTCTGCTCCCAATGAATGGGGCTGATGAGCAACAAATGGGGATACAGGCCCAAATGAGACAGATTCTAGAGAACCAGCAGCCACGATGGGAGGTGCAGAGATACTTGCAGAAGTATGTGATGCAGTTAGTTGAAGAACAATGATATTTGCTCAAGATCCTTCAGGAGATGAACAGGGGCCAGAGAGGCTGGGGCAAGAAAAGAGGCCCCAGGATCAGAAGCCCAAGCAAAGCAAGGTTACACCTGTGGGCAGAGGGGACACCTTAGGAGAGTGTGTCCCTATTGGGAGGAGAAGTCTAGCCCCAAGGGAAAGAAAGCAGGACACCCCAAGGTGTCCAACCTGCGAAGAAAACAGGAAGCGGGGAGCACTTGTTTTACCTGTGGGGAACCAGGACACATAAGGACATACAGCCTCACAGACAGGACAGTAGCCCAAGGAAGGGCGGAGTCCCGATTGGGGACGACACAAAAGAGACAATCCAGAAGAAGGGCAAGGGTCAAGAAAGGGCCAAAAGGAAGTGCCAGATACCCTGAGGGGGTGCACTAAAGTGGTGGAGAAGGCTAAAGGGACCAAAAATGTCAGAAAGCTACTAGGAAAATCATGTGTAGTTGAAAATGTTCTAAAGCTTTTGTTTATTTCTTAAAAGACAAACACCTTTGTGAAACGTATGCCTGCAAATATGTTAGCTAAGTGCAAGACTCCGAACATCATTGCTAGATAAATTGTAAAATATGGCATGTGCCAGCATGGAATCTAATGACCTTACTCAAATAACTACTAAATTAAGAAATAATTTAAATATAGTTTATATTAATGGAGAATTAATTAATAGTGGCAGTGCTCAAGTAAATCCCTTGCCCAACTCAGGAAGACAAGAATAATCTCTCCAAAAATTGTTGTAAGAATCAATAATTTTTCAATTCTTTAAGCTAAAGACTTTGAGGGCTATTTAACTTAAGAAGACTGTTTTGAGAACAAAAAACTTTATATAAAAATAGGGGTGTTTGGACTTTCTGAAAAAAGAATTTAATTTCCTGTTGAACTCTATTAAACTGAAGGACTTTCTCAGAAAATGAACTAAAGAAAAAGAAAAGTTAAACTCTACCTTTAAAAAGTTATCTGGGATCTTCCCAATACCACTACAACAAAGACCATTAGAAATGCTGTATATTCATTAGGCAGGCTGCAAATTCAGGAGCTGAAAGTGTCAGTTAATTCAACCCTGAAGGCATGGAGCCAATGAAAGAGTGACTGCAACACTGATCATGAATACTGAAATTAATACTGTGGGACCACTTCAGAAGGGACTTACTGTTGAAGCAACAATAAGGAGGACTTTTTCCCTGTTGACCGAGAAACTCCGTGTTTCTGGAAAAAGGGAATCATTTCCTGACTGGCTTGTACAGCTTCAAGAGTGCTCTGAAGAAGAGGTTACCAGGAAAGGACCTCTATCATAGGTAACTTCCATGAAAGGAAATATTACATTATTTTATTCTGTTGAAAGTGTGTGGGGGAGAGGGGTTTGAAATCTGATGAGGCAGAAGAAAATTGGAAAATTTACTAGGAAATGATTCTTAGTCCCAATAGTGATTTAGACTTTTAGTTCTTCTTCCAGGTTTTCCAGGGTTAGTTGTATAGGGTTGTACATGTATAGGGTTAGTTGACTTAATGAAGGGGGAGAAATTACATGTTTCTATTGAACATAAGTAATTCATTTTCTTTTTTAATGCAATATGAACTTCTCTATACCACACACATTTAATGTGTAGAACCAGCAATTCATCTCTTAGGTCACATCTTTAGTGCTAAGAAAAGGTATTTTTTACCTCAGGCTAACTAATTTGCATGAACTATCCAAAGGTAAAATCGCAATGGAGACAAGGCACTTTAGTTCTACCATGAGGTTAACTAGGTGTGGTCTATCAGAGACTGGCATTGTGCTGACCTCACTCACTTTACCTGACAGTAAAACTAAAGCGCCTTGTCTCCACTATGTTTTACCTTGGGATAGTTCACAAGTGTTAGTTACTCTTTTTAGCAGTGAAGACAAGTCTTCATTCACAGTTCCCACCCTCCCTCAAATAACAGCCATACAAATGGATCTTTATTGTACCTGAATGTGCACTATCAGTTTGACTGAGTTTTATTATACAAAGGATTTAATCTATTCTTCCTCAATACGTCGCATTTTTCTTTTACTATTGCTGTACTGATAATAAAATGAAGTGATACAGTTTCAGAGACAGGAGGTAATCAGATTAAAGCAGCATACACACTTTTAAAACATTTGTATTGCTTTAGTATTGTATCAAATAGCTTCCAAGAACATTCGGAGAAAAAGGCTGAGAATGCCAAACAGAGTAGGCTTAATCCTGCCTCCCCAGGAGAATGCAGTTTAATTTTGGGCCCATTGACTAGGGAATTGCAAAAACATTTGCTTAAGTTTCTATATTACTAATATAGCAGCATTGGGAATGGCTAAGAATGGAAAGAGAATCCTTCAGCAACCACATCCTTTCACATTCACTTGCCTTTCCTTCACAAACTACTTGGTTTCTGAAAGGATAACGTTAAAGTTTCTATATGTCTATTTTGTAAGTTATGGAATTTTTTTAGAAGTGTTTCATAATCTATTTTATGTAATATTTCTGCAGTAACATGGAAGAAGAAGATATTGTTTAAAGGGATAAACCATAACTGTACTCTTATAGAGCAAATAAACTCAAAGCAATTCAGTCTGTTCCAAAACCCAACAATTTTAAGTCCAATAAAAGCTTGATAGTGCAAAATGTGTGTACTTTTTAACATTATGAAGAATTAATTAGACTGATGAAGAGAAGCAAGCAAAAAAAATCACTTACCTTATACATATAAAGCATTGTTATAGAGAACTTGCAAGTACAAAGATACATGTAGATACAAGTTTACAGAACTCATTAGGCTTGGGGAAGTCTACTACAGGTTCTATAAAATCAACATTAGTCAGAATCAAATTTCGTTTCAGAAGCTGTCACTACGATAGAAAATAAATAAGAAATAGATGAAAAGAGAATAAAAAGTATGATCCTGAGGACAGGAAACATGTTTTTAGCTCCATGTAAATGGTTCAAATACAGATTTACCAGTCAATGCCACTGCAAAAGATGGAGCTCTCAAAGCTGGGAACAGCAGTGTCCTTTCCCCAACAGCTTGAACTGTGAAGGGGGAAGGCTGGAGTTATTATAGGAGATCCATCCATTTTAGATAGTCTCTGGCTGGTATTTGTCTGGAACGTTTTTCAAGCTCTACCAAAAAAACCTTTTTTTTCTGAAATATCCCTTGGAATTAGCCCATTTTAGAAACTAACTGCACAGAATACTAATTTTTCAAAATTAGCTGCTTCTATGTTTCAAGCTGGCAAAAATATTAATGAAAACTTGATAATTTCTAAACAATAACAAAAGTAGCCCAAACAGCTGAATCAATGTATGTAATATCTTTTGTCAAGTAATTCATAACCAGGGGGACAAAATCTCTTTGACAAGAAACCATATGAAAGTAACCACGAATCCAACAACATAAAGCTTGACATTATAGTTGATGCACCCTTTAATATGGTAGCACTACCAATCAGACACAGAGAATTATTCAAAACTAATAAGGTAGCAACTCATCTCATTTAAGTAGGGATAAGCAAACTTCCTAGGGTACCAGGTTTTATAATCCTTAGAAACTAGACATTGAGTGTACAAACCTTTTTCCTGGAATTTAAACATGTTACTTTCTCTCACCTCGCTGCAAAGATTACAATATATTAGAGATAGAAGACCTCTTTATCCTCACCCCCAAAAAAGTTAAGGTGGGTGGCTTATGCCAAATTATTGTCCTCATTCAAGAAAGTACATAAATATGTGCTTAATTCCTACTGACTTCAGTTGGAATTAAACATGTAACCCCATTTTCTGACAACATTCTGAAACTTCCACCTTTGGGGCTGAAATTTACCAGGTTTATTTTCTCCTTGAGAGTGAATTGTTGAGGGTTTTTTTGTTTTGTTTTGTTTAAAGTTTGAACAAAAATGGTTGAGCTATTTTTGAGAGGACTGCAAAAAAGGGGGAGGGCTTCTCTCAAGAAAGAATAAATTGAGTATTTTGGCGGGCTCTAACTAAAATAGAAATTTGAAGTGGAATTAGCTCTTCTCATTAAGAAGTACTATTCCTAGAGTGTACCAGTGATGAGTAGATTTGATTTAAATGAGTTTCAATCCTTTGGAAACTGCAGTATGCAGATGCACAAAATGTTAAGAGTGGATTTTCTCACTATGTTCCTACAGTGCCCATTTAAAGAAGACTGCTCTGTGTGCATGAGGGTAGTTCAAATTTAGTGAAGATCACAACAGACCTTGCCTTATCACAGTGCTGCTTCATGCACAAAAGTTTCAGGCAGAGTCCCATGAAGTAGTGAGAATTGACACCAACAAAAACTATACACAGAGCATGTTATATTTTCAATGTTGTGTAAAAATTATGTGCAGGAGCACCAATTCAGCTAGATTCTTAAGCACTGTCTAGCTTTAACTACATGAATAATACCACAGAAATCAGTAGAATTAAGGAAGGATGTCCCACTGATTGAACATGAAATATATCATACTGTTACCATTGTATATTCCCTCTGTTCTTTTTTAAATAGTTTCTCTTTTTCATTCTTCCCTTCTGTGCTGCACTTACTCAGAATTTTTTAATAGTGGAACTCACACCTGATAAAGTTTGAGAGCAAGCATAATTTTTAAATCAATGATTTTTTGAGTAGTCTCAAAATTAGGAAAAACAAGTTCACTAATGCCTATTTTTAAGCATGTAAAAACAGAATTCTCATGAACATATCCAAGTTTTTTTTAAAACCCTGTATTTTGGAGAAAAATAAAATGTTCACATTTCATAGGCATTACGGTGGCATCTTTCCCATCATTGTCAGGGGCTTTGCAATTCATGTTTCAATCATTCTTTCTTGAAAAATACAGCAGAAAGAATTAATTTTAGGGTGGTCTCCAGTGGTTCACTGAAGAAGAGTTACATCGTAAGACGACTAACACATTTGTTTGATGTTAATATCCAGAATAAATCAATGTCAAAGTGGCTATCACTCAAATTATATTCTACAAGAAAAAGCATTGAGATTGTCTCCATATATAATGTGCTTTAAAGTAGTTGATATTCTCATCTCTCCAGGAGTTTCTTGTGGAAAAAGTGACCTTTTCCATTTCCATGGATTTCACATGAGAAACAGAGCTGTTGTTCATGTATTAGATCAATTCTAAAGGCCCAGACCTGCATCTAAGGGACCAAAGAGATGTCAATGGAAGCTATAGGTGATCAGAGCATCGTATAGTCAGGCCTTTAATGACAGAGGTTAGTATACATTCTAATATAGTTACAATCTATGAATGAAAATACTGATGTCAAAATATGAAATTGCATATTGTACTAGATTTGTGAGAATGTATGGTGTCATGCAAAAACATATGCCCCTATTTCTAAGTGCATCTTGCTTAAAAAAAGTCTAAGGAGTTTAAGCAATTTGTTTCAAATGATATGAAAACAGAAATCAGTAAGTTAAAGCACTGAACTGTGAACTGTTTTCAAGACTTAATTTTAATAGTCAAGAAGTCAATTGTCCCTTAAGAATAATAGTTGAAAATTGCAGACTGCAGTCTTTCCTCTCCCTTCCCCCATTTATATATAGGCACGTTTTCCACTGTACAGAGGTCTATTCATTGTGAAGTCACTCTGCACTATTTATCTCTGTTTAATATAATCTGTTTTATTAACAAATGGGTCCTAGAGAGATAGGGAGAGAGAGGTGAACAGTTCCACATCAAAGACTAGGATAAAAGTGAATTATTCATTTCCTTTTTCAGGTCTCACACATTACAGATGATCTATAAATGTGATTAAAGTATTAAAACTGAATGAGTTTTGTATTCAGAAAAGACAGCACCAGACCTTAAAATATCTGTAGTGCATTTGAGTATGAACTGCACAAACAACATAATAGTCCTGGAGGTAATTTTTTTTAAAGACAATATTTTCTACCAAATGTTTTTTAAACACAACTTAAAAAAAATAAAAATAAAAGCTTAAGTTGCACTTCCAAGAAAGAAGTAGTGTATTAAGGAGTCCAATAAAATGTTAAAAAATACAGATTTCCCTCTTTTCAGAAAGAGATGGGTAAGTCCTCATATCTACAAATGAACTGGCTTTTTAAATTTATACATTTTAACTTCCCTGAGCTTGAATATGATTGACTAAAATATAATTGCCCTAACTTGAAAAGAAATCGGTAAGGCAGCATCTACAGAGAGAGTGGAGCCACTATCGATAGTAGCAAGTAACTTAGAAGAACATTTGATATATCTGTAAATCTCAATTTTCCTAGGTGATTAGGAACACAGAAGCAGAGAGGGTAGCAAACATATGCCTGGAACCATTTATATGCTAATGTCTAACAGCATCCTTTCTCTATGTAGAGAACAACATAACTTTAGGATAGAAAGTGTAAGTGACTTTTAGCAGTAGAAATAATTTCAAAGACAATCTGCCACAACACTCTTTGTTGGTGGCAAATGGAGGATTACACTTTCTCTGCAGTCTTGTTGAAGAGGTTCTAGCTGGGAAGTATGCACAATTCCACATTATAAAGATTGGAGAGAAGTAATTTCTACCATGCTTTTTAATTTAAAATAAACAAATTGACAACTGTCTTGAGGAATGATTGCATACATGAAAAGAGGTTATCACATCTGCTTCCTAAATTCCTTTTGTTTCTCTTTCAGTACAATCAAATACAGCAAGGATCGATATGGACACAATGAGGCAAAATGAGTACAGACACATGCATGGAATTAGCAGCAGGCCATCCCTTTTATTAAACTATAACAAAGAGAAGGGCACTACCCACCCATCAGCCATATTCTTCCATACTAGGCATTTAATTGGTTCCAGTGTGGAGGTTACAGCCTCCTTCCATATAACTCATAATGAGTAACAAGGCTACAGGGTTCCTTAACATATAACTCATAACGTGAGCTAGGATCTCCTCAGCCTACTCCCCAGAACTCAGTTCTCTCCGAGTCTCTCTGAGGGGGACAGAGGGTGAGGATCTCAACCTGTGAGGGCTGCAAGGTTTGACCTCATCCCATGAAAGCCACAAGGTCTCACCCTATCACATGAGCCCAAGACCCATCACAAAATCCCAGGTCTTTTACTTCTGGGAACCAGTCATTTTATTCTTAACTGCACTGGAAACTGGCCACAGTGATTGGTCTCTCCCCCACCCAACCATACTACCTGGTATGACAAAACACCTGCCCAATCCATGCTATCATGTTCTGTAGCCATATGTTATCACCCCCATCTGACAAATGTATGCCATCATCCCTGAAGACTTCTGTCCAATTGTAATGGATATCCCCGTGCTGCATCACTGAACTCCCGGCTGAAACACAACTGAAAAACGCTTCACATGGCCCTTGTACTGGGTTAAATTCCTGGGAGCTGGGGAACGCTGGCCAATCAGCATCCCTTCCCTCCCAGGTGGCCAACTGGTGTCAAAGAGTCCCAGGGGAGGAAACACCTATTGTTCCTTGACAAGTGTCTCCCTCCCTTGGTGCTGGGACTGTCCCCCTTTCACCGCTGGACCCATTAAGTTTCCCCACCTGTTGATACAGGTGGATAGCATTTGGCCTTTGACTCAGGGAATCGAGTTTCAGTAACAGCCTTGTGAATGCAGGTTATCCTGTACACTCTTGACATTTAAAAACCATGCATCTTCTAACCATTTTAACCGATACAATTATCTGAAATTATACTGCACTCATCCCCAGGGTAGAGGGTTTAGGTAGAGAGAAGCAGAATGGCCATAATGCTGCTGTGCTCCAGATACGTCCTACTGCCATGATGGCAGCCCTGTGTAAGTTACAGCAATCCTGAGAAATAAAAAGAACAGTTAAGACCCAATATGTACAGAAGCTTTTCTTGAATTTTTACTGGCATTTTCTCTAAATTAATTATTCCTCTGCAGAACTGCAAGCCCAGAACAGCAGTGTGCTAGTGCACAGGAACTGGTCTTACTGCCTACACAGAGCACAATGTAAAAGAGTAAACAATCAAGAATTGTCTGAGAGATTAATTTTACTGAGAAGAGTAGGGGAAGTGTGTTCAGCACCAACCAAGTGGAGGCAGCCTTTGGAATCCCCATCAGTATCTTCACCGGAAAACTAATGAGCAATTCAATTGGGGAACTTCTTCCACAATTGCAATAGTCATTGACCTGCACCAGGTTATGGGGAGGTTGAGAAAAAGCTACAGAAAGAACTCTTCCCTATGGAGGTTGCCAATAGTCAGAAGAGGATCTCATGTTTGGTTAGATTCTAGACAGCCATGATGTGCAGAACAGTAGTGAGGAGCTGAATTGCATTTCACACCAGATCCTAGATGGCAGGGAGAAAGCTACCGATAGCAAGAGGCAGGATCTCATACTTGGTCATATTCTAGTGAACAGTGAAGTGGAGAGCAGTCATGAGGAACCAGACCCTGTTCCAGCCCACATTCTAGACAGCAGAGAAGTAGAGATGAGTAGTAAGGAGCGACATCTTGTGCCAAGTGCATGCACAAATGACAGGGGTTCAAACACAAAAAGCAACAGACAGGATCCAGTGACAGGCCAATGTCAAGAAAGGAGTGTGACTATGATCAATGACAGAGAGCCTGCAGTGCCAGCTCAATGCCAATCGCTATATATGGCAGTAATGGTGGAACTGGGCATAGATCAGTGCCTGAAAGATGAAGGGAGCTGCTGCAAGGAAGTGCAGAATCAAATGGGGTGGGAGTCGTACTGCTTTTGATCTCTAAAGAAGACTGGCACTACTGTAGTAGAAAGACATCTCAGGACCTGCATACAGGATGGAATGGTTATAATTGAGTCTGAAGGAGAACTGCTATTACATCAGAGATTTGGACAGCTGTTTTTATGTGGTGATTCCCAGCCCGAAGCACTTAGCATCGCCGCTCATCTCCCCCCCCCCCCGAACATTCCTCTGTGTCCCCCTAGAGGGACAGAGCCCACCATTTGAAAACCTCTGCCTCAACAAAGTGGCTCTCAACCTTTCCAGACTACTGTACCCCTTTCAGGAGTCTGATTTGTCTTGTGTATCCCCAAGTTTCACCTCAACTAAAAACTACCTGCTTACAAAATCAGACATAAAATACAAAAGTGTCACAGCACACTATTACTGACAAATTGCTTACTCTCTCAGTTTTACCATATAATTATAAAATAAATAAATTGGAATATACCCGTAAATATTGTACTTACCTTTCAGTGTATAGTATATAGAGCATTATAAACCAGTCATTGTCTCTATGAAATTTTAGTTTGTACTGATTTCGCTAGTGTTTGTTATATAGCCTGTTGTAAGACTAGGCAAATATCTAATGAGTTGACGTATCCCTGGCAGACCTCTGCATACCCAAAAGAGTACGTGTACCCGTGGTTGAAAACCAGTCCCTTAGAGGACTTTGACCTATGCCCAAAGAACAATCAAGAGTGGTGAAGAAAGCAAGACTAAAAAGCCTATTACAAGAAATATATCTTCATGCAAATTATATAAGTGGTTGTAATTTAGGGCCCAATCTTGCAAGCACTTTGGACTACTGATTTGCTTAAATTTAAACACGTGTAAACATTTGCAGGATTGGGGCCTTATGCTACAAATTAAATACCTAGTTCTTTGTTGAGGAAATATCTACAAAGTTTACTCAGTTCCAAGTCAACCTTTTCAAAAGCACCCATTAATGTTAGGGGGGGTCTCAATATTTGAGGGCCCAAGGTATGCCACCAAATTCAATCAAACAGACTTATGAAAATTCTAGCTATAATACCTATTGTAATTAAAGGATGAAACCTTGGCCTCACTGAAATCAAAACTTCCATTTACTACAGTGGGGCCAGGATTTCACCCAGAATCTTGGAATCTTTCTCTCTATATACACACACATTTAATAACATTGAACAACCTTGGGGCCAAATTTACTGCTGGTACAAATGTCCTAAATAGGGACTAGGGACTGCCTCTCGCTGTGTGTTTATGCAATGCAGAGCACAATGGGGGAGGTCTAGACACTACTGTAATACAAATAACAGTTATGAAAATCCCAAACAAAAACTACATTCAGATGGAGTTATGGTTGACAGTACATATCAGTAATTTAGAGCACAATTACAAGGATTATGTAATTATCCCTAAACTAAGCTTTATGAACCCAAAAATTGACAGTCAAGATTATATTTAAAAGATAGCAAAACACCCTAAGTTATGGAAACACAGTGGTAGGGCACCCAAACAACCTTAATTCTGCCATTTAGTGAAAGTATAAGCAGATTTTTTTTAAAGCTAATAGATTTTAAAAAATCAGCTTAATCTAATCTGGATTCTGCAACACTAAAATGCCTTAATCATGTGGCTATTACACAGTGCAGAGTTAAAGTTTCTCCTTCAGCAGAAACCTTAATTATGAAGAACAGGCAATATGACCACTGGTCCTAAAAATAAAAATATTTACACATAGCCTATGCATAATATTTCAGTGAGTTCTAACTATCTGGGAAATTTTCAGAGTCTGGGATAAGGCAGAGTTAAGTATGTCTAAATGTCCTTGGTACGCATTTCCATACCTTACTATGTCTAGATTTCTCTGAAGTTTTAACGTAACTGTTAATTTTCTGGGTTCATAATGCTTGATTTGGGGGAAATTACAAGATACTTATAATGTGTTTTATCCCAGAATTAATCTGGTGTACTCTTAACTATCAGTCCATCTTTCGTCTAGGAATTATTTCTACAACAGCTTGGAATAATTATCCATTACGTCTTTTAGCTGGATGCGTGGAGAATAATCAGCTTTTAGCATGCAGTTTTCTTTCTTAACTTTACATACTCACACTGCGCGCGCACACTCACATAGATATCCCAATCTTCTCTGAAAACTTTGCCAGTCACATATAATCAAATCATTTATTATATCTGCTCACATATAATCAAATCATTTATTATATATCTGCTGATTTTAGTGTCTTCGGGAAAATTACTAGTATTCTGAACAAGAGCATTTTTGTGGAGCACACAAATTAAGTTTTCCTTATTTTGTACATTTCATTCTTTAATTGTAGACAGAACCACACATCAGTCTTTTGATCTTCCCTAAGTATAACCCATTATTTTCATTGATGATTCCAAATTAACAAAAGGATTTACAAAACTTGGTATACCTCTTCCATCCATTTTTTCATTTCTTTCCTTCTTGGTCTCTTAATATTGCTTTTTTCCTGCCGTTTCCCTCTAGCAAATTCTCATTTGTTTCTGCCCTCTTCTCTGGTTTTCCTTTCATCCCATTTCCCATAAACTTAATTCAAAATATATTATCTACAAAACTGAAAGCCGTAATCCATGAAACGCTTGGCTCAGCCTATCTTTCACTGTTTGCTCTCTGAGTATATACAAAATGGGAAGATACCAATCAGCTCTAACATATGGTAACATGGTGACCTCCAGTAACAGACATTAACATCTTATTTAGCCCCAATATAGCATTCTACAAAAATAATAATAAAAAAAGCAATCCACTGAAATTGCACATCAGAGCAAAACCAAGATGGAAGAGACATTATGTAAGTGAAAATCTACAATAACTCAGTGTGACTTGATATGGCTCTAGTGACTTCTTGTTCAGCAGACAGAAAAACAAAAAACACCACATCACTACTACCACCAAACAAACCCTGATAATCAAGAGTGTTTCACACTCCCATTATACTAATGACTTGCAGTGTTATCAACACACTAAAACTAATTATTCAAAGAAAAAACTACTTTAATGCACATTATGGTTAAAATTACACATGCACGGCACTCACGAAATTCAAAGCTCTGCTTCTCACAGTATCCACACTCACCGGCTCTATGAAACCCATAATTAGTTAAAGATATGCTGCACATTCTAAAAGTTTTCCATTTTGATTGAGCAGACATGCATTTAACGAAAAAATATTTTTCTCTATAAGGCCTGAAGAAGAATAGTTGTTCCTACACATTTATGTCCTTAGCAACCTTTGAAAATATACACAATTGAACTACCATTTATTAGTATATCAAAACATTACATATTTGAATTGTGTTCCTGCTGAGTAAACTTCTGAGCAAACTGCTGAGCAAACTTCTAATTGCAAATGACTAGCATACCAGAAAGCTTGCAAACCCTCAAACTTCATAAATTAACATTCATGACTTATGTTTCTCCATTATTGGTTATACAGAAACAACAGCAAAACAATAAAAGTTAAATCCAATTAATCTATAGAACTCTATGCTGCAAGATATTATTTAGGCAAATTGCTTAGATATTTATATGTAAAGTAATAGCATCTTAGTGTCTCTGTTAACAGCCAGACAGTGTGATATTGATTTACTACGTAAGAAATATAATCTTCCTAAAGAAGAAGTTAGATTCAAGTGCAGGATGGATTGGCTATTTATTTAGTTCACATTTTATTAAAAAAAACAATATATCACACACACGAGGGTTTCCATGTGAATAAGAAAATTTGTGAGACTGAAAGTGTATCTTGTAAAATTTAAGTTAAACATAAGGAGTCTGGTGATGAGGGACAGTAAAAACCAACCTTACCAGGGAAAGAAATTAGAATAATAAATATTTATGTGCCAGATAACACCATACTAATCACTCATCATCAAGAATTGACTAAGATTAAATGGCTTTCTTTAAATGAATGTGTTTTAAAATCTGCCAATTCTGACAGACTATTATTTGTAAAACTGAATAAGTGTTATGGGTTTGAGCAAATTTGGATACATCTTGTAAAGCATGAATATTACGTCTTCTACCACTGCCCTCTAACAGGTGTGCAGGAACTGAGAGGCTCTGGCCATTCCCCCATTTAGCCCTGGGGTTTGAAACACTTGCAGACCCTTCTCCTGGAACACAAAGTGCACATTGGTGCTGTACTGCCACATGGTGTGCAAAGGGTGAGAAGCATCTGCACAACAGTCAGTGGGTATTTAGCCCTTAATATTTACTTTATTTATTATTAGACTTCAATTAAAAATATATAATTTTTGAAAATCCCCAAATTAAAGGCATACGTGGATTGCTAGTGAGCACAGTGAAAATTTTCCCCATGGCATGGTATTGCTCAATACAGTTTGTATGCCTTTTCGGTAGCAGCTGCCATTGTCAGAGACAGGATATAGACTAGATGGGTTGGTCTGTTTTGATATGGCAGTACTTATGTCTTGAGTAAATATTGCACAGAACTGAAGTCCAGAGGAGTGAGCACAGAGTTGACAGTCAGGAGATCTTATCTTCTAATTCTGGCTCTCCCACTGACTTGCTGTGTGGCATTGGACAAGCCATTTTACCTCTGTGTCTGTTTCCACATACAAAAAAAAGGAAAGATAACAGCTCGTACCAATTGGCTTGTACCATGCCTTGCACGTATGAAGTGCTACAAAATCTACATAAACAGAATTATTACACAGTACATCAAGAGAAAACAAAACCAATACAAGTTTCCTCTTCATCCAACTTTCTGCAGGTCCAAAGTTGTGAGCTTGGTAACACTTGAGGTTTCTAGCATGAACAATGCACCAAATAACACCATAAAGAAAAGGAGTACTTGTGGCACCTTAGAAACTGTGCCACAAGTACTCCTTTTCTTTTTGCGAATACAGACTAACACAGCTGCTACTCTAATAACACCATACTGATTCTTGCACATATAATGCTAGGGAAGTGTCAGTTTACTCCGTTAAAATGCATTTTGTTGGTGTAAAGAAAGCCACTTAAAGTAGATGAGGTAAAGATTTCAAGCAAGAAGCTGTTTGTAGGATGAGCCATCCTCCCAGGAGGAATAGTTTACATTTTAATTTTGAGTGGAATGTCAAAATATGACATTATTATATGATATGCAGTGTTGTTGTAGCTGTGTTGGTCCCAGGATATTAGAGGGGCAAGGTGGGTGAGAAGATATCTTTTATTGGACCAATTTTTGATGGTGAGAAAGAAGCTTTCAAGCTTATAAAGAGTACTCCTGAGGAAATTCTGCGCCAAAAAAAACAAAAAAAATTCTGCAAATTTTATTGTCAATACATAAATATGGACGCTCCAACATGGCAGTGGAGAACACAGGCAACTGGTACAGATGTGGGAGATCACTCTGCACCCTCTCCACCCCCCAGGACACAAGACTCGGTGGTGTGGCTGCACCTGACCCTGACCCAACACAAGGGGTGGGCCTGCCCCAGAAGTCCGTGTGTCTGAGGAGGGCTCCATGGTGATCTCCCACCTCCATGCAGCCAGTGGGCTGTGCTCCCCACTGCCATGCTGGAGCCTCCACATTTATTTACTGGTGCAGAATTTTTATTTTTGGTGCAGAATTTCTTCAAGAGTAGCAGGTGCAGCAACTCACCAGGATTAGCAGCCCCACATCAGGTGTGGGCAGGCATGCTTAGCCAGCAGGATCCAAGTGCGGAGGGTTTAGTGTGGAGAGATCCAGGTGTGAGGTGAGAGCATTCTGTGTAGGACAATCTGGGTGTGGGTGGGGGGAACAAGGATTCATGGGGGGGGATGATTCTGGTTGCCAGGGCAATGGGACTCTACAGGAGGTCCAGGTGAAGGTGGTTGAGGCTTAGCAGGGAGGGGTCTGGGTACAGCTGGTTGGGGCTCAGTAGGGTGGAGGTCCAGATCTGGGGGATTGTGGGGTGGCGGGTCCAGGTGCCGGGGCCTCATGGGGCTCATCAGGTTGGGGGTTCAAATGTCGGGGTGGTCTGGGTGCAGGGGTGGGAATCCAGATGTAGGGGACAGGGGCTCAGGCGAGAGTCTGGGTCTGAGGGTGGTTGCAGGGGTAGGAGATGGCTTGGAGAGGAAGTCTTGATATGGGAGGTTCAGATACACAGGGGTTGGGAGAATGAGGGAGCAGCTCATTGTACAGTGACCCCTCCCCCCATGGCTGAGGAGTGATGGGGCAAGAAGTATGTGTGGGGGGGAGGTGCAAAACCAGGGGAGGTTTCTGTGGGTCTGACCTGGCCATTGCTGCTACGTGCAGGGAAAGTGTGCTCCTCCCCCACCCCCAGCCCCAGGGCCACCAGCTGGGATGGGGCTGTGGAGGGGGGGTGGGGGGCTTGGCAGGGAGTGAGGGGGGGTTCGGTGGGGGGGTGGGGGACTTGGCAGGGAGTGAGGTTCAGCAGAGTAGAGCTTTGAGTGCAGGAGGCTCGTTTGGGAGTTTCTGGGTGTGGGTGGTGAGGTTCAGTGGGGGGGGTCCAGATGCATGGGGGTTTGGTGGACGGGATATAGGTCTGACTCAGCAATGGCCAGGGTGTTCCCAGCCCCTCCTTAGTGATTTACCTCTCCACAAGCTGCTCCAGGAGCCTGAAATGACATGCCTGCACTGCTGAGGAGGGGCATGCGACTGCCCTTGTGGCTTCCCTTTGCTTCCTCATCAGAAAGTCATTTTTCTGTGGGGAAGCAAAGAAATCTGTGCAGGACATGAATTCTGTGTGTGCACAGAGGTGCAAACTTCCCCCAGGAGTAACAAAACTCTTCTTCAGGTCTACCTGAAAAGCTTCTCTCTCATCAACAGAACTTGGCTCAATAAAACTTGACATTAATTTGTATCTAATGCAACTGCCTAAAAATGACTAATTATGAATTATAGCCTAAAGTAATTATACCCACTATGTGACATTTCTACATTTGCAGCTCCTGCCATCAACACAAACTTTAATTTTATTTCTTTTTGGGGTTCACAGCTCTTTATGCAGCTTGTATATAAGACTGCAAGAGGAAGTATAAAAGACAAAGAGCAGGCCTTACAGAGCAAATATAAGGAGCGTAGAGATAAGGAAGACCAAGTATCACCTACACTCCAAAGCTAGGGAGGGCAATTTATTACAATCAAAAGATAAAGGCCTCCATATGGTAAGTAATTAGGAACCTTCAAAACTGATGAATAAATTGGATCAGAGGCAACCATATGTCTGAATATTGCAAAACAAGCTTTTGCTCCCTGCTGTAACTATTAAATAGTGGAAATTCATATAAACTAAGACGACTGTCAACATGAAAAGAAAAAGGTAAGGCCATTCCTACAATTCCATAAGCCTCATAAATTCACCAAGAAGCCTGGATGTAATGTATGTGGACACATTAATCCACACTCTAATGCATTGTGTTTTGGTCACAGATCCAATTCTCTACATTTGTGTTACTGTATGTTGTTTTGTTCTGTTGGTTAAGGTATTATAGGGAAGCTGCAGTATAACCAACATCAAGGGGCAAGAAACTTTCACTCTATGCAGTTTGGTCTCACAGTTAGCTAGCAGTAAGTCATCTTGCCCACAGAGTTGAGGGATTTGGTAGCCTACACATAGAAAAACCCAATGTTGTTTATGTTTTTAATCACTTGTGTGGTGTGGAAGCTAAAAACTTTAACAGAATTAATGGTTTTGACAACAGATTAATCATGGTAGGGAGTCAGGTGGACACAACCAGAGCTGAATTTACAGGTGTGTGAGCAGGATGTGTCACAGACCAGTGAGACCAGCTACTGTATAATTAATAAATGGATATGTGATAATTTCAGTGATTAAGATAAATGGCTTAAGGTTTCAGAACCTGGGTCATATCAAGTCACAATAAACATTCTCAGTGAACACTCTCCTGAAATGGGTCCAGCAGAATTCATTTGTAGCAATTTGGAGAAGCCTTCAATAAATTAATTAGGCCACTTCTCATTATCCCAAGGAGTATCAAATATAATCACAATGTTGTTCCTACTTTTGTTATATAAATCATTGAGGTTGAATTTGACGCTTCTGTGCTTTTAAACCTCTGATCTAATAGTTTTCCATATCTCCAACTCATTAGCTCAATTGAAAGAGACAAGAGTAAATGTGCTCAAAATCTTCTCTAAGTTTTGAAATGGAAAACTGAGATGGAAAAGACCTGTCATTTTAGAGCATAGAATTGCCAGCCCTGCCAATGCAGGATCAGTTTAATATCTGACATGTCATCTAACAGATGACATGTCAGATATTAAACTGATACTACAAGGCCCAAGAAACATCTCTCTCATCATCCCTCACAAAGTAATATCCACTAAGAAGATAATCTCGACTTGTTCAACACAGCCTCTTCTCCTCCCTCATTGACACCTACATCACTCCCTTGCAGCCTGTTCAAAAAGACAGCCACCAAAATGATCTTCTGTGCGCAATCTAATCACATCATGCTCCTCTTTAAATCCCTGCACTGTCTACCTTGAACACAGTAAGTTTAAACTTACAGTTTTTGCTTAAAATCCTTTTCCAACTCTGTCCCTGTCTGCATCATACCACAATGCCTCTAGTCCAGGGGTTCAGACACTAGCCTGAGACTTGGTATTTCATGCTCTCTCACAAGCTTTCTCTGTGACCTTCAAATCATGTAGCCTCTCTATGCCTTCCATCCCCATGGATAAAATGGGGATAATAGCACTTTCCTATTTCAGAGACGTTGTGAAGATAAATACATTAAAGATGGTGAGGTGCTCAGAATCTATGGTGATGAGGGCCATATAAGTGCCAATGATAGACTGATGCCTGGAATGCTCCATCCCGATTCACCAAACCTCCACCTCATGTCTTCCTTAAAAAACACACTTCTTCCAGGTTTCAGACCCCACACTTGGAAAGGGCAACTTCCATCTTTTCATATGCTGTGTATTTATACCTCTCTAGAGTGTTTTCCACTCCATGCATCTGATGAAGAGGGTTTTAGCCCACGAAAGCTTATGCCCAAATAAATTTGTTAGTCTTTAAGGTGACACAAGGACTCCTTGTTGTTTTTACAGTTCTTCCAAAACACCTACAAAAATGAATGTATCATTTTATTTTATTTTTTAATTTAATTTATTTTTTTGTGGGTTAATTCCTCCATGCCTCAGGGTCTCCCTGTGCATGTGATCTGAAGTTATCTAAACAAACCTAGTTGATGAGTACATCAGCTTTCTAGAAATTTGATTGCTAAACCTTATAAGTAGGTTGTGACATGCACCTAATCAGTTTTAAGCATTTTTGGGAAGCCAATTAGTTGCCAGACCTGTCTTTAAGAATCAGAGAGTTAGGAAAGCGCCTGTTAAGACATTAACTTTTTACATTGAAGAATATAAAACACCCTTTCCTAGCAAAATAATATTTGTTCAGCTAAAATGAAATGCTGCCTTCACAAAAGAGAAAATTCAAAGGGGCTGTTATAAAGAGTATGGTGATTGTTTTTCATGTCCACTGAAGACAAGAGAAGAATTAATGGGCTTAATCAGTAGCTAGAGAGATTTAGGATAGTTATTATGAATATCTTTCTATCCACAACAGGAGTTAAGTACTGGGACAGGTTTCTAAGGGAGGTTCTGGATTCCCCACTATTGGAGATTTTAAATGGAACACCAACAGACCCCGGTCATCAGTGGGCAGGAGCAAATCTGGGATCTCTGGAGCTAAATGCATGAGCCTCTATTGCATGAGCTAAAAGCATGACTTTTTACTAAGGTTGTAGCAGACTCATCAATCTCTACTTGGGGTACATGCCACTAGAAGGGGACAGAGTGCCAAACCAAGCAGGCATGGGTTACCTAAAGAACAGATTAGATCAGAGGTTTTCAAACTGTGGGGCTCTCCCCCAAAGGGGGGCTCAGGGAGGCAGTGCCAGCTCCACCCCGACTCACCTCAGTGGGCCACCCAGCCGGTGGGTCAATGTCAACTTCTGCTGCAGCCAAACCAATTTCCGCTCCCAGCAGCCTCTGTGCCCAGCACTGGCTCTGCCCCAAGACCATCACATCTGCCTACCCTCACCCTGAAAATATCTGACGGCGGAGAGGCAGGTACTGTGTTGATTTTTGTCAGGATGAGGGGGGCATGACCAAAAATTGTAACTCAAAGGAGGGGCTGAGCTCAAAAAGTTTGAAAACAGCGAGGGTAGACAAACACCTGTCAGTGATGCTCCAGGTAAACTTGGTCCTGCTTCAGCGCAGGGAGCTGGAGTAGATGACTGCTGGAGATCCCTTCAAGTTGTACATTTCTATCATCCAAACCCCTGTATCTTAATTTCTGCCCTGTCTGCAACAAAACCTATGGGTCTTTCTGACATTCATGAACAGCTGGCCAGAGAACACACTACTCACATTCCTTCATCCCCCTTGTGCATATGGGCACTTTATAAGGATGGCACAGAACGTGCCCTTATGCTGGCTGGAAACTTCTATTCTGTTGTGAAAAGAAAAGGAGTACTTGTGGCACCTTAGAGACTAACAAATTTATTAGAGCATAAGCTTTCGTGAGCTACAGCTCACTTCATCGGATGCATTTTTTCCACCAAATGCATCCGATGAAGTGAGCTGTAGCTCATGAAAGCTTATGCTCTAATAAATTTGTTAGTCTCTAAGGTGCCACAAGTACTCCTTTTCTTTTTGCGAATACAGACTAACACGGCTGCTACTCTGAAACCTGTATTCTGTTGTGTTGATTCTAACTTACATACCTTATATACATACCTCTCAGAAGTACGTGTCAAAAGGAATTAACAGTAATTCAAGGATGTTCAGTTACCTAAGCATTTTTCCAATGTGGGTAAACAAAAATTGTAATACAGCATATGGCAGCTCAGCCTGCAGTGTGCTAAGCAGCAGTTATAGGTTTAGCTATATCTGAGAATTCAAAAGTTAATTTTATAAGGCATATTTAGATTTTTTTAAAATTCTTTTAGTTGTACTGTGTCCCTACCATTGCCATAATGGATATCTAGCACTTGCAACAGTGAATGAAGGAATTTTGCCTGAGCAGGAAACAGATTTCCTCCAAGAGTGCAGGGGAAGCACATGCAGGAGCAGGAAACATGATACCCTTTAGAATGGTGCAGTGTATAACTTGCTATATGGTGCAGAATGGATAATGGGCAACAGCCTTCACCCCCTTGGGTTTCTTGTAGCATTAAAACTCCTGCCATTTGCACTCAGAGCCTGTTCCAAACCCCACTGAAGTCAGCAGAAGGATTCTCAATAGACATTATATCTCATCCAAACAGCACACGCAATGGAATTATGGCTACACATTACACAGATATTCCTTTGCTCTTTTCCCACGTCCCACTTCTGCATCTACAAAATGGAAATTATACTTAAGATCTTGGATTTCAAAATATGTTGACCATTACTAAAAATCATCAAAAAAGAGTATGAAATAATACAGCTGAATAGATATTCAAAATATATATAGCAATGAAAGGGGGATTAGGGTATGAGATTCCACCTAAATTTGGCAAGGTGTGTACAAAGTCTAGATGAAATTTATAAAGGGAATCAGAAGAGAAAGGCCTTCTTTTGCACTAAGTTTAAGAACTACAGATGAAAAGTGCTATACACATGCCGAGTAGTGTAATTAAATATGAACTTTTGATCCTGGAACTCCAAAATCAATAAACAGTAAATGGGTGCCACCGAAGTCAGTGGAGTTACCCTAGGGACGAGTTTGGCTTAGATTGCCCAAACCTTCAAAAATAGAAAAACATGCCTTACTTACCATCTTTCTTTCAGAGTTGCTAATGTGAACACGATATTTTACACTGATCTTTAAACAACATAAGCAGACTCTACGTACTGTGTAAAACAGAAGAGGTTCACAGCCTTTGACAGAAAATTTACAGGCAGATGAAATCCAAACTACATTGTAAAAGTATGCAAGTAATCCATCATATTGAGAACATGCCATTTCAGATAGCAATTTTTTAACAAAATAAAGTTTGCTGCTATGTATTTTGAAAACAGGAAATAAATCAAAATACTACCAAATAAAAATGTATCTATGAAAAGAAAGTAAAAGAAAGCTAGGTACATGAGAGTACCTGAGGCACAGCTATTTCTGTGAAATCATGGAAGCACTGAATGGAAGCAATTTATTCTTTCTAGCAGGTTTCAGAGTGGTAGCCGTATTAGTCTGTATCAGTAAAAACACAGTTAGTTATATGGACAAATTAATCAGATCATAGTAATTACCCATATGGGTAATCACTGTAATCATGTTGATGAAAAAGGAATTCTGTTTGATATAGTACTTTATGCATGTTACCTTCATCATTCTTATTTGAATTTATACACCAAAGCTTCCCTAAATGGAAAAATATATAGCATGGAAAGCAGAGTAGTTAATTTTCATAGAAAACAATGGACAGCAAGCAGTAACCAACTACTTTAATGCCATGCAAACTATAGCAAGATTGAAGGGAAATCCTTGAGAAATTTCTATCACTGCACTACATTCTGGTGGAAAAAGCAGCATGTATATCTTCTATGACTGTAAACACTTCAATAGAATTGCTTTCTGAATACAATTTTGACAACTTCATCCAGATTAAAAGTTGCAAGTATGCCGCAAGTATACCATGGCTCAATCTCTCCTTTAACACATTTTCTGAAGCACAAGAATTAGACTCCTGAGGGCATTCTGCGCCAAAAAATTAAAAATTCTGTGCCAAAAAAATAAAAATTATGTGCACAATATTTTAAAATTCTGCAAATTTTATTCGACAATTAAATGTGGAGACTCCAGCATGGCACTGGGGAGGACAGACCACTGGCTGCACAGAGGTGGGAGATCACTGTGCAGCTCCCACCCCACCCCCAGGACACGGACTCACCCGTGAGGCTGCACCCAACCCTGACAATGCAAGGACCCAGAAACACCCAAGGGGCCCTGCCCCTCTGTGCCAGGTGCACCAGGTGTGAGCAGGCAGACTCAGTAAGGCAGGATCCAAGTGTGGAGGGGCTTAGTGTGAGGGTTGAGGGGGTTCTGTGTGGGGCAATCTGGGTGAAGGCAGCTCAGTGGGGGATCTGGGTGCAAAGGGGATCTGGATGTACAGGGGCTTGGGGGGGGTGTCTGGGTGCAATAGTAATGGGACTCTGCAGGGGGAGTCCAGGTGAAGGTGGTGGGAGCTCAGCGAGAGGGAGGATCTGGGTGTGGGGGTATAGAGCTTGGCAGGGGATTGTGGGTGTGGGGGGGTCTAGATGCACGGGGATTGGGCAGATGGGGAAGCAGCTCTCTGTACAGTGATCCCTCCCACTGCAGCTGAGGAGCGATGGGTGCAGGAAATTTGCAGGGAGTTTGCAGAGCTTCCTGCATCCGGGGGAGAAACCTGGGGGTGGGTCTGACCTGACCCTGGATGTTGTGCAGGGGAAGAGGAAGTCCCATCCTCCCCAGCCCAGCCTCACAACTGAGCCTAGGTGTTCTCCAGTCCCATGTCCTGCCCCATAGTGATTTACCTGTCTATTGGCTGCCCTGGGCACCTGAAACATACAGCTGGGGAGGGTTGCATGACTGCTCTTGTGGCTTCCCTTTGCTTCCCCATTAGAAAGTCATTTTTCTGCGAGGAAGCAAAGACATCTGCGGGGAACATATATTCTGCACATGTGCAGTGGTGCAGAATTCCCCCAGGAATAAAATTATTACAACTTTTTAATTACTTTTTAATTTAATTATTTAATGAAAAGACTGTCTCAACAAGGCTCCATGACAATTGAAAAACATGTTTTTATATTATTGGCTTTGTACATAGGGGAACAATACATATTTTAAGGAAAACAAAAGGCTAAATGCAGGCAACCAGAAACAAACAAATTAAAAGAAACATCTTGTTTATTATTTTAAAAGGCTTAAACACAGCAGAACACACACATATTTCCATAGTAGCTGGTTAACATATTCATTTTTCTCTAACTCTCACTAACAGATCAGTGGCTGTTGAAGATATTTGCTGCTAGCAGTTGCAGATCAACTACATGCCATTGGAGGCAGTCTCACAATACCATCCCTTCCATAAACTTATCAAGCTGAGTCTTGAAGTCAGTTAGGTTTTTTGACCCTGCTGCACCCCTTGGAAAGCTGTCCCAGAACTTCGCTTCTTTGATGGTTAGAAACCTTTGTCTAATTTCAAGCCTAAACTTCTTAATGACCAATTTATACCCTTTTGTTCCAGTCACACACACACACACACACGCACACAATTTTTTGAAATATCACATTGCAGTAATGATTCTCCTCTAGCACAAATAGAGGCCTCAAGGAAGCTTCAACAACAGCTGTAGCAGAATAACTTGAGAAACTCACAGGGATAGTTTCTGTTGAGATACAGACAGATGTCAGTCCATCCCCACAATGGAATTAAGCCCTGTCTGTGGACCCTTTAAATCTAGCCCCTTTTCTTGGGCTTTTTAAACGAGCCATTTCGTCTTTCCAGGGTTTAGGCCACTGCAGTACTGGGGAGACCCAGGCTTACCACTATTCTGGGTCCCAACTCACAGGCTTTACACACAGCAGCCATATACCGGTGCCTCCAGTTTACTGCTGCTATTCCCTGGGCATTTTCCCACATAGTCCATTTGCTTTCTTGTTACTTTAGGATTACAATTCTCAGTCCTCTCATTCCCAGGGCCTGTACAGCTCCTCTAGCTAGAACAGAGCACCCTTCTTTGCTCTTTGTTATTCTTTACCAAGAACTGATCTCCCTACAGCTCCTTTTATCTGAGCCTGCTATACTCTGATTGACTGCTTCTATGGAACTTCTCTAGGCAGGCCTGGAGGACCCATCTCTGCTGCTCCTTATTGGGGTTGGGTGTGGAAGGTCTGGGGGCCTCCAGCCGGTGGCACGGAAGGGCCTGATATACCCCATCACAGCATAATAATGAGAAGAGTTATATCTGAAGGCTCTGAATGTCTGCTATATACAGCTTTATTCCTCTGTAAGCTATGTTCATATCTAACCTATGCATTTTTAAGTCCTTAGGATGTCTGGCTTCAATGAGAAAGGCAACAATATCACTTCCTGTTGTATCAGGAAATTTGCGGTGATCTTGGGGATAGAGGTATGGCTGGTTAACGGAACTACAGTGTTTCACAGAACATAACTGAGGTTTCACTGAGAACACGCCAAGCTCTGAAACGCCTTTGGATGGGGAGGTGGCAAGTAGGCAAGTTACCTTCAGTGAGAAATCTACCATCTGTGAAGCTGAAAGGTGGTTTTTATTAAGACTTGTAACCCACAGACCAAGATCATGACAGGAATCTACATTTTGCCAAAAAACTAATAGGAGTGATAATCCTCAAGAATCTATGATTTGTCCATGAGAGATTCTCATGGGTTTCTTATAGTGCAACATGCCTGAAGTTATCTTGAGCAACAAGAGAGGAAACAGTGGGGCAATGTGTTCAATGCCTTAAATATGAGGAGGATGGGGAGTAAACATGAGGAAGTGAAAGTATTAGTACCTAAGCTAAAGAATGACTTAACTGGCATCCCTGAGACTTGGTGGTATAAATCTCATAACTACAATATTTGTACAGAGTGGTATAATTTGTTCAAGGTGGACAGGCAGGGAAAAAGGGGAAGTGGTATTGCATTATATATCAGGAATATACACACTTGTTCTGAAGTCCAGCAGATGGTGAGAGGTAGACCAGTTGAAAGTCTCTGGTTGAATATAAAATGGGGGGAGGGGGGAGGGGGAGAGAGTTGATGTCATGGTAGGGTCTATTATAGACCACCAAATCAGGAGAAGTCATTTCTAGAACAAACAATAGAAACATTCAAACACAATACCTGGTACTAACGGGCAACTTTAACTACCCAGACATCTGCTGACAAAATAATATGGCAAAAAATAAAATCTCCAATAAATTCTTGGAATGTATTGAGAATAACTTCTTGTTTCAAAAGGTGGAGGAAATAAGCAGGGAAAAAGCCATTTTTCTGATTAACAGGGAAGAATTGTTTGTAAATTTGAAGGCTGGATAAAAGTTATCATGAAATGACAGATTTTATGAATCTAAAGAAAGAAAGTCACAAGAGCAGCAGAATAAAGACAATGGACTTTAAAAAAGGAGACCTTGAATTCAGATAACTGGTAGGTAAGGTCCCACAGGAAGAAAATCTAAGGGAAAAGGGGCTTCAGGAGTGCTGGCAGCCTCTCAAAGTGACAATATTAAAGATGCAACAGCAAACTATCCCAATGTGAAGGAAAGATAGGACAAATAGTAAGAGGTCAATATGGCTCCATCATGAGCTCTTTAATGACTTGAACATCAAAAAGAAATCCTACCAAAAGTGGGAACTGATAAACTGTCAATTATAGCATGAGCATATAGGGACAAAATCAGAAAGTCTAAAGTACAAAAAAAAGTCTAAGGTAGATTTAGCATGGGACATAAGAGACAATAAGAAGGGGTTCTATAAATACATTAGAAGCAAGAGAAAAACAAAGGGAAGTATAAGTTCACTACTTAATTGAGAAGGTTAATTGTGATTACAGTTAACATTAACAATAAGTGGGAACACAAGCCAGAATAGGGAAAGAACAGCTTGAACAATATTTAGGTAAATTAAATATATTCAACTCAGCAGGGCTTGATTAAGTTAAACATAGCGTACTTAAGTAACAAGCTGAAGCAATCTTGGAAACATTAGCAATTATCTTAGAAAAGTCATAGAAGATGATGAGGTCCCAGACAAACAGAAAAGGGCAAAAGTAGTACACCTATCTTTAAAAGGAGGAACAAAAAAGGACCCAGTTATAGACCAGTTAGCCTAACTTGTATCCTGGAAACATATTGAACAGATTGTTAAACAATAAGTTTGTAAATACCCAGAGCATAACAGAGTGATAAGTAATAGCCAACATGAATTTGTCAATAACAAATAATGCCAAACCAACCTACTTGGCTTCTTTGACAGGGTTACTCGCCTAGTGGAATGGGGGGTGTCAAGGTTGAATCCCCACTCTGTCACTTCGAGTGCAGAAGGTGGGGGCCCGCAAGGATTCTAAAAATTAATACTTGCCACTCCAGGCTTGTATTAAACTCCCAAGGTTACAGCTTTTCTCTAACCTTGGCTTGGTAAATGCTGCCACTACCCAAATGCAAAAAAACCCCTTGGATTCAGGAAGGAGCACTTGGGAATTCATCCCTGTGGGGTACCCTCAAGCCCTTTCATGCCCCCTAACGGGGAAGAGCTGAGAAAGAAAACAAAGGAAATTAGCTGTTGCCACCAGCTATTCAGGAGGATATATCTAGTGTGGTCCTGCAGGGGTCAGTCCTGGGTCCAGAACTATTCAACATTTTCATTAATGGTTTCTATAATGGAGTGGAGAATATACTTATAAAAGCTGAAGATGACACCAAGCTGGGAGGGGAGGCAAGCACTCTGGAGGACAGGATTAAAATTTAATACAACCTTGAAAAACTGGAAAATTGGTCTAAAATCAACATAATAAAATTCAGTAAAGGTAAGTGCAAAGTACTACACTTAGGTAAAAAAACAAGTGCAAAATACAAAATGGGGAATAAGTGGGTAGGCAGTAGTACTGCTGAAAAGGATCTGGGGTCACAGGGGATCAAAAATTGAATAAGAGGCAACAATGCAATGCAGTTGCAAAAAAGGTTAATATTCTGGAGTGCATAAACAGAAGTGTCATATGTAAGACAAAAGAGGCAATTGCCTTGCTTTACTTGGCACTGGTGAGGACTCAGAGTACTGTGTCCAGTTTTGTGAGCCACACTTTAAGAAAGACACGGACAAATTGGAGTTGAGAGAAGAGAAAGAACCATGATAAAAGGTTCAGAAAGTATATGAGGAAAAGTTAAAAAAACTGTGCATGTTTAGTCTTGAGAAAGAAGACTGAGGATGGGACCAGATAACAGTCTTCAAATGTGTTACAGCATGTTATAAAGTTACCAGTGATCAACTGTTCTCCATATCCACTGAAGGCAGGACAAGAAGTAACGGACTTAGTCTTTAGCTAGAGAGATTTAGGTTAGATATTAGGAAAATCTTTTAACTCTAAGAAATAGTTTTCCAAAGAAGGCTGTGGAATCCTCATCATTGGAGATTTTTAAGAACAAGTTAGACAAACACCTGTCTGGGATGGTCTGTCTCAGTGCAGGGTGGTGGACTAGATGACCTACATTTATATGATTCCATTTAGCCCCAAAAATAATTATTGGTATTTAAGAACAGTCAAATGTAATTTTATAAAATGGGCTAGATTCTCTCCTGGGCTTTAGCCAACTCCCAGTAAAGTCAGCGAAAGGGCTATTGACTTCAGTGGGAATTGGATCATCATCTAAATGTTCTTCTGAATTTTTGTATGATTTCATAGTGTGTGATTTTCATATTTCAAAATGTAATTTTTAAAATCATTTTACTGTAATTTTATGACTTTATAAAATTTTCCACTATTGGGCAAAAAAAGCAGCTGAAATTTGGGCATTATATGCAGTCCGCAATCATTTCATCTTCTTTTAGTAAATTAAAAGAATTTCTGATTGTTAAAGAAAATACTGAATTAGGACAAAAAATTGAGGACATATCATATGAACCCACACCTGTTGATTAATTGTTTCCCAGGCCCCAAGCACATATTAAATGATATACTTCTCAAACTTCAGTGGACAGCTCAACTTAATTATGTATAATCACTCAAGCTGCTTTACAGCTTGTCTTCAACTTTGTATTTCCAGTTTAAATTTGCCAGCAAGCAAATTACCTAATTCCACTGAATGCATCCGATGAAGTGAGCTGTAGCTCACGAAAGCTTACGCTCAAATAAATTTGTTAGTCTCTAAGGTGCCACAAGTACTCCTTTTCTTTTTGCGAATACAGACTAACACAGCTGCTACTCTGAAACCTCTAATTCAATTACGTAATTCATCTTGAAATCACATAAATGTGTAGGAAATCAATATTTTCTGTTCTTTTATGCAGTTGCAACTTTACAGATAGACTCTAGCTTTTATATATACATGAAATTATATTGAGAGAGAGAGAGTGTTTTCATTTCTGCTACTAGCATTTCTTTTGAGTTAGAAATGAAAAAAGGCAGGATATAGAGTACATTCTTCATTTTAATGAGTCATCTTCATGAGTGGAAGAGAGTTTTATTCTATCAATAGTAACTGGAAATCTGACACTAGCATGTAGTTCTTCAAAGACATTGTAGAAATATTAGTCATATAATATGAAAAATGGTCTACTTAAATAGAAAATTAGATGCAAACAAAGAAAAAAAAGAACCTTTATAGAAGGATTGCAGATCTGGTAAAAGTTACACAGGATTTTAAAATCACCACAATTTTATAAAGGTGGAGACGCATTTGGATAGAAACCTATCTGGATTCCTGTTGAAACACAGCATGTCACTTGCCATAGACATTGCTTATGTCCCTTGTCCCCCAGTAATAACCTCAACAGGAAATATACTGTAAATTCTTACAGATAGGTGTCCCAGAATCAAAAAAGATAAAAAGGCATGACACAAATGAGAAAGTTACTCACCTTGCAGTAACTGAAGTTCTTCGAGATGCGTGTCCCCTGTGAGTGCTCCACTCTAGCACCATCACCTAGCGTGGAGCACCCACGCTATAGGTGACGATGCTAAAGTGGAGCACCCACAGGGACAGCACTTGAAGAAGAAGGTGTCCTTGTACACGCTGACACACACAGTATATATGCGTGTATGATAAAAAGAACTAATTCTTTAGAAGTGGCAAAGAGTCCTGTGGCACCTTAGTCTATAAGGTGCCACAGGACTCTTTGCCGCTTTTACAGTTCCAGACTAACACGGCTACCCCTCAGACACTTAATGCTTTAGAGACATTTGAAAGTATTTAATGAGCCAATGACTCAGTTTGAACTTGCACCTCTTATATACATATTCGTTTTAGAGGATTAAACTTTTCAGTGGAGGCATCTTCAAAAACCTCTAATGATTTATCCTGTATCTGTGCTTAATTTTTTTTTTTAGCTTTTGGAAGATTTTTCTAGAAAATCTATGTTGAATAAATCTCATTTGGTTTTACTTAATTGGGACAAAAATTTCTAATCATACAATTTATAAGTCTACAGTTAAACAAATATATCTTTTGTGGGGGAAGACAAGATCTTGTTTTGAAAATTCTTTTGGTGTTCCAGAAGGAAGGAGATAGATGTGATATATTTTAGAACAGGTTTTTGGACAGTAATACATGTTCAGTTTCTCCTATGCTGCTGTTTTATGTGACCCAGTGCGTTATATATGCTCCAAGGCACAGAGATGTTTGAGCAAGGGAAAACTGAAGAATATATGTGGCAAGAATTTCTAAATGCATGTACACACTAAGAATTTCAAATATGGACATTCAGAGTTCTTATTTTATGACCATATAAATAATAGAAATTTGAACGTCTATAGGTGATGTTTACATGATTCTTTGTATTATGTGTAAAATTAAACAAAACATGGACTGTAATCTCTCTTTTGTTGGCTAAATTGGTAAATTAAACTTTTATTTATTTAGATTTAAAACTACAAAAGCATAACACCTTCCATAATTATAGAGCATTGAAAAAATAATTCCATCAGGAACTCAGACAGATAACTACAGAAATTTATTTTAATTCTTTTACCATTTTAAAATGCATACCATTTAGTCCTCTCCAACACCCCTCTCGAAACAGAAGTTTTTTTCAGTAAAGGATATCAAATTCCCAAAGGACATCAGGTTATTTTTGACTATGATGGGAGCAAGTTCCAGAGTGTCTGCTCTCAGAGAGAGAATTTCCCACCAGAGGCCCCCTCCCCATTTCTAGTGAGGGCGTTCCAGCGTGGTTACCCTGCTGACCACAGCTGTTGCAGTGTGACATGGGGGGAGAGGCAGATCCTCAGGTAAGCTGATTCCAGATCATGTGGGGCTTTATAGGTCATAACCTACACCTTGAACTCAACCCAGAGACAAACAGGCAGTGAATGAAGATCCCAGATCACTGGTATATGCTTCCAGCAAGATGCCTGGCTCAGTAAGTGTTATAATTGCTAGCTATTCAAAAGTAAACTAGTGGTAAATCCTATATTTATTCTGGAGAGTAAATCCCATTTACATATGTATATAGGTCTCTGTTTTCAGACATGAGCTTTTTGACCTCTGTATGGTTTGGATTCATTAAATAAATGTAACACAACTGAGGAACTTGAAAATTGGAAAGCTGAAAAGTAGATCAGACAAATGCTGTAGCTCACGAAAGCTTATGCTCAAATAAATTTGTTAGTCTCTAAGGTGCCACAAGTACTCCTTTTCTTTTTGCGAATACAGACTAACATGGCTGCTACTCTGAAACCTGATTTATTTTTGACATTTTTATATTTATCCTTCTTTCCATTATTTTGTTTTAAAATGTAATTATTTATATTTATTTAATTTTTATGGTTTGCAAGATATATCACATTTCCCCCCTACTTAGAAAAGGATCTACATCTACACAGGGACTAATCCTGAAATCCTTAATCAGAAAGATCTTCCATGAACACCCACAGGAGTTTTGCCTAACTAAGGGTTTTTAAATTTGGTCTATATACATTATGAAAACTATGCAGATCTGTTTGGAAAGTTAAGAGTATTTCTGCATTCCACATATACTCTACTTAAAATATCATTTGTTTTGTTTTTAAGACGGATGAAGTTTAGGCTATTGGGCATATAATCAGACTAGGTTCTATAGTACGAAGGTGCAATTCCCATGTCTGTATATATTTTGAAAATGTCTCTTTTTGTACGTTTTTTTAATGCATACATTTTTCCATGGCTAAGGCTTTCCAAACCTTATTGAATGCTTGTTAGTGGCTGAGACTGTAGAAGTAAGAAAGCCAAAAGGCTGTTATTAGGACCCTGTAAGTCTACATATATATTTTGTTCCAGGTTTGGGATCTTGAATTTTCACTGAAAGTTTTGCAGTTCAACATTAAGACGTGTTTTTATTGTAGACTTTTGACCTTCTAATTCCATTAATGTGTTTTTTTCTGAAATCCATTATTGTATTAGGCAATAATTACTGTAAAGTTCTCCCCTTTCTTCTTAATCTTCTGTTTTGCTCAGTAGCTCTCTTCTCTCCCCTTATAACTAGCGGTCTTTTAAGCATCTCTATCACCTATATCCATCTTTTCCTTTTTTTATGCAGTTTTCTTTCTGTGATGCAACTTTCTTCTTGTAACACTATTCTTATTAGAGACTGGCCTCAATCAATGCTCCAGAACTGGCTCCACAGTTGTGGCATGAATCTGAATATTCACAAAACTGGGGACATATCAGTTGGAAATGACAGAGGAGGAGAAAGACCACGGTGTTTTGGCTGATCACAGGATGACTATGAGCTGCCAGTGTGATGAGGTCATGAAAAAGGTTATTGTAGTCCTAGGATGCATCAGGCGAGGTATTTCCAGTAGAGACAGGGAAGTGTGAGTACCTCATTTGGAATACTGTGTTCAATTCTGGTCTCCCATGTTTAAAAAAGATGAATGCAAACTGGAACATGTCTAGAGAAGGACTACCAGGATGATCTGAGGAATGGAAAACCTACCTTATGAGAGGAGACTCAAAGAGCTTGGCTTGTTTAACCTAACCAAAAGAAGGCTGAGGGGAGATATGATTGCTCTCTTTAAATACTGTACATCAGAGGGATAAATATCAGGGAGGGAGAAGAGTTATTTAAGTTAAGCACCAATGTGGACACAAGAACAAATGGATTTAAACTGGCCATCAACAAGTTTAGGCCCTGAAATTAGACAACAATTTTTAACCATCAGAGAAATGAATTTCTGGAACAGCCTTCCAAGGGGAACAGTAGAAGCAAAAAAATCTCTAGCTGGGTTCAAAACTAAGCTTGAGAAATTATAAAGAGGATGGTATGATAAGAGTGCCTACAATGGCATTTGTGAGCTACAGCTCACTTCATCTGACGAAGTGAGCTGTAGCTCACGAAAGCTTATGCTCAGATAAATTTGTTAGTCTCTAAGGTGCCACAAGTACTCCTTTTCTTTTTGCAAATACAGACTAACATGGCTGCTACTCTGAAACCTACAATGGCATGTAATTGATCTGTGAGGGCTAGCAGCAAATATCTCCAACAGCCAGTAATGGGACACTAGATGGAGAGGGCTCTGAGTTACTATAGAGAATTCTTTCCTAGGTGTCTGGCCAGTGGGTCTTGCCCACATGCTCAGGGTCTAACTGATCACCATTTTAGGAGTTGGAGAGGAATTTTCTCCTGGGTCACATTAGCAGAGACCTGGAGTTTTTTTGCCTTCCTCTGCAACATGGGGCACAGGTCACTTGCAGAATTAAATTCTCTGCAACTTGAAGTCTATAAATCATGATCTGAGGACTTCAGTAACTCAGCCAGAGCTTAGGAGTCTATTACAGGAGTGGGTGGGTGAGGTTCTGTGGCCTGTGGATGTCAGACTAGATGATCATGATGGTTCCTTCTGATCTTAAAGTCTATATATCTATGAGATTTCAAGATGGATTTTCAACTTATAAATTTGGGATTGTGTGTATCCAGGATTTTGTTACAGATCCAGCTCTATCATTTATTTTAGTTTCTATACTGACAAATCTGAAATCTTCCTACTTTTATTTGTTCCCTCTTATGGATTATTTCATGCTTCTCCAAAATAATAATTCCCCTACACCTTTTTTTAAAATACAGAATTTTATATTTAATTGTTCCTAAAAAAAACCTTCTAAACTATAACCACAGGAAATTAAAGTCCATTAATCTACCTAATTGGTACAATAAGGATAGGGGAAATTAGATCTTCACAGCTAATGTTCCCTTAAAGATGATCAGATTTAATAAAAACCTATATTTTCTCCTCAAGAATTGGTTTAATCTCAGTGCTCATCCAAGGCGAATTTTACCCCAGTGCAGAGGGCCTGCTTGGGTCCTTCCCACTACTTAAAGTTCTATGCCAAGTGTGTGACCTGAATACTAACTATAAGATCATGAAACTTCACCTGGCCTTTCATAAGGACTCAATATGGCATGCAAAATTTGCTGCACCAGTAAAATTCTCTCTTCATGCACACTCCATTTCTTCCTTCAGCCATTTAAATTCACCTCTATTAATCTATTCTTGGTCACTATATATGAGATGAATTTTCAACTTTCTTTGATAAGAAAATTGTTTAAAACGTGCAATAGTACAACCACTACAAATTCAGCTCACATCTCTCCTCTCCTTTCACTTTCCCCTGCTACTTTGTTTAATTCCTATTCATAATCTGACTAACATTGTTCTGCCTGTGAATAAATCATCCTTCCCTTGAGTCACTTCCAGCTCAGATTACATTGCCCTATCTTTTGTCTAGTGCTCATTATATTACAGCCATTATTAATAACTCTCTCTTAAGTAGTATTTATCCTAGATCATTTTAAATAGCAAACTTTTTCAGAAATACACCCCCTCCCCATAGATCTTAATTTTCTTTCCAGTCTCTGTTGCCTCTATAAAGTCCTTAAATAATGTTTCTTTCTGCAAAATTCTCTGTATCACTCTGGTTTCTGATTTGGTCAAAGTACACTGAACATGAGGTCAAACGCATGTTACAGTTCCCTGAGAAGGGGCAGCATCAGCCTGATTAAGAGGCTAATTCAAGAATGATACAACTGGAAAGAAGTGATCGGATACACCTCCCTTTTTGCTTGCCTATAACATTTGGCACCTAAGAGTAATGAACCTGCAACTGTTGGCTATGTTCCAGATATCACATGGCCAAATGCATAGAGACATTTACAGTCATCAATGGGGCTCAAACCTGGGCCCTTCCACATTAAAAACATAGTTCTCTAGCCAGGAAGGTAAAGTATAATTTCTTTATCTGTTTGAAGGCAGTAGGCTTTTATAACCATTGGAGACAAGCACTGAAGGAAAACGGAGTCACAAGCACTAGACTATTTTATTTTGAGAGGAGATCCCAGTTTCATAACGTATTTTAATAATTGTCTCTATAGCTATCAGTAAAAAATATCACATATGAATATTTTCTATAGTCAAGTAGAGATTTCTTATAAACAAAACCATACTCCCTCCATCCTACAGGATCACCAATGGCTTCAGATTCATGTAAAATTCTGTTTTATATAAGCCTTCCTGTACACAGACTAAAAGTGTCTTATTTCCTGATATGATTGTTCCTTTTTCTCCTTCTACTCTCCATTGTATACACTCCTGTGTATGCTGTACTTCCCTATTAAAACTCAAAAATCAATCATCTGCCAACTTCCAGAGAATTAGGCATCATCCAGCTCAAGCTGCAAATGACAGTGAAATACGAAATTTACATCTCTACTCTTAAGGGAGAAAAAATTATTTAACAAAAAAAACAAAACACCTTGGACAGACCATAATTTCTGACTCCATTCCTCCTTGAGAGTGAAATGAGGATTTAAAAAAAAATAACATTTTACTGTTTTGCAAATAAATTTGTTTCCCCCTCCATTTACCAAAACCTTAATGACATTTTAACGGGTAAAAAAAGTGATTGTAGGTATGTGAGTGAACCTAGCAATATAGGCAAAGTGATACTATAGAGAAGGATTACAGCAACTACACACAACTAAACACAAAGAAGAGAAAGAATGAGAAAAAATCTTTTTGCAGTTTAAACTTACAAAATTTTTTGTAGAAATTTCCACTTGTTACAAAATAAACCACCCCAATTCCTCCTTCATAAATGCAGTCTCTGAGATGAATGATCAACTGATTCAATTCTGTCAAGCCCCAAGAGACAGAAACAAAATTTTCCAGCATCAGCAAGGAAAAAATAATTTAACTGAGGGATATGGATATTTGCAGACTATTCATGGCATTACCTGGACACCAGTCAATTGTTTAAATACTGTCAAATTAAAATAGCACATTTGACTGATCAAGAAGCAGGAGTTAGCATATAGGATCTACAAACCTATTTTTATTCAGCTATTTTAAAATGTATTGTTTAATTAATAAAAGTATTTTATATATCTATAACGTTTTGCAAACCTAAGTATCCCAAAGCACATCACAAGTCATGGGCCACATTTTCAGACCAGGCCTCTGAGTTTGTATGCCAATTTTTATACATGCAACTGCAGCATGCCTGGAAAAGTGGACATACAATCATTTGAGCATAGAAATTAGGCTGTTTCAAGTCAAGCTATCTCATCTACACATGCAAACTATTTTCACAACCTCAAACTGATGGCATACACAAAGGGTGATGAATACATAGAGAAGACTTCCTGAGGCTCCCCTAAAGCAGCATTCGAGAGAGAAATCACAATAAAATCAAACCACTGCTAATCACTGATAAAATTCACTTTTTCAGTTTAAGGAAATCATACAGTGTTTTCTCCATCATCTCCAGCAGTCATGCAGTACACTCCTGGAACACTTTCCCTGCAATGTCTGTCTGGTCCATTTTTGTATTTCATCTGCAAGCTCACTGAGACAGGATGAAAAAAAAAATCACTGGTTTGAATCCCTTGGAAACTGAAACAAACACTGGTATTTTGTTTATCAACTGATCTAATGATCCTAAAACAGTTTCCCATACAGCTGCTCTCTCTCTCTTCTCAAACCAATCATTATCCTTTATCTTTGATTCGGACCATTCTTGAGTTAACCTAAACTTTGTTTCTCAGCTCTGAACAATACTCATACACGAATCAACTCTATAGCCTGATTTCAACATCCCAGCTGTCCCTAACACACGTGCACAGCTGAAACTTTATAGTTCATTAGTCCTTGAGAACTTGAAGCATACATCAACTAGACCCTTAATGTACCTTTGGAAGGAGCATGGCAAAACAACTGAAGTGAAGAGAGGTGGTGATTTGGAACAGGAATGCTGCAGGAAGCAATAGGGAATTGTGTATCCTTCATACAAGGCTCAGTTACAGTTCAGCCAAGCATCCACACCTCCGAAGATTATTCAAACCTACTTCCTATCTAAATGCTGTAAATTAAAGAAAAAGAAATCATCTCAGCACAGGGGACTGGACTCCATGACCTCTCAAAGTCCCTTCCAGCAGAGGTGAAAGTAAGCCGGTACGGCATACCGGTAAAAAAGTGGCCGCCGGTGCCAGTACACAGCCGACGTTGAAGTGGTGCCATGGCAGAGCCTGAAGCACCGCACTGGCAGGGCCGCTGAAGTGTGTGTGTGGGGTGGGAGGGAGGGGCGCAAAAGGGGCAGCTGGCCCAGGACCCAGCAATTTAAAAGGGCCCAGGGCTCCCGGCAGCAGTCAGAGCCCCAGGCCCTTTAAATCGCTGCCAGAGCCCCGGGCAGCACAGACTGGGCAGTGCCGGCTGGGGAAATCTGGCCCCTTCTGCCCAAGGTCCCCCACTCCTTCCGGGGGCCCAGAGCCACCCCCCCCCACCTTGCCCAGGAGCCCAGCTGCCTGCATACTGGTAAGTCCTTCAAGTTACTTTTACCCCTGCCTTCCAGCCTTACATTTCTATGATCATCCTCAGCTAGGAGATCAGTGATGTAAGATATCCTGAAATTCAATGCAGGATCTTCCTACCTATTATGCTTAATTTCAGAATTCAGTTATATATTTAAAAGAAATGAGCAAACCACTGTTTGCTCTATTGCCTATGCATCACATTATGCTGACTTTCCTCAGTAAACATTTCTCAGTAGCAGCATTCCTACAGATCCCTGAAGAACTTTGCTATATTTGGTCTCTGCTGTAAAAGCATCCTATGCATCTGTCTCAGACATGTAAACCATGAAAAATCTGTTTTTGATTTAAAAAAAACTTAATAAAGAGATCTGCTTTTGAGATCAACTTAAGCCCTGGACCCAATTTTAAATTCAGCATTCTCTCAAGAATGAATAGCACCAACATAAATGCACAAAAAATGATGATCAAAGAAAACACTCTTGTTTTCTTGTAATACACTTATCCCACTCTGTACATTGAAGGTCTTAAAAAAAAAAAAAAAAAAAAAAAAAAAAAAAGAGCTTAGAGTCTCATTTGATCTTCTGTTTCCAGCAACAGGGGAGAATTCAGAGTCAGAGAAGAAAAGGTAAGGAATCAGAGAGAGGAACCCTCTGCATTCCCCTTTTACTGGTCTCTGGCCCCTGTGGAAGGAGCTCCAGGGAGAGAAGGTTTCCTTCCCTGCTCTCCCCGCTGCTGCTACCTGGGTCTCATGCAGGGAGTCATAAAAACACTCCAGCATTAGTATGCTCTTCAGTCCCCTAACAACTTCCTGATGGACTGCAGTAGGATTATTTCTCAGCTGAAAAGACCAAAAAGGCTAACTGGGATGGAAGGAGGAGGGTGGATAATGGCGAGTGAAGAAGTGCTCCTCTCACTACATTCAGATGTTACATTGACTCTAGGGAGAGAATCCCGAGGGGGGGGGGGGGTTGGGTTGGGGTGGGGCGGGGCAGGGGGGGAGTGAAAGAGAAGTGAACCCTTGACAAGGTTCCTCATGCGTGGGATCCAGTGAGCAAAAGCTTTTCCAACTTTTTTTTTAAACTAAGAAGATTCACAGACAAAAATTAATTAAAATGGAGTTGAAAGTAATATTGGAAACTTGATGAGGAAAACAACTTATAAGAATGTTGTAGTTATCAGAAATACCAAGCAACAAAAACCCAGGAAATTTAGAGTTAAAACTAAATGCAAAAGAAACCCAAACACCGAATCTACACCAATAGTGATGCCCTGAAAAATCCTTATCCATTCATGATAGTTTCATCTCACCACTTATCACAACACTAGCTTAAAAGTTTTGGAACTCCCTAACACATCCTCAAAATGTGCTTCTGGCCCCTGTGATGTTTCGCTGGGCCCGGTTGCGCAGGTGAACGGTAGGCGGTGACTGAACCCAGTCTCCCTTCTCCTCATAGATCCTTGCCAAGGCTGCAAGGCCTTGGTGGTGGGGGAAGACGGAACTGCTTCCTCACTGACTGAGGCGTATACAATCCCAGGGAGCGGAGGGTGGCCCAAGTGTCCTTCTGTGCAGCCTCATGTCCATCTGTTCTGAAAATAGCCTGACTCCATCTAATGGGAAATCTTGTATGGAGGACTGCATTTCCTGGGATAGGCCGGCAGTCTGAAGCCAGGAGCTGTGCCTCATGACCACTGCCGAGATGACCATCCTAGCCACTGAATTGGCCTCATCCCAGATCATTTGGAGGGAGCACTGAGCCGCTGCAATACCCTCCTCCACAAAGGCCCTGCTTTCTACTTATTTACAATGTCACCGGAAAGTGAGAATAGGTATTTGCATGGCATTTTTGTAGCCGGTGATGCAAGGTATTTACATGCTAGATATGCTAAACATTCGTATGCCCCTTCATGCTTCGGCCACCCTTCCAGAGCACATGCTTCCATGCTGATGATGCTCATTAAAAAAAGAATGTGTTAATTAAATTAAAAAGAAAAGGAGTACTTGTGGCACCTTAGAGACTAACAAATTTATTTGAGCATAAGCTTTCGTGAGCTATAGCTCACTTCATCAGATGCATTCAGTGGAAAATACAGTGGGGAGATTTATATACACAGAGAACATGAAACAATGGGTGTTATCATACACACTGTAAGGACAGTGATCACTTAAGATGAGCTATTACCAGTGGGGGGTGGGGGGAGAGAGGAAGAAAACCTTTTGTAGTGATAATCAAGGTGGACCATTTCCAGCAGTTGACAAGAATAGTAGTGGGGTGGGGGAGGAATAACATGGGGAAATAGTTTTACTTTGCGTAATGATAAATTAATTAAATTAGTGACTGAACTCCTTGGGGGAGAACTGTATGTTTTCCGTTCTGTTTTACCATATTCTGCCATATATTTCATTATAGCAGTCTCAGATGATGATGCAACACATGTGCGTTTTAAGCACACTTTCACTGCAGATTTGACAAAATGCAAAGAAGGCACCAATGTGAGGTTTCTAAAGACAGCTACAGCACTCGACCCAAGGTTTAAGAATCTGAAGTGAAATTTGAAGAATCTCCAAAATCTGAGAGGGATGAGGGGTGGAGCATGCTTTCCGAAGTTTTAAAAGAGCAACACTTTGATGTGAAAACTACAGAACCCGAACCACCAAAAGAGAAAATCAGCCTTCTGCTGGTGGCATCTGACTCAGATGATGAAAAGGAACATGCATCGATCCACTTTGTTTTGGATCGTTATCAAGCAGAACCCTTCATCAACATGGAAGCATGTCCTCTTGAATAGTGGTTGAAGCATGAAGGGGCACTGTACACTTTGTATTCTGTGTTGTAATTGAAATCAATATATTTGAAAATGTAAAAAACATCCAAAAATATTTAAATAAATGATATTTTATTTTTAACAGCACGATTAATCATGTGATTTTTTTAAATCACTTGACAGCCCTAATACACACAGCTATACACAAGTGGTACATAAGAGCTAGGTATTATTATTGTATGTTATTCTCCTGGGCATTTCAGATACAAAATTATTCACATACATGCATGCCTTGCTGTTGTGACTTACGTTTAATGCAGTCTTACATATGTGTTTTAGGTTCCCATTTTAATTTCTATTGTAGCATTTGCTTCTCTACTTCCATCAACATAAACAATTAGATAAAGGGTCCTTCAGTGATGTTTTGTGTATCCCCCAACATTTCAAAGAATGAATAGTAAATGACATTAGCGAATAGCAAATATATGACCAATTAAACTCAAGTTCTGTGCTCAGTTTGGTGTGCCAACAGATGTTTAAAAACATCATCAATGTAACCACATGTACGTTTTTTAAAACCTTTTTCCTCTAAGCATTTCTCTCAGATAGGTAGCAAAGATACCTTTATTTAAGCAATCTTAAATTTGATAATGAAACCCCCCCCCACTTTTTAGGCCCCAAATTTTGTCTTCATATGCATGGGTGAAGTCCCAGTGAGTGAGTTTTGTACCCATGTATCTAGCATGCCAAATAAAGTATATTAATGTTATATAGAGTATAATAAAGGGGGAAAATCCTGTATTGACTTATACCCCATGCAATCTCAGTGAAATTAGTGTAGAATTTGCCCCCTTTATTGCCATGCTTGTTCTTCATAGTTTAATTTGCACCACAATGCAGTAAAATGCAGGTGCCATTCTTGAAGTAAAACTGAATATTCAATTTAGTTTTTTAGTTCTACTTTGGGTGAGATGTCTGAGGAAACAGAGGATCTCTTCTTATTTCTGGTAAAGTTTTGTTACATTACAGTTTGAATTAGTTTCTCCTGCTTTTTATTATCATTTACTTGAATTTTATCATCTTTCCGAGTTGGACAACACAGATATTACAAAATTGATGGATACTCCATTATGGAATACTGGAGTCTGAGGAATGTTGGCTTGATATACTTGATAACATGTAAGCAATAATGATTACCTTGTTACAAGACACAAAGATTCAGGTCTCTTTAAAACAATAATACCACTAAATCAACGTGACTGATTGTAGTCTCATTTAAAAAGGCCAAATAAAAACAAATCTGTCTTCCTAATGAGTTTGCAAGTGCTTGTTTTAAACAATAATGCTGGTAATATATACCATTGCTTATTGTATTTCAAGAAACAAGTTCATAGGCCACTTCCATGTACTGTAAATATTCAAGTTGCAGTGAATCAAGTCTTTCCCAAAGGCTATTACAGTTGTAGTAACAGGAAAAGTCATGCCTAGATGCTTTTTTTTTCTTTAGGAAATTAAGAGAATTTAAAGTCAAAGCTTCACTTGACAGTTATGAATAAAACTAAAAGCTAATGCCCTGTCATAAACCTAACACCTAACAGTCCGTCACCTACAATAAGATTCAGAAGCATCGTTTAAAGTCATCAGTATGAATGTTAAATACTCCAAATTATAAATATTAAACAAATACACTAATTTTATCACATGCATCTGAATTGATTGAGATTTGGAGGTTCAACTTTTGAAAACTAAGAGTATGTCTACATTGGCAAGTTTCTGTGCCACAAATTATTCCATTTTTATTAAAACACTGTTGCGTGTCCACACTGTGCTCCTTGTGATGCTGGAGCGCATCCACATTAGCAGCTCTTGCAATGGAAAAGATAGCAGTGTATTGTGGTAGCTATTCCACTGTGCAACTGTCCACAGGGTGCTTTGGGAAGGGTTTGCAATGTCTCATGGGGCAGGCATAGCATCACATGATGCAGGTTTCCCAATCCTGTTGTTCCCTGGGCATCATACTACATTGCCAGCTGCTTTTCAACTGAAGTGCTGGGGAGTGTGTGACAGGGAGTGTGTGTGTTTATGGACGGGGGAGAGAGACTGTGTGTTTTGGGGGACAGAGAGTGTCAGCACGCTGTCTTGTAAGTTCAGACAGAGGCAGGAAGCAACCAGTCCTGAGGCGGGGGGGGCGGAGGGAGGAACCTCGACATCAGCGCCCGACTCCCTGAGCTCTGCACAGCATTCTCTCTCTCACACACGTGCCTGCCTCTGTGTTCAACAGCACGAGCATTCCACATTAATGGTTTGCTTTGTGTCTCGGAGCAGATCAGCACAGCATGCAATGGCTGTCAGAAACGGTGCTTTGAAAGGGGAGGGGAGCATGTCTCCAGGGCACCAAGTTCAAAACAATGAGCAGACGGTCACTTGAGGCATTATGGGACAGCTCCAGAGGCCAATTACAGCCTAGAAAGCAATCAAGCATTCACACTGGCAATAGAGCGTTGGTGCCTCTGTGCAAACAGCCTTACGACTCTCGTCAAGGTGGATTTTTTGCAGTGCTGCAACTGAGGAGTTTCTCCGCACAAAGTGGCTTAGTGGTGTGTACACGTCTGCAGTTTGAGTGCAAAAAGCTGCTTTACTGCACAGAAACTTGCTAGTGTAGACAAGCCCTAAGTGACAAATTTGAAAATCTATCTAGAGAAGAAATTCTACATATAATGCATGAATTGTTTAAGAACTTTTTTCTTTATCTTCATGCAGAAATAGCTTTAAAACATTGAAGATGAAGAAAGATTGTAAAATGTCACCAGTTACCTTAACAATAAACTATACACTAGCATTAAGATCTCCAGACACATGCCAACAAATATTAAATAATCTTTCCTAATTCTTAATGCACATTTTATGAAAGAAAAGACAGTTTAATTGCTATTTCTTCCAGTTTCCAAAGGAAGATACAGTACCGTGTTACTGCCTTAATGGCTATCATTACTTAATACCAAAAGATCAAAACTGGACATTTGTGGAATCAGGTTGGCATCGACGTATTATGAAGCGCCTCATTACATTAAAGATGCAATTCTGGTGTACAATTTGTTACTATCTATTTATCACATATGTGCAAACTTGACTTCAAATACTGCTTTAAGGTAGGGCATCCCTAAATCTATACGCAAGACCAAGAAAGGATCTCACACATAAGAAATCAAAGACCAAAAAAAGAATGATGATGTTATACTTAGCATCATAGTAGCATCATATATATTTTCAGTTTGTTATACATACATTAGCTAATTAATAATATCCCTAGGAGTTAGGCAAGAACTCTCCTTCCCATTTTACATATGGGAAAATTAAGGAATACAGAGGTGAAGTGACTCTCCCAAACCTGCACAGCAAGTTGAGGTACAGCCAGCAGAAGGTTCCAGAAGTCTCTGGCTCCCAGGCCTGAGCTTCATCGACTCACCCACAAATTGTAAATAAAGTTATAACATTTTGAATTCTCACCCGCACGGACTATTTTGTGATTAAATAAAAACAAAAAAGATTTACTCCAAAAAGATTCTGCATCTCAAGATATACCATCTGCAGATATGGGCCTGTACATGGGGAAACTGAGAGCAAGAACACTGCAAAGTCCCACAAAATGGGAACTTTTCAAAACTGTTGCTGCTTTCTAAGTAACAACACATGTCAAATGTTGCCCTGGCTGGATCCAATAGGGGGGATGAGCAAGAACTCCAGCATGCAACTTCTGTTATTAGAAGTTGCAACCGAAGTACGAGTAAGAAAGAGGAACGTGCAGACAAGATCTAGCACAAAGCTTTAATTTTGAAAAATAAAATGATAATCCTTTTTAAAAGTTTGTTCTCATCCTCCTCTGCAGGATGGACACTTTTCGAGCTCATTATTCAAATTGGATCTTTTATATCATATGACCTCAACTGGTAGGAAACTGAGGCTCTCACAACTCTCCCGTATTTGAAAATATTAATTTTATTTCCTTACCTCTTTAAGACAATGAAATGGAGGATGGACATATAGTTCCTTTTACTTAAGCTGCTACTACAAGCTGCTGAAGATATCACCCATTAAAGATTTGATGTATTTGGCCAAGAGTGTTCAGACAACATCCCCAGAGGCAAAATGTCCAAACTGTATCTATAGAGTACACAAACAACTGCCTTACTGAATTCATCCACAAATTCTCTTTCCAGCCAAGAAGCCACAGCCCCATAGGGAAACATCCCAAAATACAATGATGAATCTACTTTGAAATGGTGAATACTTTAAAAGTTTTAGCCTCCTTTTTGGCAGTCTCTCATAAAACAAATAAAAATGGCCAAAATTCTGAGTACTTTGACATACACAAATTTAGAACACCCACCAATATCCTCCCAAATGCTGAAGGTGCCAATTCTCATTAGGGTATGAGCTAGAGAGCAGAACTTCCTGAAACAGGCTCGGAGACCATTTGATGTTCAGGAATACCCCTAAATTCCTGTTGAGGAGGACACCAAAATAAATTTTCCCTTTCTCCTATTCTATATAGGTTCTTCTATGCCCTCCCCCACCTTATTGTATGAGTGCCTTCCAGTCGTCGGCAATCCCTCGAGGTCAAGGATGATCTCTTTCCAAGGTTTTATTTTTGTATGGGTCCTTTGGTGACTGAGGAATCAATCCTTGAGCCACAAGCTCATTGGCGAGACGTTGCAGGTGGTGTTGGAAGTCAGAGTTGGGCTGCAATTGCTGTGTGACAGTTGTCTTTCCTTTCTTTTCTGGCCTTTTTCTGCAACCAGGGCAAGGCGATTTTCCTCAAAAGTGGACATGCCCTCTTTGACGAGTCTTTGTCAGTTATCTCTATCCTGGGCTACTGTCTCCCAGTGTGTGGTGTTGATGCCCTATCTCTTGATGTTTATCTTGAGGATTCTCCTCTCACTTAACAAAGTTTAACGGTAACTTTAACAGGAGTAACTGTATTGAAGTCAATAGAGTAAAAATGTGTGTAAAATTGATGAGAGGAGAAGCAATAAGTCCAGTGAGTTGGAGCCCTCCATTTCAGTTTAGCAGCTTGGGGAGCGGGTGACCCAGTAAGTTCTAAAACTTAAATGCGATGTCTATAGAGGAAAAGTGTGAGATCTAGATAAGAGGAATTTTTGTGAAAAACGCTTTATTTCTGATTCTGCATTTCCCTTCCTTGCTGTGCAGGAAAACTCAGGCTCCCCAACTGGGAATGAGGTCAGACCTGGCCACATATGCTAGCTGTCCCATATTGCTTTTCTTTGTTGGTTCTTTGATGAATACTGGTCACCAGGACCGAATTGCTCTCATAAAATAGAAGAGCATGAGTCTGGTTCATTGCTTATACTTTGTTGGCTGTCACAGCTTCAGTCACTGAAGTAGCCTTTGCATGCTTTGGGTGACAACAGTGTACTAATTCAGTCCAATCTGGGGATCTGGTTCTGTGGTGCCCTTTCTAGACAGCTTTCTCCACTTGACATCTAGTGTATGTCCCATAGTTTCAAACAATAGCAATCTACAAATATACAGCAAACAGCCTGCTCTCTCCCTCCTGCTCAGAATCTGTAACATCTTACAAGTGTGTCCCTTCCTTTCATGATTTTATACAGCATTTAGAAATTTCTCAGTTGATTAACACACTTTCTCTTTCCTGTTTTCTAAGTCATTAGGCATTGCTCCCCGCCATTATGCACCTTTTATTCCTGAGTCCATTTTTGAAAGATCCTGTTTTCCACTTGTGCTGGTATGGTTAACCAGTCCTATCCACACACTCAAATAATCGTATGTTTGCCTGAAAGACCGAGTCCAAATACTTCAATTAGGATTTTAAATTATTAAACTTTTTACTTAGTAGATGTACACTTTGTTGTACCCAGGCCTACAATAATATGTACAGAAGGAAAATTGGAAAAAATTCAAATGTAATAAATAATCTTAAAACAATAGGAAGACTGCACAAGAGGTAAATATTATGAAATGTTTCTAGCACATAAAGAAAAAAGTGAACAGTGAATGAGGCTATAGGCCTCTGAGCGAGGAAAAAGGTATTTTACTGAAAGGGAAGAGAAAGAGAGATGCCGCTCAACAAAATTTATTTGCTTTACTGTTCATAAAGGATGGGAGACAGATGTCAGAAACAGACATTAATTTCCCAGGGAAGAAGAAGAAATACTGAAGGAAACCAGACTCATTCCAGGAAAGTGTTAAGGAAATTAGAAAGTGTAAAGGCTGCCAAAACTCTAGGACCAGATGGGATGCAGTCCGATTTCTAAGAGGAGGAGTAAATGAGATGGAAGAATCATTTACAGATATATTTAGAAAGTACGTGAGAATAAGGGAATTACTGAAGTACTGGAGAGAGGCAAATGTAACACCATATCAGACCTTTAATTTAAACAGCAGCAAAGGTATTGGAACTGTAATAGATTTCCATGTTGTGTGGTGCTGCACCAGTATTAATGTTGCCAGGGCAACATGTTGCAATGAGAGCAAAGGGGCAGTATCACAGTCAGTTTAAGAATAACTAAGGTGTACTTGTTTAGAAAGTGGCCAATAAAATGCCCCAGCAGGTTCTGTCTGCTCTTCAGGAAAAAGCTGTTTTGGTCTTTTGAAGTCTTGCCATCTGAGATAGCTGATTAGCATGTGGATGCTCTACTGCCAGTCCTTGCTTACAGATGGCCCCCCAACCTGAGGCAAATACTCACCAGCAACCGCACACAACACAACAAAAACACTAACCCAGGAACCTATCCTTGCAACAAAGCCCGTTGACAACTGAGTCCACATGTCTATTCAGGGGACACCATCATAGGGCCTAATCATATCAGCCACACTATCAGAGGCTCGTTCACCTGCACATCTACCAATGTGATAGATGCCATCATGTGCCAGCAATGCCCCTCTGCCATGTACATTGGTCAAACTAGACAGTTTCTACGTAAAAGAATAAATAGACACAAATCAGTCGTTAAAAATTATAACATTCAAAACCAGTCAGAGAACACTTCAATCTCTTTGGTCACTCAATTACAGACCTAAAAGTGGCAATTCTTCAACAAAAAAACTTCAAAAACAGACTCCAAGGAGAGATTGCTGAATTGGAATTCATTTGCAAACTGGATACAATTAACTTAGGCTTGAATAAAGACTGGGAGTGGATGGGTCATTACACAAAGTAAAACTATTTCCCCTTGTTTATTCCCCCCTCTCCCCCCACTGTTCTTGTCAACTGCTGGAAATGGCCCACCTTGATTATCACTACAAAAGGTTCCCTCCCCCCACCCCACACCCTCCTGCAGGTAATAGCTCACCTTTCCTGATCACTCTTTTTACAGTCTGTACGGTAACACCCATTGTCTCATGTTCTCTGTGTATATAAAATCTCCCCACTATATTTCCACTGCATGCATCTGATGAAGTGAGCTGTAGCTCACGAAAGCTTATGCTCTAATACATTTGTTAGTCTCTAAGGTGCCACAAGTACTCCTTTTCTTTTTGCAGATACAGACTAACATGGCTGCTACTCTGAAGATCAGGGAGGAAAAGAGAGAAACTGAATCAAGTGGTCTCCATGAAAGAAAAAGGGAAAGAAAAAATAGGTTTTCCTGCAGAAATCACCAGATGTCAGAGTTAAACAGGCAAGTGCCCGTTTTGGGTGAGTTTTCTATCAGCCATGTTGTGCTAACAACAGAGACAGGCATTCTGTATAAGAATATACAAGGACGATATAAGCTTTAACAGGACATTATGATTTTAATAAACTGTTTCCCTCGCACAGTGTAGGGGAAAAAAAGAAGTTGGGAGTCTGAGAAAGAACAGTGACTACTGGGTGAAGATTGCACATTTTCTTGATCTAAAAGGCAAAGTTCATATATGTATAAAAGCTTTGTGATATATAAAATACAGAAAGAGTTTACACATAGTAGTGTAAACTTTAACTACCGGTGACAAATGCCAGCTCTAAAGAACACAGGCTCACCTTTGCAGCTCCTCTATTCAGGACAGCTGAATGTCCCAGAGTTGCTTTAATGAATACCTGGGTTGCCTATAACCAAGACACACATGGGCCATCCTTCTATGCAAAGATGGAGGAGGGACAAGGAGGTGACTTACATTTGTTAGGACAACTCTACACCACTCAAACATTTCCTGACACAGAGGAAATTCCCAGCTGATCATCTCCACCTGGTTTATTGTTCCCTTGTAAATTCAGGGAGCTTCAGCTTTGCTGTACATAGGATGTTCACTTCAATGCAGTATTTTCTGTTGTACTCAGAATTGCATGTTAGATGTTGTGAATCTGCTTGCACATTAGTAAGCATTTCAATTCGTCAGTAATATTAAGGGAGCTTTAGCTCAGTAAAACAGATTTCTACCATTTATCTAATGACAGCCTAAACATTTGATTTATATCCTGGTAGCTAAAATACGTTATCTGTATCCATCACTCAAAAAAGCCATTTTCTTTAACTAGGAACATATTATGTATAAGGCATAAAATGCATTTTGGGAGTGGGGGTAGGGGTCAGCTAGAGAAATTTTAGCTTCTTCAGCAAATCCAACCTACTGGAACAGCAATGAGCCTATTCCTTTTTACTTTGCAATACCTGAGATAGTTCTCTCTCTAGTCATGCTGCAGTACATTTCACATTTTCTTCATTATATACTCCTGTGCATAATACTCCAGGCTTGACAACTGAACTAAATAAACTGATTCATTTAACAAACTAATACCACGGCAACAGTCAGGCTGAGTAAACAAGTGAATCTCTTCATGCACATCTTCAAGACAAGTATATAACATTCTGAATGGTATAATTAATAAGATGTTCAAATATGGGATACTTGTCAGCATAAGAGATCCAATTTTACGTTATAAAGTCAATTTACCAATACACTAGCACTACCATCACAATATACCACTGCTTAGTAAAGTGGTTATGTAGAATGAGGGTTCCCCAAAGCTATTATTTGTATCACAGACATGTTATTTAAAACTAATGCACTTTCCAGTCAGTCCTGTATTTAAGATTCACCTTTGCTGTTCAAAACTAACAGTATAAAACTGGGCTGGTTGGAAAATTTTTGAAAAAAAGATTTTCTTGTTGGAATTTGCCAATCTTTTGAAATTAAAATGTTCTGCAGGACTGGGTTGATTTCAACAAAATTCCGCTGGAAACTAGGCTTGTCTACAGTGGAGCACTGCCTGCAAGGCAGATTTCAAAACTTGCCTGGTTTCCTGCTACTGGTCCATTGGCTCCTCAGCAGACCACCTGGCAGGGTGACAGGAAGTGAGAACCTGGAAGCCCTGGTTCATGGCTGCAGCCTGGCCTCCCCAACTCTGTCCAACTCAAGTATGCCACATTTTCTGACAGAGCTATTGTAAGAGAGAGGATATTTTAGATGTCATGAGCTTTTTTCTATTATAGATAATATGTTTTCTGATATTATTTGAAAATGAAACAACAAAGGGCATCTACACCACCCTGATTAAAGCTTGTTTGCTAGAATAATGCCAATGCAGAAAAATGACTAACACAAAAGTAATTACTGAGAATAAATCCACACCACAGTTGAACTGTAGTCACTAACTCAATGACAAATTAAATTGGAAGCAAAAAACAGCAAAAACTGAGAGGACTCATCATCAGATTCCCTGTAGAGGGGATCAGAGTACAGGATACTGCTGTGGGGAGAGAAAGGGAAGATAATCCAGCCTCTGGAAGATAGAACTGCAGAAAATGTAAAAATGGTGACTGAAGGGGTAGTATCCAAGCAGCTCTGTCTGAATGAATGAGAGGAGTTCGCTGTGTGATCTGAGAGCAAGTGTGTAAATTTGGGGTAGTTGTGAATAATTTTCTTAAGCAAACAGCACATCCCATACTGAAAGGAACAGCCTAAAATCTTGCTACTTGACTAATCTGCCTGCTCTCTCTGCTCAGATGACGGCTTATGGGGCTACATCACCACAGCTATCTCAGTCACTTTCTTTGATAAAATACATATAAATATTACACGCAAAAATACATTAGAGGATTAAGGTTGCAAAGTGAAGCACTCAGAAGTTTGGAAATGTCAGCACTAGAGTTGCCTGAGTATAACTTAAATTGTCACCCTTGGAGCACCCTAGGACATTATGATACAGTCTTTAATTACATTATTGTGATCCAAGGACCTCTTGGTGCCAACTGACAGAGGTGCAAAAGGGTTACAGGCATCACATGGGTCTTGTATCTTCATGCTATGTTCACCAAATGGTGTCATGTAAATTGTCTTCTGAAAGCCCTGTCACACTTTTCATCATAATCATTACAAAATGTATATATGGATAGTATGTGCAAAGTTGTGTTTATATACTGAATTATGTTCTTAAGGTCTGTGAATTGGAGCTGGTCAGGGTGATAAACAAGTTTATTTCAGGTAAGAGATGTTTATCTCTACATCTTGCTATATGTAAATTGAGTATTGTGCAGTTTACAATTTACAGTCTCAGCCGAATGTTAATGAGAAGATGGTAAAATCTTCAAGAGAAGGAATTTACAGGAAGAAATAAATCATCAGGAGGAAGTGAAGAGAATGAATTTTTGTACTATAACTGTAGGTACAGGGACTTACTCTAAATTCTTGACCTAAGTAGTAAGCTGACTGTCTTTGGTTCATCAAAAAAGAATCACAGCCAGGCGTGGCTGAAAAATGCTGGAAATACTTTGGAGTGAGCTAAATTTTTTTTGGCACAATAGGGTGTCTAAGTACATCTAGATTCCACAATGCATGTTACAATTTTATATTATATGCAAGTCTTTGTTTACAATATTCCATCACTTGAATCTCCGTTCTTTGTTAAATAAATTACTTCTTGTTTTTACCATAAATATATCTAAGCTGTGATCTAAGGTGTATCTGGTAAGCTGGACTGTACTCTTGTTTTTGGAGCAGAGGATTTTGGAATTTTATGCATGTCCAATGGACCAGAGGGTTGGGCCTCCTGGGAAGTTTGGAGGACTTTAGGGTTGGAGTATTCCTATCATTAACCCGTTAAGAGACCGCGGGGTCTGCAGAGGCCTGCAAAGCAGTGCCTGTGTTGTCAGAGGCTGGTGGAGCAGGCACAGGCAAGGCTTCCTCATGCTAAGGGCAGATGGAAGTGAGATGCCTCAGAACCCTGGGTGTGCCCGAGAAGTATCACAATGACATACTATTTTTTCAAGAGAACCTCTGCTTCATTCAGTGCACATGATGGATGGTGCACAATTAATGAGCAGCTGTTCAATATTTTGTTTTCTCCTCACTGTTCAATGTGTAGTCCTAGGCCAGATCATTCAAACGCTGCTCTAAAGACAGAATTATAAGGACGACCCATCACTCTCACAGATCTTGGGAGACAGGCCAGTCCTTGCTTACAGACAGCCCCCCAACCTGAAACAAATACTCACCAGCAAACACACATCACACAACAGAACCACTAATCCAGGAACCTATCCTTGCAACAAAGCCCGTTGACAACTCTGTCCACATATCTATTCAGGGGACACCATCATAGGGCCTAATCACATCAGCCACACTATCAGAGGCTCGTTCACCTGCGCATCTACCAATATGATATATGCCATCATGTGCCAGCAATGCCCCTCTGCCATGTACATTGGTCAAACTGGACAGTCTCTACATAAAAATAAATGGACACAAATCAGACGTCAAGAATTATAACATTCAAAAACCAGTCGGAGAACACTTCAATCTCTCCGGTCACACGATTACAGACCTGAGAGTGGCTATCCTGCAACAAAAAAAACTTCAAAAACAGACTCCAACGAGAGACTGCTGAATTGGAATTAATTTGCAAACTGGATACAATTAACTTAGGCTTGAATAGAGACTGGGAGTGGATGAGTCATTACACAAAGTAAAACTATTTCCCCATGTTATTTCTCCCCCCACCCCACCTCCCACTGTTCCTCATACAAACTGCTGGAAATGGCCCACCTTGATTATCACCACAAAAGGTTTTCCTTCTCCCCCCCTCCTTCCTGCTGGTAATAGCTCATCTTAAGTGATCACTCTCCTTACTGTGTGTATGATAAAACCCATTGTTTCATGTTCTCTGTGTGTATATAAACCTCCCCACTGTATTTTCCACCAAATGCATCCGATGAAGTGAACTGTAGCTCACGAAAGCGTATGCTCAAATAAATTTGTTAGTCTCTAAGGTGCCACAAGTACTCCTTTTCTTTTTTGCGAATACAGACTAACATGGCTGCTAATCTGAAACCTGTTAGTTTCCTTATGGGCTTCCATATGGTACTTATCACTATAGCATTTAAGTGCTTCACAAACATTACTTTATCTTTACAAACCTTTGCGAGGTGAGGAGGTAGCATTATCCCCTTTTTTATAGATGGGGAGCTGAGGCAGAAAGAGGGTAAAGAAAAAAATCCCCTAATTCTGGGTGCTTAATCCATTAATTCTGGGTATCTAGGACCTGATTTTTAAGAGTACTTTGCGTTATATAGTATTTATATATTCACGCACAATTTCCATTGACATCAGTTGCAATTGGGAGTACTCAAAACCTCTGCAAATCAGGCCCAGGTGTCAAATTCCCTAGAAAATGAGGACCATAAATTGGTAACCACCTGTGAAAAGCCTGATTTAAGTATCTCACATAGCATCACACACAAATTCTGTTGCAGAGGCAGGGACAGAATCCCATTCTCCGAGCAGGTTTCAGAGTAGCAGCCATGTTAATCTGTATTCGCAAAAAGAAAAGGAGTACTTGTGGCACCTTGGAGACTAACAAATTTATTTGAGCATAAGCTTTCGTGAGCTACAGATCACTTGATGTAGCTCACGAAAGCTTATGCTCAAATAAATTTGTTAGTCTCTAAGGTGCCACATTCTCCGAGCAGCAAACTAGGGAAATAGGGTCTTGATGAAATTACTGTAAGATGGGTGCACAAGTGGTTGAAAGAATGTATACAAAGACTAGTTTTTTCAATGGTTTGCTGTCCAACTGGGACGGTTGGGGTACTTGGATCTGGTACTACTCAATATTTTCGATAAGGACTTGGATAATGGAGTGGAGAATATGCTTACAAAATCTGCAGATGACACTAAAGTGGGAAGGATTGCAAGCACTTTGGAGGATGGGATTAGAATTCAACAAGACCCTGACAAATTGAAGAACTGGTCTGAAATCAAGATGAAATTCAATACAGATAAGTTCACTTAGGAAGGAAAAAATTAAATGTATATATACAAAATGGGGAATAAATGGTTAGGCAGTAGAACTGCTGAAAAAGACCTAGGAGCTATAGTGGATCAAAAATTTTGGAGTATATTTACAGGAGTAAAACAGAAGATGATTGTCCCGCTCCAGTCAGCGCTCATGAGATCTCAGCTGGAGTACTGTGTCCAATTTGGGTTGCCACAATTTAGGAAGGATATTACTTCTGAGGAAAGGTTAAATAAAAATAGGACACAGTTTAGTCTTAAGAAAAGATGACCAGGGGAGGGGATCTGAAAACAGTCTTCCAATATGTTAACAGCTGTTATAATGAGTACGGGGATCAATTGTTCTCCATATTCACTGAAGGTAGGACAAGAAATAATGGGCTTAATCTGCAGTTAGGGAGATTTAGGTCAGATATTAGAAAAAACTTTCTAACTTTAAGGGTAGTTAAGCTCTGAACACCCTTCCAAGGGAAGTTGTGGAACTAAGTAACCAATAGCAACAGTGGGTTGTGTTCCTCTATGTAGACTAGTACTACAGCAGGAAGAGACACGCACTTTACCAGTGGGTTTCACAGACATTTTGCCGACAGCATAGGAATGGCAAGACTCGTGACTCTTGGGGTAGGTCTACAATGCAGCTGGGAGCAAGCCTCCCAACTCAAGTAGACAAACTTGTGCTACCAGGGCTCGAGCTTGCATGCTAAAATAGTACAAACATTCCAGCTCTGACTCTGAAGCTTAGGGTCCTGGATGGGCTTGAGAGCCTGAGCTGGAATGTCTGCATTGTCCGTTTTAGAGAGCTAGCTCAAGCACCATTAACGAGAGTCTGTCTAGTAGGCTGACTCGCTCCCAGCTGCAGTGTAGCCATACCCTTGGATTCCATTCTAGGCCCTGGAGCGGAATGTGCTCTATTGAGCACAGGCTCTTCTGCCTGTTTTCCCCAAGTCTGAACCCCTTTCTCCCTCTTCTCCTCCAACCTGTCCCTATCCTAATCCTGTCTCTTCCCCACCCTGGGCTTCTTGTTCCAGTTCCATTCTTCATTCCTCAGGCTTCTCATTCTAGTCCACTCACCTTGCCCAAGCAGTCCTAGTCTCCCCCTCTGGGATCACTGTCTGAATTCCAGTCTCTAAGGTGCCACAAGTACTCCTTTTCTTTTTGCGAATACAGACTAACATGGCTGCTACTCTGAAACCAGTCTCCCCACAACTCTCAGTCTCTTTGCCCAGCCAGTCCCAGTTAGTCCTCTCAGTTCCTCATCCAATCTGTTTTCTCCCTGCCCCAACTGGCTCTCAGTCACAATCTTCCTCCCTAGATCTGTACCAAGTTGCCCCACGACACACCTCCTCCGTGGCTCCTTGTTCCAATCTCTTTACCTAGCCAGACCTAGTTTTCCCCTACACTGCAGCGCCTTTGCAGATATGTCTCTCCTCCCCTCTTCTCTAATCCCTTCCAATGGTTTCCCGTCCAAGTCTCCAGTATGTCCCAGTCTCTCTCTCTCTCTCTCTCTCCACCAACCTACTTGTCCAATCTGAATGCTCCCTGATATGCAGCCAAATGATTCCAAGTCCCCCACATTTCTCTCATTGGTTTCTCAGTCCCAGTCTCATTGCCCAACCAGACCCAGCCACCTCTCCCCCCCGCCTCCCAATCCCTTACTAATCCAGTCCGTCTCCCCCCTCAATCTCCAATTTCACCTCCCTCCAATCCCAGTCTCACCAGACTCCTTGTCCCAATCTACTCCTTTCCCTCCTCCCATGTCCAGATTTTCTCCAGAGAGAAAGGCGCCCAGTGCTTAGCCCAGCCCAACCCTGGCCAGGAGCAACGATAACAGGGAAAGTCCTTCTGAGCTTCTGAAGCCATAGACTGGAGGGAGCATGCTCTGCTTCCAGTTGTTCTGTAGGGATGATGCATACACAGTCCAGTCACACACAGGAACTATGAGGAGATGAAGCATTCTCAACTACTTTGAAAAAAGAAAAGGAGTACTTGTGGCACCTTAGAGACTAACAAATTTATTAGAGCATAAGCTTTCGTGAGCTGTGAGCTGAGAACTGCCTCTTTAAGATATTTTGCTTCTAATGATACTCACGAATAGAACTCCGATCTTTTCAGATGCATTTCATGGAACTACAAGTAATTACCGCGTTATACTTTTTTAAAACCTGGCCAAGCTGTTTCAGAGGCATGAATTTTATCTTATCCATACATTAGTTTTCTGTAGGCATGAATTGCAATGTGTATCAAATAATATTCAACAAGTACTAATTGCAACAAGGATCATTTTTGCATTAGGTTTCTCAGTGCTCTTAAATCTGCCAAAGCATCCAAGAGAAAAGATTTTCTACACACTCGACCTTCACAGGAAGAAGCTTCTAAAAAGATTTTGAGACCCAATTTTGTGTGTCATTCTTACAGTGCTTTGTCAGCGGTTCACCAAAGACACAAAAGAAAATTAATTAAAACTAAGGGGATTTCTAATGAGCAAATATAAGAACCCAAGGACTAATTTTCCTCCATCTGGGTAAATTTCAAGCAGAGAGTAATTAAGAAGCAGAGAGGAAATTAAAAAAAAAGTAGTGACACATGTGGACAGTAAGCAGAAGTTAATGTTTAGTCACATATAGATTTACTGTACAACTGTTCCTGAGGTTGTTTTTTAACATTTGGCCTTTTTAAATATAGGAGGATATGAAATACATTCGCTCCTTTTTCAACTTAAGAAAAACATGAAGTAATTGTTTCAGACTCCAGAAAGACTATTTACCCTAACGACAACATTTCCTGATAACGTCCACATCAATGAATTTACAAAATTACATTTGTTAAGATTATCCCCCAGAGAGTGAAGAGGAGTTGTGTTAAGCAGAGCAATATGCTTCATAAAATCTCAAAACCACAGAATGATTCAAATAAAAAAATGGGATATCAGGGAATTTATGCCACCAGGGGCTCTACTGCCCACTCACTGCTCACCCACACTAGTGGCTTCCTTTTCAGACTCCTGATCCATTCGTGCTAAAGTTCTCTCTCCTCTGCTGACTCCAGTTTCTACTCCAGTTTCCACTAAGGCCATATTTCTGCTGAGAAACTCCATCTTTCACTCCAAATTCTCAATCTGTTTCCAGCATAGCTATTTCTCCCTTCAGAACACTTCCAAAATATTACTCTCCCCCAATATATTCCCAAATAGATTCTGCACCTCTCCCTTTCTCCCTCAATGTAATGAAGCCAGTTTGTCTCCAGCATAGACTGCTTGGTCCTGTGCTGTTTCTTCCTCGAGCATTAAAGAGACTTTTAGACTTGTGTGGACTTGAACTAAATCTCATTAATAAAAAATAATATTCTAAATTATTAATATGAAGACATGCTTCTATTTATAGATTCAGCTTTCTGCGTGGGCCAAATCCTGAAGTATATACTCATCATTTATTCTGGGAAAGTGCTCAACAATGTTGATGGAAGTTTTACTGACTAGAGCAGGTCTAATTTTTCCAAAAAAGATTTCATAAAAATTGTGCAAATTTTTATTTATTTTAGAAAAACAAAAACAGGTTCATTTTAATTCCTGTAAAACAGATTTTTTGCATTTTTCATTATTTTTACTTTTTTTTAAATCAGCTCTATGCCGGCATAAGGATTGAGTAAAAACTGAATAAGGGATTCAGAATTTGACCCCGTTTGGATGGTGATTTGGGCTACATCATAAGTATGCAATCTAATCATAGCATCCAACAGCATTGTTGCTCTGCCATAATTGCAGCCCAGGAAGGAGATTATGACTTTGGGGAGTGAGTCTTCCTCCTGGTCTTTTCACTGCTCTATAGGAAGACAAACAGTGATAGGTCTATACCTGTCAGTGTACAATCCCCAGTGTGCCAGCATAGCTACAGTGCTGGGAAAGTTGGGAGAGCAGAGTCAAGACACTCTTCCACCCACCTATAGAAAGGGCAATACAGTAGCTCTGAGAAGCTTGCTTCCCCTCAAGTGAAGGAAGTGGTGGTTCGTCACAAAAGTGCAAGGAAATAGGCGGGTATCTTACATTCCCTCAAATTTCTTGCACCAGTGCACATAACAGACTATGATCTATTTGTTTATGCAAGAATGTAAGTTAGAGTGAGTGGAAAAACACTAATGCCATAACTCTGCAAATCCTGGTGTAGGATAAAAGACTAATGTATATTTATTCCCTTATTCATATGTCTGCAGGTTAAAAAAAAAATAAGTAGGTGGGGACATGGGTTTAAGCATGAATACCATTATACTAACGAGGAACTTGACTATCCTTTCTCTTCTTACATTTTACTTCTGCTATTAGGCAGGAAAATTTGGCATCTTCATAGAAGTAGATCTCTCATATGTACTAGATTTAGTAAACATTCCACACTTCAGGCCTGTTCCACTCAACTGCCATGTCAGGCAATGTTCCTTGAATATGAGAAAAAGTTTTATTTTCCATTTACAATATCATGAAGCATGGGTATAGTACACTGAACTGGGAACCAGGAGTTCCACTTTTACCTCTGCTGTTCACATTTCTGTGCACTTCACAGTCCTTATTATTGAACAAGGTCTCATATCCTACTCTAATACATACACAAAAAACCCTTTCTTATTTTACTAATAAGTTAAGCGAGATATTGTACAAGGTCAGTTTAGACAGAGATAAGAACAGAACCCAAGCCTCTCACACAGCAGAATCAGGAGTACCCATTCAGCCACACAGAATCCGAGTGTGAATATGCCAAATCTATGAGTGTTGATTATGATACAATGTGGAACAAAACATAAGTGAAGAACATATTAGTTATTTGTCACACAGCTTGATTGCTTGTATGATACGTTGGCAGGTTTTTAGAAGTCAGAAGTATGCATACTAGCATTCTCATTGCAGTGAGATCAGATTTTCCTTGCTATTCAGCTTACAATTATATGTGCAACCTCTGTGGTTACGCCTATACTGCAATTAGGCACCTGTGACTGGCCTGTGCCAGCTAACTTGGGCTTGTGGAGCTCGGGCTAAAGAGCTGTTTAACTGCAGTGTAAATGTTGGGACTTGGGCTGTAGTCTGGGCTCTAGGACTCTGCAAGTGGGACGGTCCCAGAGCTCAGGCTCCTCAGCCCAAGCCCAAATGTTTATACCGCAATTAAAAAGCCCTTTAGCCTGAGCACTGCAAGCCTGAGTCAGGTGGCACAGGCCAGCCACAAGTATTTAACTGCTGTGTAGAGATACTCTGTATCTGCAATGCGTTGGATCAGTTTTCAAAAGAGTAGTAGTCATCACAATTAAAAAGTCGGAACTCAACAAGAGTTACCACACAATAGAATCTAAAATACCACCACTTCTCCCTATATTTAGACGATATAATAACAATGGAAACTGTGTGGTACCTGCAGGCAAATGACTTCTGCTTCAAGGAAGTCAAAATATACTAGTACTGCTGAGATTCATAGATATTAAGGTCAGAAGGGACCATTATGATCATCTAGTCTGACCTCCTGCACAATACAGGCCACAGAATCTCACCCAGCCATTCCTGCAATAAACCTCTCACCTATATCTGAGCTATTGAAGCCCTCAAATCATGGTTTAAAGACTTCAAGGAGCAGAGAATCCTCCAGCAAGTAACGTGTGCCCCATGCTACAGAGGAAGGCAAAAAGCCTCAGGGCCTCTTCCAATCTGCCCCGGAGAAAAATTCCTTCCCGACCCCAAATATGGCAATCAGCTGAACCCTGAGCATATGGACAAGATTCACCAGCCAGATACCCAGGAAAGAATTCTCTGTAGTAACTCAGATCGCACCCCATCTAACATCCCATCACAGGCCATTGGGCCTATTTACCATGAATATTTAAAGATCAATTAATTGCCAAAATCATGTTATCCCATCATACCATCTTCTCCATAAACTTACCAAGTTTAATCTTAAAGCCAGATAGGTCTTTTGCCCCCACTGCTTCCCTTAGAAGGCTATTCCAAAACTTCACTCCTCTGATGGTTAGAAACTTTCGTCTAATTTCAAGTCTAAACTCCCCGATGACCAGTTTATATCCATTTGTTCTTGTGTACACATTGGTACTGAGCTTAAATAATTCCTCTCCTTCTCCGGTATTTATCTCTCTGATATATTTATAGAGAGCAGTCATATCTCCCCTCAACCTTCTTTTGGTTAGGCTAAACAAGCCAAGCTCCTTGAGTCTCCTTTCGTAAGACAAAAAAGAAAAGGAGTACTTGTGGCACCTTAGAGACTAACAAATTTATTTGAGCGTAAGCTTTCGTGAGCTACAGCTCACTTCATCGGATGCATTCGGTGGAAAATACAGTGGGGAGATTTATATTTTCCACTGTATTTTCCACTGAATGCATCCGATGAAGTGAGCTGTAGCTCACGAAAACTTACGCTCAGATAAATTTGTTAGTCTCTAAGGTGCCACAAGTACTTCTTTTCTTTTTTGAGAATACAGACTAACACGGCTGCTATGCAGAAACTTGTATCGCCATCACTTTGTCCTTATATCCCATCAGCTTAGCATCACTTTTATAATCTACATAGGCTTATAATGACATTGTTTTGATTTGACTCACATAATGTATAGACTCTGACTTTGCAATTATATGCCCTAACATTTCCTCATGTAAAAGCATCAGCCATGAACTGGAACGGACTTTGTCTTTTTTCATATCTGAACCTTATGTTCATAGACTTGAAATGACTCCAATTTGCCTTTTCTCATGTTGTAAAATGGCATGTATAAACTTGTAATGACATCATTTAGCATTTCCTCACATCATAACATCATCGTGGCTATAAACGTAAATGGACATATTACACATAATGACTACAGAAAGAGGTGTATTAATATGCATTTCCTCACCATATCGTGACTGTGATCAAATTGCGCTTATATCAACTGCTTACAAAATGTCACTCGTGTATATTAAATTAAACTGGCATTATAATTCTTATGACAGACACATAAGTAATGCAAAGAAAATTAAAGACAAAAGAAAAAATAAAGAATAGATCTACATTAAAATATGTAGAGAAATATACATAGGCTAGTATTCATTCAATGATAAAGAGATGGGCAGAGACACCTGTAACTTGGCTCAGTTGCACTTAAAGCTTTGCCAGTGACTCTCCCAGGGAAGCATCTATATAATATCCTTCCCACATGCACACTCTTTCCTCTTATAGAGGACTAGAGATGCTAAAATGTCTAGACAAAGAAGAGCCATGATACCGATACCGAAGTACCACAATTCAAAGAGTTTCTTTGCTTTTCAGGGTGGTATTTTAACAAGCCAATTACTTTAACATTTTTTAATTGACTTTCACTTTTGAAACAGAAGTTTGGTTTCAGCAATGGAATTTCACACTGCGGTGACATCATCTTGTGCGTCCACAGATGTGTTCTGCAACTGTATATCCATTTTGATTACCATCGAGCGTACATTACACTTTAATTCAAAGTCTTGAAGTGAAACTATCCTGACAACTTTAACTACTAAAGAGCAAAGCACAAAGGAGATGTACTTCTATTTTACTCTGGTATAGTGATGTAGACATTTTTTCAGCAGTATTTCTAGGGCTGGCTGGAACATTTTATGACACTACCTAGAAACAGGCAGTGATAAAATGTGCCGCATTTGCCTAATTTCATACACGATAAGAACAAGTTATATTTCTTTTTCTTTCTTTCTTTTTGTGTGTGATGACTTATTACTGCCAGCAATGGATTCTACCCTGGGAAAAAGCAAACTCCAAAAATGTTAACAAATGTAACAACATTTCTAACTGATACAGTGTATACAGTGTTGACAAATGAAATGTGCTGGCCCAATGATAGACATCTGTTGATTTGAAAATATGTTCAGGCTTATTATCTAGCTACACTCATTTAAAATAACCTATCCCCCTTCTAAAATTGTTAAAACTCAAGCTATACCAAGAGTTAAAGCTTTCTTTTCAACTGTCATTCACACTTTTCTCTCCCCTCTTGCAGTTCTAAAGTCCAAAATAACCAAACAAAAGCTTATTGAAAAGAAAAGTGAGAGGAATAGTGCTTTTTACCTCCAGTTTTCACCCCAACCTCCTTGTATTGTGAAGGCCACTAACCACTAAGGTATTTCTTCTGTTCCTTCTACCAGCTTAGAAAGCAAAATAATTAATTCCTGAACATTTGTAAACTATCTTGCAGAAAACCATTGTTAAAGTTATGAAAACTGTTAATGATCCAACCAGGGGAATACAATTTCAGCTGCCCTAAAGTTACTTGCAGACTAAAACTGGAGGCTATCAATGTAAAAATGCACACACAAATGTTAGCACCAAAAATATTGCACAAGCACATGCATTTTTATGTGCAAATCAGACATGTGGATCAGTGCTCAGACTTCCCACTATGCATCGAAATCACCAAATTTTGTGGGAATACAATCACAATTGGTAAAGTCTACCCTCAATGGCTTTCAAATTGATTCCATAATTTATTTAGTGCAGAATTGATTGTGGAATAGTCTCTGAAAAACCAACGACAGCTCCCCTTTCAGTGTGGGGGCAAGGAATCCTGGCCCAAATCTTCAGTTGGTATAAACTGACATTGAAGTCAATGGGCTATGCCAATCTACACTATGTGAGGATCTGGTCTCCTATATATACAGCTCAGCTGCTGTACACCACCACCCATCAATCCAGATTAGCGGATCAAATGAGATTGAAAAATAAGATTGACAAACTCAGAATAAAACTTTCACTGACACACTTGTTCTACATCTACAATTCCTGTACAATTTAACTATCCTCTTTCTACATTTCTTTTCCTCCATTTTTTAAACAATTCTCTTTCCTCTCCCTGCTTTTCCTTTCCCCTCGTATCTTACACCTCTCACTTTCTTATCTCTACTTCTGTCTCACAGCTCCTTGCACCTCCATCCTTCTCTTAAGGCATTAGGACCAGTGCTCTCCTGGATAATAAAAGAACAACTATACCAGTATGACTAGATTATTGCAAATAATGTGAAAAATTCACTTCATTAGCTTTTGTCTAAAAATGCCTTTCAACTATGTTCACCACCTCTTTTTACTCAATTTGCACAAATATTTGTGCAAATGAAATTTTGCTCATATGAACATTCACATATGAATTTTGGGGTTTCAGCAGAGATTTATTTAATTAGAAATTAAATTTATTTCATGAAGAAGTAAAGCAGTAGCCACCTTAGAAACCTCTTTACAATATTAATTTATCAGGGAACAGCAATACCATTGAGATAGTGTGTAGGTCCCACATGGACGAAGAAGGGATCAGAGAAGCCCTGGCACCAGAGCTAGCCCCAACCTTCCAGCCCTGTCAATCATGCATGATAGGGAGGCCTTTAAAAGGAGAGAAGCTGCAGCCAGCAGGTGGGGAAGGTGTAGAACTGCCCTAAGCAGCATACGGCAGATTCCCCGCTTAAAAGACAGGCTGAGTTGGTTTCAGAGACTCAGCCAGAGCAATTTCCACAAACCCAGTGTCTGGGGCTGGGTTGTTGGCAGCACTACAGACTTGCCACTCCCGCTTTGCTGGGACTGCAGGGAAGAAATATCCCTGAATGCTTGGGAGGTTGTGGCTTTCATTTTGACCCCCCAGCTGGAAAGACTTGAAGCTCAAGGTTAGAACACCTGCATGCCAATAGTGGGAAAGTGGGGCCCAGGTTGTGACCACCCAATAAAGCTAACTGGATGTGGGCAGGTTCCCCCGAGGGAGGAACCACCAAGGACTCTGTTACAACCATGATGTGATTTTAAGTGACCTAGCACCATATGAATATAGAATGGTAACTATCAAATTCACAAACATCGGCAGAGAAGTTTGTGAATACTATTACTAGTGAGGCAGAAAATTTGTTCAGACTAAACATTGAACTATGGCAAATTTGTATAAAAAACAAGCCTATTCTGTGAACAAGAAATAAGGCTAAATTTGCATTGTAACTTGGTTGTGATGAATTGTTCACACAGCTCCAGCAACAGAGATTCTACATGAAGCATTTTCAGTCTTAGACTATACACTTCTATCCAATGCAAAAAAATTGAGACTTTAAACAGTTTGTAGACTAAACCAGCAGGAAACCATAAGACATAAGTTGCGTAACTAAATGTTATTCTTTATCAAAACTATTTTGTAGAGCATGTTATTTTTGCATACTATTTCACCTTCTCTTTTTATTGAATATTTTAAAGATATTATCCTTTTACATCATGCAGTTGAGTAATACCACAGAGATTTTTTGTGGAGGTTTTTTGTTTTTTGGGGTTTTTTTGAGACAGTATTTTTGTTTTTAGCATGCTCATGGCTAGTTATCAATGGGAAATGAATACAGTAATGCTCTGCAGAATTTTTCTGGGTCCTCTGTGAAGGCAAGAAAAACATCCACAGATTATGTTAAAACTTTTCCACAGGTTTCTTTCAGACAAGTTGCTCATAAATATGCATGGTAATGTTGGAAGTGTAAATTAATACAGCTGAACCTGTTGTCACCTAAAATGCTTTTTAAGAAAAAATATATGAGGAAAACAAGATAGAGATATGGAGTACAGCTGTACTCTTCATAAGAGCAGCCTTACTGGGACAGACAAATGTAGCCCAGTATCCTGTCTTCTGACAGTGGCCAATGCCAGGTGCTTCAGAGGGAATAAACAGAACAGGCAATCAGAGTGATCCACCCCCCGTTGCCCACTACCAGATTCAGGCAATCTGAGGGTAGGGTCACTCAGAGCCTGGGATTGCATCCCTGACCATCTTGTCTAATAGCCATTGATGGACAGATCGTCCATGAACTTGTCTAGTTCTTTTTTTAAACCCGTTATAGTTTTGGCTCTTACATAATCCCCTGACAACAAGCTCCTACTAGTTGACTTTGCAATGTGTGAAGAAGTACTTCCTTTTGTTTGTTTTAAACCTGCTGCTTATTAATTTAATTGGGTGACTCCTGGTTCTTGTTTTATGTCACAGAGTAAATAACACTTCCTTATTCACTTTCTCCACACCAGTCACAATTTTATCGACCTCTATCATATCCCCACTTAGTTCTCTCTTTTCCAAGATAGAAAGCCCCAGTCGTCTTAATCTCTCCTCATATGGAAGCTGTTCCATACCTTTAATCATTTGTTGCCCTTCTCTGTACCTTTTCCAATTCTAATATATCTTTTTCAGATGGGGTGACTAGAACTGCATGCAATATTCCAGGTATGTGTGTAACATGGATTTATATAGTGGCAATATGATATTTTCTGTTTTATTATCTATCCCTTTCCTAATGGTTCCTAACATTAACTTTTTTGACTACTGCTGCACATTGAGCAGATGTTTTCAGAGAACTATCCACAATGACTCCAAGATCTTTCTTGAGTGGTAACAGCTAATTTAGACCCCACCATTTTGTATGTATAGTTAGGATGGTTTTCAATGTGCATTACTTTGCAATTAACAACACTGAATTTCATCTGCCATTTTGTTGCTCAGTCATCCAGTTTTGTGAGATCCTTTTATAGCTCTTCACAGTCTGCTTTGAACTTAAATATCTTGAGTAGTTTTGTATCATCTTCAAATTTAGCCACCTCACTGTTTACCCCTTTTTCCAGATCATTTATGAATATATTGAACAGCGCGGTCCCAGTACAGATCCCTGGGGGACACGACTACTTACCTCTCTCCATTCTGAAAAACTGATGATTTATTCCTGCCCTTTGTTTTGTCTTTTAACCAGTTACTGATCCATGAGATGACCTTCGCTCTTATCCTATGACTGCTTACTTGGCTTAAGAGCCTTTGGTGAGGGACCTTGTCAAAGGCTTTCTGAAAATCTAAGTACACTATATCCACTGGAAGAAAAGGAGTACTTGTGGCACCTTAGAGACTAACAAATTTGTTAGAGCATAAGCTTTCGTGAGCTACAGCTCACTTCATCGGATGCATTTGGTGGAAAAAACAGAGGAGAGATTTATATACACACACACAGAGAACATGAAACAATGGGTTTATCATACACACTGTAAGGAGACTTACTGATCACTTAAGATAAGCCATCACCAGCAGCAGGGGGGGGAAAGGAGGAAAACCTTTCATGGTGACAAGCAAGGTAGACTAATTCCAGCAGTTAACAAGAATATCAGAGGAACAGTGGGGGGTGGGGTGGGAGGGAGAAATACCATGGGGAAATAGTTTTACTTTGTGTAATGACTCATCCATTCCCAGTCTCTATTCAAGCCTAAGTTAATTGTATCCAGTTTGCAAATTAATTCCAATTCAGCAGTCTCTCGTTGGAGTCTGTTTTTGAAGCTTTTTTGTTGAAGGATAGCCACTCTTAGGTCTGTGATCGAGTGACCAGAGAGATTGAAGTGTTCTCCAACTGGTTTTTGAATGTTATAATTCTTGACGTCTGATTTGTGTCCATTCATTCTTTTACGTAGAGACTGTCCTGTTTGGCCAATGTACATGGCAGAGGGGCATTGCTGGCACATGATGGCATATATCACATTGGTAGATGCGCAGGTGAACGAGCCTCTGATAGTGTGGCTGATGTGATTAGGCCCTATGATGGTATCCCCTGAATAGATATGTGGACAGAGTTGGCAACTGGCTTTGTTGCAAGGATAGGTTCCTGGGTTAGTGGTTCTCTTGTGTGGTGTGTGGTTGCTGGTGAGTATTTGCTTCAGATTGGGGGGCTGTCTGTAAGCAAGGACTGATCTGTCTCCCAAGATCTGTGAGAGTGATGGGTCATCCTTCAGGATAGGTTGTAGATCCTTGATGATGCGTTGGAGAGGTTTTAGTTGGGGGCTGAAGGTGATGGCTAGTGGCGTTCTGTTGTTTTCTTTGTTGGGCCTGTCCTGTAGTAGGTGACTTCTGGGTACTCTTCTGGCTCTGTCAATCTGTTTCTTCACTTCAGCAGGTGGGTATTGTAGTTGTAGGAATGCATGATAGAGATCTTGTAGGTGTTTGTCTCTGTCTGAGGGGTTGGAGCAAATGCGGTTATATCCTAGCGCATGGCTGTAGACAATGGATCGAGTGGTATGATCTGGATGAAAGCTAGAGGCATGTAGGTAGGAATAGCGGTCAGTAGGTTTCCGATATAGGGTGGTGTTTATGTGACCATCGCTTATTAGCACCGTAGTGTCCAGGAAGTGGATCTCTTGTGTGGACTGGTCCAGGCTGAGGTTGATGGTGGAATGGAAATTGTTGAAATCATGGTGGAATTCCTCAAGAGCTTCTTTTCTATGGGTCCAGATGATGAAGATGTCATCAATGTAGCGCAAGTAGAGTAGGGGTATTAGGGGACGAGAGCTGAGGAAGCGTTGTTCTAAGTCAGCCATAAAAATGTTGGCATACTGTGGGGCCATGAGGGTACCCATCGCAGTGCCACTGATTTGAAGATATACATTGTCACCAAATGTGAAATAGTTATGGGTCAGGACAAAGTCACAAAGTTCAGCCACCAGGTTAGCCGTGACAGTATCGGGGATACTGTTCCTGACGGCTTGTAGTCCATCTTTGTGTGGAATGTTGGTGTAGAGGGCTTCTACATCCATAGTGGCTAGGATGGTGTTTTTTGGAAGATCACCAATGGACTGTAGTTTCCTCAGGAAGTCAGTGGTGTCTCGAAGATAGCTGGGAGTGCTGGTAACGGAGGGCCTGAGGAGGGAGTCTACATAGCCAATCCTGCTGTCAGGGTGCCAATGCCTGAGATGATGGGGCGTCCAGGATTTCCAGGTTTATGGATCTTGGGTAGCAGATAGAATACCCCAGGTCGGGGCTCCAGGGGTGTGTCTGTGCAGATTTGTTCTTGTGCTTTTTCAGGGAGTTTCTTGAGCAAATGCTGTAGTTTCTTTTGGTAACTCTCAGTGGGATCAGAGGGTAATGGCTTGTAGAAAGTGGTGTTGGAGAGCTGCCTAGTAGCCTCTTGTTCATACTCCGACCTATTCATGATGACGACAGCACCTCCTTTGTCAGCCTTTTTGCCTTAATTTGCAAACTGGATACAATTAACTTAGGCTTGAATAGAGACTGGGAATGGATGAGTCATTACACAAAGTAAAACTATTTCCCCATGGTATTTCTCCCTCCCACCCCACCCCCCACTGTTCCTCTGATATTCTTGTTAACTGCTGGAATTAGCCTACCTTGCTTGTCACCATGAAAGGTTTTCCTCCTTCCCCCCCCCCTGCTGCTGGTGATGGCTTATCTTAAGTGATCAGTCTCCTTACAGTGTGTATGATAAACCCATTGTTTCATGTTCTCTGTGTGTGTGTGTGTGTGTGTATATAAATCTCTCCTCTGTTTTTTCCACCAAATGCATCCGATGAAGTGAGCTGTAGCTCACGAAAGCTTATGCTCTAATAAATTTGTTAGTCTCTAAGGTGCCACAAGTACTCCTTTTCTTTTTGCGAATACAGACTAACATGGCTGCTACTCTGAAATATATCCACTGGATCACCTTTGTCCACATGTTTGTTGACCCCTTCAAAGAATTCCAATAGATTGATGAGGCATGATTTCCCTTTACAAAAGACAGGTAGACTCTTCCCCATCAAATCATATTCATCTGTGTATCTGATAATTCTGTTTTTTACTATAGTTTCAACCAATTTGTCCGGTACTGAAGTTAGGTTTACTGGCCTGTAATTGCCAGGATCGCCTCTAGAGCCTTTTTAAAAAATTCTGTCGTATTAGCTATCCTCCAGTCATCTGGTACAGAAGCTGATTTAAATGGTAGATTACATACCAGAGTTAGTAATTCTGCAATTGCACATTTGACTTCCTTCAGAACTCGAGTGAATTCCATCTGGTCCCGGGTAATTAGTTACTGTTTAATTGAGCAATTTGTTCCAAAAACTGCTCTACTGACACCTTAATCTTGGACAGTTCCTCAGATTTGTCATTAAAATGAATGGCTCAAGTGTGTGACTCTCCCTCAACTCCTCTGCATTGAATTTGTGGGCCAGGTTTTGAAGCATGCACATCCACCTTAGGCATGCCAATGCCTCGATGCATATGTACAAGCTGCCTTTGCACATACACAGTTGTGTGTGTATATGCATCAAGAAATCACATACCTAAGTCATGCATGTAAAGAAATGTTAATTTTGCCTTGTGTTAAATGCATTTCACCAGAAATATTTATACTTTATTTCAGATAAATATTCTGAGTATATATTAATAGTATAGCATGGTGGTCAGCTTGCACAGTATTTGTGGATTCAGAGTATTCATGATTCTAGCTGTTTTGACTGGAGTTCTTTGTCTTCCCTGACAGGATGAGTATTACTCAGAATTATTTTTCAGTGCAAATGCTTACAGTTAGAATTTTAAAATTTCCCTCTTTACGACTAATCCAAATTCCAAAGTAGTAAGTGAGAAGATTTCCACCGACTTCTCTGGATGCTGAATCAATTCAGTCCCTGTGAGTACAAAACCCAAACCTCTAGCACAAAATATGTAATTTTCATTTATGATGAAGGTAAAGATGACCATATTTCACTTTAGTTTTGCCAAATAAACTTTTCTGTATCTCCCTATCATTTCAATAGTTTCACATGTAATGTTACTTCTAGAAAGCAACCCATAAGATTTATTTAATTTGCTTCTCTACTATCATTTTGTGTGTGTTTAAGTTGATGTGCAATGCTGCTTTCAGGCACATTTTCAATGTTCTTACTGAATGAATATGGAAAGAAACTAGGGAGTCCTGGCAACAAGAAGGTTAAAGTATTCATGAAATTCAGCAATATACATCTAACATATGATCAGTAAAACCCATTAAATAATTGAGCATTTTTGAAAAAAAAAAGCTGCATGGAACACCTGCAAATGATTACCACCATAAACTATTGTGCAACAAAAGTGACATTCAGCAAAAACATTTGCACGTAACTGTCAATGACTTGCTTTCAAGTTACTAATTTTGTTGAGTTAACAGCCAATAATTACATTATGTTTTATTCCTCCTGCTATAAAACCTTTACTAATACTTAATTAGACAAAAGACAGGAGAGGACCACTTCAGAGATCTGAATCTTGATAAAGTCTAACCCTCATATTGACATCTCCAGTACATATTTTCTGAGAAGACTTCTGTACACTGGAAGCATCAAAAACAAAGACAATTGCAGCAAAATGGTAAATCAAAATAAACACATAGCCTGTTTTTATTTGCATTTACGTAACTTGTTACAATAAGGAAAAGCACACAAATAATACTGAGGCTGTAAAAATAACATTATAAAATCATAGGACTGAAAGGGACCTTGAGAGGTCACCTAGTCCAGTCCCCTGCACTCATGGCAGGACTAAGTATTATCTAGACCATCCCTGACAGGTTTTTGTCTCACCTGATCTTAAAAATCTCCAATGATGAGGATTCCACAACCTCCCTACGCAATTTATTCCAGTGCTTAACTACTCTGACAGTTTCCTATTTTTCCTATAGGACTTTTTCCTAATGTCCAACCTAAACCTCCCTTGCTGCAATTTAAGCCCATTGCTTCTTGTCCTATTCTCAGAGGTTAAGAAAAACACATTTTCTCCCTCCTCTTTGCAACAACCCTTTACATATTTGAAGACTATTATCCTGTCCTCCCTCAGTCTTCTCTTTTCCAGACTAAACAAACCTAATTTTTTTCAGTCTTCCCTCATAGGTCATGGTTTCTAAACCTTTAATCATTTTTGTCACTCTTCTCTGGATTCTCTCCAATTTGTCCACATCCTTCCTGAAATGTGGCGCTGAGAACTGGACACAATACTCCAGTTGAGGCCTAATCAGTGCAGAGTAGAGCGGAAGAATTACTTCTCATGTCTTGTTTTCAACACTTCTGCTAATACATCTCAGAATCATGTTTGCGCTTTTTTTTTTTTTTTTTTTTTTTTTGCAACAGTGTTACACTGTTGACTCATATTTAGCTTGTGGTCCACTATGACTCCCAGGTCCTTTTCTGCAGTACTCTTTCCTAGGCAGTCATTTCCCATTTTGTATGTGTGCAACTGATTCTTCTTTCCTAAGTGGAGTACTTTGCATTTGTCCTTATTGAATTTCATCCTATTTACTTCAGACCATTTCTCCAGTTTGTCCAGATCATTTTGAATTTTAATCCTACCCTCCAAAGCATATGCAACCCCTCAAGCTTAGTATCGTCTGCAAACTTTATAAACGTACTCTGTATGCCATTATCTAAATCACTGAGGAAGATATTGAACAGAACCGGACCCAGAACTGATCCCTGCAGGACTTATGTCCTTCCAGCATGACTGAACCACTGATAACTTACTCTTTGAGAATGGTTTTCCAACAAGTTTTTCACCCACATTATAGTAGCTCCATCTAGGTTGCCTTTCCCTAGTTTGTGTACGAGAAGGTCATGTGAGACAGTATCAAAAGCTTTATTAAAGTCAAGATATACCACGTCAACCACTTCCCCCCATCCACAAGGCTTGTTACCCTGTCAAAGAAAGCTATCAGGTTGGTTTGACACAATTTGTTTTTGACAAATCCAAGCTGACTGTTACTTATCTTATTATCTTCTAGATGTTTGCAAATTGATTGCTCAATTATTTGCTCCATTATCGTTCCGAGTATAGAAGTTAAGCTGACTGGTCTGTAATTCCCTGGGTTTTACTTATTTCCCTTTTTATAGATTGGTACTATATTTGCCCTTTTTCAGTCTTCTGTAATCTCTCCCATCTTCCATGACTTTCCAAACATAATTGCTAATGGCTCATATATCTCCGCAGTCAGCTCCTTGAGTATTCTAGGATGCATTTCACCAGGCCCTGGTAACTTGAAGACATCTAATTTGTCTAAGTAATTTTTAACTTGTTCTTTCCCTATTTTAGCCTCTTCTGAACCTACCTTATTATCACTGGTATTCGCTATGTTAGACGTCCAATCACCAACCTTCTTGGTGAAAACCAAAACAAAGAAGTAATTAAGCACCTCTACCATTTCCAAATGTTCTGTTATTGTTTTCCCCTCCTCACTGAGTAACGGGCCTAAACTGTTCTTGGTCGCCCTCTTGCTTCTAAGGTATTTGTAGAATGTTTTCTTGTTACCCTTTATGTGTCTAGCTAATTTGATCTCATTTTGTGCCTTGGCCTTTCAAATTTTGTCCCTACATACTTATATTATTTGTTTTATTCATCCTTTGTAATTTGACCTAGTTTCCACTTTTTGTAGGATTCTTTTTTGATTTTTAGATCATTGAAGATCTCCTGGTTAAGCCATCATATTATTTAAAACTCTGTTAAAACTTCCTTGAACACTCTGAAAAAGTTTTTAACAATTCATTGCATTTTAAAATAGTTCAGTTTACTCAGGATGCATTTTCTATATGCTCTATTCCTTCCTTTTTATTTATTTATTTTTTTTGCTATCAAAGAAATATACATGAGAACAGAATCCAGATTCACATTCTCAGATGCACATAATATCCACTGGGTGTAGTTAAGACGTGTGATAGGAGCGAGCTATGGTGCAAAAAAGCCATATTCTGTTTCTCATCTGCACAGTCCCTGATATTTTTTAGAGCACTCGCAAGGCTGTGCTAAATTACACCAGGTCCTGTTGTGACAGCCAGGGAGCACTAGAATGCAGGGACACACCACTGAGGGATACCTCCACGAGTCAGACCCACCCAGGTTTAAGTCTGCTTTGAGCAGGGAGATGGATAAAAAGCAGATGTTACAGATCCAAAACTAGCCTTTTGTTTTAAAAAGTTCATCTGGCCTGCCACTGATTCTCCACTTGACATCATAACCTCAGAATATGGCATCATGGTTCGCTGTGGTAATTATTATGGTGACAGGAACAAAGGATTAATGCTTTAACGGCGGAATGAGCAAAAGCAGCAGATTAATTTTTTGGTAATGAACGTCCTATTCTAATGCAATCCTCCTAAACAACAAAGAATCAATCTATCAAGGGAAAGGTTCTAACAACAGAACAGTTCCTACATAAGTTGCTTTTTCAAGTTTTCCCCTGCAGCATCAACATCTAAGGTTTTCTTTGTTTTTTAATTATGAGAGCCAATGGAGAAAGTACTGAACATTATGGGGAAATCATGAAGTCAGAATGAATCTGGCAGATGTGGTATAGAAAAATCTGAACCCCGACAGCTGAACTTTTAACCACTAGACACATGCTATTACTCAGAATGCACTCACTATCACAAATTTTTTAAAAGGTGAATTAATCGGTAAGGAGAAATCATCTGAGACAATAAGCAATACAGGAGGACAAAAATACCTCAAGTGTTGTGTTCAAAAATATTGTTCTTCCTGGACTTTTTCCTGTAGTTCGTACTTGCAAAGAGTAACATGGACAGCTGATAACCCAAAACTTTGAAAAAGCAATGATTCTTATGTAGCAACAAAACAAGTATAATGTAATACACATAAAAATAAAAATTATATACATCAGTAGAGGCAGTGTGGTTTGGGAGTTCGATAATGAGCTAGAAGCTGGGAACACCTACATTGTAATGACGACTTTGGTGCTTATTGACTGTGTTACCGTGGGCAAGAAACCTAAAGTTTATAAGCCAAGTTCTAGCCTGATTCTCATCCTGTGCAATTCTGCTGATGTCAGCCAGGTTAGTATCAGTGTAACGGAGATAAAAATAGGTTTCAGAGTAGCAGCTGTGTTAGTCTGTATTCGCAAAAAGAAAAGGAATACTTGTGGCACCTTAGAGACTAACAAATTTATTTGAGCATAAGCTTTCGTGAGCTACAGCTCACTTCATCAGATGCATCCGATGAAGTGAGCTGTAGCTCACAAAAGCTCATGCTCAAATAAATTTGTTAGTCTCTAAGGTGCCACAAGTACTCCTTTTCTTTTTGAGATAAAAAGGTAGCCCCTATTTCTCAGTTTCCCCCTCTGTAAAAATGGAGTTAATGAAACTTACTCACCTACCAAATAGAGGTACCTTAAGAAGAGATCTGTAAACTTGAAAGCTTGTTTCTCTCACCAACAGAAGTTGGTCCAATAAAAAATATTACCTCACCTACCTTGTGTCTCTGATATCTTTGGACCAACATGGCTACAACAACACAGCATATAATAGGGGTGTTATCATTTTTAATGTTTATAAAGCATTACGGCAATGTAAAGTATCATAATATTGAGAGATGCATCTTCCCCCCCACACTCAAAATTAAACCTAGCTTCCCAATATAAGTACTAAGAGTTGTCATTCTCTGGGAACTAATGGTGATATCTGAACCTATTTATGATCCTATTACGTAATAATAGCTTTTTTTTAGAAAGTGTTTATTTGTAAAACACTACTGAATATATTATACATTTCAGGATAGGGAAATGTGGAATTTATTGTAGTGTACAATTATTCTTGGTGTTGAATAAGGCTTAAAGAAGACAATACATGCCATTATCTCTTTATTGTTATGGCGTAAACCCTTAAACCGGTTATTGCTTACAACCTAAGACCCGGCTTCTTAGCTGATCAAGCTATCAGCAGTGTTTCCAGTTTATTCAACATACTCATTTTCTTTGCTGAAAACAACGAGATTTCCTAGAAAGAACCCTGAATGTCTGAAAAAAAGTGATGTGACTATAATACTGAGCAAAACAGACTTCATATATTCAAAGTTTCGCATTATAAAACAGAAGTGTCTATGCCAGTTTGTAATACACAGCCAGTTTTCAAAACTTTATAGATAATAGTTTGCTTGAATTGTGCAAACTGGTTTAATATTTGATCTTATAAACTTGGTTCTTGTCCTCGGATGAACAAATCTATAATAAAACAAAATATGCCAAAAGTAGGAAAAATGTGCCAAATGTAGGAAAAAAGAATAAAACTGATTAACAAAATGACTGAAGTCATGTTTCTGTGTAGTATCTTCCTTTCAATGCCAGATCTTTTAACATATCACAACAAATGTACATTTGCTAGCTTGGTACCAACGAACCTAGCTGATGCTAATATCACAAGTAAGGCAGAAAGGGAATGACACAAAATTACTGCCAATATACTTAAATATTTGCATACAAGCAATTCCCAGGCAATATAATTCATTAGCATGCCAGTTGTAGTTTGTACTATGAGGCAGTAAAGTTATCAGGCATTAATGTCAGCAATGAAAAAAATAATAACGAGGCAGACACACCATGCCTTGGAAAATAATCAATAAGCATTGGCTATTTCACAGCATAATCATTCAGTGGCAATATTCTTTTTCAGTAACTGATTATTATACAGTAAGTGCAAACACAGAAATATGGAACAGAACCAGTTTGATACATGAGCATCAACCTTGCATCTTGAAAACAAACCTTTCCACCTAGAATTTATTTTAACAAGATGAGCTGTTTAAAAAAAACTAGTCATTCTACTTCTTAAATATTTCCTTCCTTTTGCAAGATTTTTAATTTTATAGGTAATACTGAACAACGGCCCAGAGACGACCTGTGCCAGCCGATAGTGAAGAGGGAGGGGAGGCTGAGTGAGGGCAGCCGGCTTCAGCAGTGTTATTGAGCATGTTCAGTCCATGTGAGCATACTTGGTACAAGCCAAGCAGCAAATCTAGGGGGGGGCAAGTGACCCCCCTCCTCCCCTCCCTCCCACGTCACCGCTGCAACTGCCAAATCAGATTTCACTGGAATGGTTTTCCTGGACATTCTGAAGATTAATTTTGGGTCATCCCACTATCTGGGGAATGAACAAGCCAAGTCTCATAAAAATTGACTGATGTATCTAGCAAGACCCTGTGAACACCACTGATAACCCTCTTAAGCTCAGTGAAAAAGATAATTTACAGCAGCTTAGAAGCTGACTGTTTTGGACTATTATACTGGTCTTAGGCTAAGTTGGTTATACAAACAAATAGTCTACTCAGAGTTATTTTGTTTTTTTATGACTTGTTAATATTTGTGATAAATACATGGGGAGTAAACTTTTCACTGCTTTATGATATGGTGTGATCTAGGTACCAGTCACATGCTGCTGTATTTCCTTACTGAATGTAACACTGATTGCAGGTTTCTTTTTCTTTCAAAGTAGCTGTGAGTAGGTAAGACTATTCCAATTCTATCTAGGATATATTTACATGCAGTGACCTTAGTCCAAGGTTTAATGGATTCTCCATTCTATATAATATTCAACAAAACACAGAAGGTAGGATGTTGTTATGATGGTGGGTAATTTTCTACATGCTTTGTGTTAATACTGAACAAATCATAAGTCCAATATCCATATACTGTAGCTCTATTCATGCTTCATTTTCACTTGTTAAAACTCAAGCTAGGCAAGAGATGTTTTCCTATCACTGGAATATTTGAGAGAACAACATTTTTTCCAGCCTCAAGGAGTGATGAAAAGTCAAAACATTTAAAATATTCAAAACTGAAAAATAAAAAAAAATAGTTTGGGTCAAAACATTCATTTCCATAATTTTAAATATTTCATTTTGGTTGAGATCTTTTAAAACTTTTGTAGTCCAATTAGCTTAAAATTTAAAATGAAAAGTTATTTCGAATTGTAAAATCAGAACTTTTCATTTTGAAAATGTCAAAGCTAACTGTTCTGAGTATTTTGCATTTCCCCTCCAATATTTTTTCCGATTTTGCATTTCCCCTCCAATATTTTTTCCGAGTCAAACCTTTTTCATAAATAAATAGTTTCCATTTTGACCAATAGGCATTTTTCAACGAAAAAGCTTTTTGCTGAAAAATTCCCAACCAGCTCTAAATACCGCCTCACTAACCCACACTAATGGTGGGGAGCCACAGTGCAAACTGGTAAAATTACTGATTACCACTTGCTCAGAATAGGGCCAGTATGAACAACTGTGCACTATCCCTGGCACTGGTGCTCGCGCCAGTGGGTGCTTGACCCCTCTCTGCCCCGGGCCCCGCCCCATTCCACCCCTGCCCTGCCCCCTCCCACCCCTTCCCTGAAGATCCCGCCCCAACTCTGACCCCTCCCTGCTCCTATTCCAAGTCCTTCTCCAAATCCCCGCCCTGGGCCTGAGGGCCCCACCCCTCTCCCCTGCCTCCTCCCCTGAGCGTGCCATGTTCCCACTCCTCCCGCCTTCCTCCCAGAGCTTGCTATGCCACCAAACAGCTGTTTGGTGGCGGCAAGTGCTGGGAGGTAGATGGAGGAGTGGGGAATCGGCACACTCGGGGAGGAGGAAGAGGTAGGGCACGGTTGGGGGGGAGCTTGGCTGCTGGTGGATGCAGAGCACCCAATAATTTTTCCCCGTGGGTGCTCCAGCTCCGGAGCACCCATGGAGTCGGCGCCTATGATCCCTGGGCCAATGGCGAAGCAAAACTTCATCCCATTGCCACACATCCCAGCACTTGGCAAGAACTATGATTTTCTTACTGATGCTGATACTGCTAGGGGGCAAAGATAGGTTTGCTGCTGCCAGTGTCACAGGTGTGAAGAGGAAACAGCCACATCCTCACCAGAAAAAGGAAGCCTTTATCTTCCTTTGTACTCTTGTCCTTCAATTGCTTCTGCTGTGCTCCCAGCAACTGCTACAGGAGTAGAGTAAGGATGGACATCTCTTCCCTCTTGCGTGGGGAATAGGCTGATCCTCAGCTCTGTCCCCCTCCCATTCCCTGTATCCTTCCAAAGGAAGAGTGTGGGAGATGCAGTTAGGAGCCACCTTATTTCTTTGGTTGCTCTTCACTCCCACAATTGGAAGCAGAGCTGCAGGGGGAACAGTGGCCTGCTCACTGAAGTAGAAGTTACCTCAGTAGAAAAAGGAAAAAACCTCTGAGAACAGAAGAGGCACCATAAGGCTCTAACCATGACTCAGGGCTTCACTGAATGCTGGGAACAGAGAGAGAGAGAGAATATCCTCCTCCATTGACCTGTGGCAACATGATATAACCTGCATTGGCCTAGTACAGGAGCAGAATCTAATGCTCTGCTTGAAAACCTACTTTCCATTTGGATTTGAAGTTTGTAGTTTCTGGAGCAAGTTTCACTGAGGTCCTACTGTACTTGGAACACACACCAGAAAATCTGGAATGTACTGTGTATGCACTTGCATACTAAAATGGACGTCATAAAAATTCTATTCCCATATAGCAAGAGAAATGGTAAGAACTTACAAATGTGAAACTCTGTCACAAATCTATCCCAACATCCCCTTCTTGGGCACTCACCAGACTGCTGTAAGAGGATCCAACTCACTGGACCCTGTGTGCTTTAAGCTGCTAGAGTCTGAACTGAGTCCAGGTACTGCCCACAAGCTGAAGGTACGCAGACACAATCCCAGGGTGCAGATCCTCTATGCAGCAGCACCTTTCAAGAGCTATAATCTCACAGTGCAAGTGCCTACCTTTGGGCCAATACTGACAGCTCAGATTCCCGACATAGCTTAAATACTTCCTCTCCCAGAACTCCTTCTGTGTGGGTATTGTGGATCCACAGGCTAACTCCTCAAGGGCATTTGATAGGTGTAACACAACAAACAGACACCCTTTGCACAGGATTCTAAAACACCATTTTTCTTTCTTTAATAGCTTGAGAAAGGAATAGATCAACCCAAACATAATAAACCCAGTATACCTTTCCCTGCTTTAGTTTTCTGAACGATGGAACCTCTCTCCCCACTTTAAGGTGGATTGCGTTCTTTGAATTTGGTTGGTCCCACAGCTAGCTCCTCTACCCCCACCTGCTATGACAGCATACCCAGCTCTTCCCTTACTGCCCAAAGCTTCCTATATCTCTTTCTGAGCCCCTCAAGTTTATATGTCCCACTACGAACACTTGGTTCTTTTTCTTGCTGCTGGTAATTTTCCACGCTCTAAGCCCCTGGTCCCCTACAGACAAGCTAGAGAAAGTGACTTCTCCAAGTTCCAAGCAACCTCCCTAGTGTATGTACTGACCAATTACAACAATTTTCAGAACAGTTTTACAATATCAACCAAATATAATAAGTTGTACATACTTTCATGAGCATTGAGTTCTATACTTTCATTCAAAAATTTGAGACGAGCCAAGGACATCTCTCACAGCATTATATCCAATGGGGCATGGAGTATGCAAAATAATATCTATTTCACGTTTAACCTTTATATGACAGGAGTGCCCAAAGCTTATGATCAGAGTAAGGGTCCACTTATGCCATGTGCTGTACAAACACAAGAAGAAATTCACATTTTTGTCTTCGAAGAACAGTACAGATATTAACAAATCTTTACAAAATTTCTGTGATGTAAGTGAGTATAATCCTGTTTTAGAGATGGTGACCCTGCAACACAGAGACTAAGTGACTTACCCCAGGGAACACAGAAAATCGGTGACAGATATTATTCTCATCTGTACTATGAATGTTAAATTACTGATGTCACACTCTTATCACAATACGAGATCGTTATTCTGAAATCAAACTAAGTAAACTATTATTTTTATATCTATACCTATCTATCTATATATCTAGAGATAGAGAGAGATCGCTTTATTCCATTTTCAGCACATTTTTCTATCAAAGTAGTTCATAAATAAATGCATATGGAGGAAGGACTTCATATATATATAAAAAAGTTTGGTGGTATTTAGGATTCTTTTCCTGTTTGTCCCTGTTTTACACATTTCCCGTATGAAGAAACCCACATCAAAGTAAACAACATTTCAGAAATGGAAATGTTGCCTCCAAGGTCTTGTCTTCACTGCAAACTTAACTCGAGTTGTAACTCAAGAGCTTACTCTAACTCAAGTCCCTTCCGCATACTAAACACGCTTAACTTGAGAGGGGCAATGCTGTTACTTGAGTTAAAGGCTAGGATACAGACTAACACTTAAGTTAGCAAAAAGAAAAGGAGCACTTGTGGCACCTTAGAGACTAACAAATTTATTTGAGCATAAGCTTTCGTGAGCTACAGCTCACTTCATGATGATGCATCTGATGGATGTGAGCTATAGCTCATGAAAGCTTATGCTCAAATAAATTTGTTAGTCTCTAAGGTTCCACAAGTACTCCTTTTCTTTTTGCGAATACAGACTAACACGGCTGCTACTCTGAAACTTAAGTTAGCACAACTCATCAGCTGTTAACCTGACCACTCTGCAGCATGGAGCAGGCTAGCTCTATTTGAGTGCCACTAGTTCTCCAATTTCTTCCCACAATTCCCTCATATGCCCAGAAAGGACAGACTAATTCACCCCAAAATTAACTTGCACAAAATTCAAGAGCAGCTCAGCTCAGCTTAGAGAATTGAAAAGAACCATGGGATAAACTCTGGCCTTGTCTACATTAGAGGGATAAGTCAATGTAAGTTATGCTAGTTAAATTACATAACTTACGTAACTTAAGTCGACGTAGTTTAAATTGACTTAATATGGTGTCTACACCACACTAGGTTAGTGGGAGACGCTCTCCTGCCAACAGAGCTTCCGCCTCTTGTTGAGGTGGAGTACTCAGGTTGACGCGAGAGCACTCTCCCGCTGACTTATTGTGTCTTCACCAGACCAACTAAATCAATGCTGCTGCATCGATCGCAGCAGCGCCAATTTAGCCCGTAGTGAAGACAAATTCTCAGAAAAGTCTTAGTACCACATGAGTGAGTGCAGCACCAGTGTGGACATAGCAGATTGAATGTTATCTCACAATGTGGCTGCTCTGACTCCAGAGAAATAACTCAAGATAACACAGCACTGAAGGCATACCTCAAGACATGTCAATGTTGTCCTGAACATTAGCCTGAGGGAGTTGTTCCAAAAGTGACATGCAGCATTTCCTTCCCTCATGGGAACAAAACTACACATATTTCTGCACAGCAGCATATTCTACTGACGACAGACCTCAAAGATGGCCCTTAAGACTACATTTTGTCCTCACTCAGAGTATTGTGCTCTGTTTCAAAAATACATAGCATGTCAGAAAGTCTCTGAATAAATCTATATGCATACCAGGGTTAAAGACCTTATGAAACACTTCAGTTTCATTCTTATGGTTAACATTATCATCAGAACACGTTCATGTATCTATAACATTATTACTCAGAGCTGTGTAATTGCTCAGAGACCTCTTTCTGAGCAAACAAAGGGGTAGGCAAACTTTTTTACTCTAGTTTTGAATCCATTTTATTCTACATAGGCTCTTATACCATCCTCATCACCACAGTATGAGTGTCTTTAAGCACATTAAGCAATGTGACTAACTTCTACCATGTATGGTTCATTCTTTCCTCTGGGGAAAGTTTGTGTGCACAATGTAGTGTTTTGTTCGGATAGCAATATCTACATATAATTTTAAAAAATCCTGTGTGTCTATAATTAGTTAACGTGAAGCCAAAGAAGTGTCTTGCCCTAAAGCAGAAGATGGTTACGTTTGAGATGGTTCTTAGTTTTGTGGGAACTGACTTCATTCCAGTCTTGCATCAACGCTGTACTATGCTTTGTTTCTTGCACAAATAAGCTATAACTGTGAGGTCGGCTGCTCCATCATGCCCACTTAGCAGAGCTGTCGGCCATGGTCCCAGTGCTCATCTCTGAGCTTTAAGTGATCTTTCTAATATCTTGTGGCCCAAGTGAAGATAAAGATCAAGACCTTGAATTTCACTCTATATTCTACAAAAAGCCAGTATAGAAAATGGAGGACAGGTATGATCTACTCAAGTCAAGCATCAAAGGGTTCAGAACTTTCTTAGGAGACTGTGAAAAAGGAGCAAAAATTACTATAAAAATTGCAGTAAAAAATAGATACATGATATATCCTATATGCTGACCACCCACTTCCATTCCTTTACTGTTTCTCATTTTTTCATTCATCATTTATCAGCTGCATTCTTTTTAATTTGGCATTTGTCAGCTTTTTCCATTATTTTCATTCACCAATTGTTCAGTTATCATTTGTCAGACTTTTCTAGGTATTTTGATGTGCCAGCACTGTTTGTTTATCATTTGTTAGCCAAATTTGTCTTTTCCTGTACTCCATCCACTCATGTGTCAGCTCCCCCCCCCGCCTTTTTTTTGGTATATTGACTGCCTCATAGATATTCATTAGCTTCACTAATTTGCTTCAGTTTGGCCTTATTTTGGCCTCATTTGTTTACTGTCATTCCCCATTGATATGCGTCAGCTTTTGTGGTTCATTGCTGCCAGCTCCAAACCCATTTGTCTGTCTCCATTTGTTTACATATACAGGACCATCTACAGTCTGTTTTACTTTCTTGTGCTATTCTGATGTATCAAGACTTAGTAGGGGATGCTACTGGCACCTCAGCAACGGCTATCATTCGTTCACCAGCCTAAATTGGAAACACCTCCATTAAAATCAATGGAGTTGCTCCAATACACACTGCTGTACAAGAACTGGCCCATAATCTACGTATGCATAGAAAATTATACAAATGATAAAGATGCATTTTTTTTACTTTAGGCAATATTTTCCTACAGAAGATCCATTGTAGGACTGAAAGGTAGCAGGCTCCACTGTCCATGCCACTGAACAGATTCTTTTGGTGCATGTCAAGGGAAAGGTGGGGAATATAGTTTGTGGATACACAAGGGTCAGGATTTGGTTAACAGTAAATTATAGCTGGCATTCATTAAAGTGGGGATGCCCATATTTTCAGAAACCCAGGGTTGTTCTGGCAGTTTACTAGGATGCTGAGAGCCACTCCTAAATTATCTTACAAATAATATTATAAAAATAAATTAGTCATATATGTGGATGTAGATTATCCTTGCTAGATGAGCAGATATTGCTTATTAGAGTACAATACCCAGAAAAAACATAGCTGATCAATTTTTTCCTCACTTTGCAGTTCGTGTGAGAGGGAAGTCATGGTCTATGTTATAAGACACTGTCCTGCACTTGGCCCTAAGCACTTTAAACAGTTCTGCATTATAAATCGTTGATCTATGATCCTAAATTAGTCAAAGATACAATGTGTCATCTATACCTTTAAATAAAGAAATCTGAGTTATGAAAAGGAGAAGCAAAATCCCAAAGCCTCCCATCCAAATTTTTTGTTGGCAACAGTAAAAGATGTGCTCAAAAATTGTTTAGGAGGTTTATTTTCAATTAATATAACTCAGCATGCTGTGTATACTATTAATTTGTATTCCTGGTAATATATTTAACATTAATTGTGCTACAGACAGTTACACATATATCCTATACTTTTTCAGCAGTAATTTTTTCTAGTGCTGTGTCTTTATTATAGTAATTGCCCCCCTTTTTTTTAATCTAATAGCTTCTGAATTTAATGAATCTTTGGGTTAAACTTTGTTCAGATTCCAGCTATCATATATTTTTATATACACATACACACATTAACTTCCTTATTCTGTCCTCAGGTCTATATAGTGCGTTAGTAAGTAACATATGTATGAATGATTTTTCCTTACTATCATATATGCATGTATGTATTAATGATTTTTCCTATGTAACACACTATATAGACCTGAGGAAAGAACAAGGAAGTTAGTAAAGAAAGAAAAATATTTTGCAGGTAAAGAAAGTAAGCTTCTTCATTGCAATACAATTTAAAAAAATCTTCCAGATAACACGTCAGATTCATCCCTGGTGTAACTCTATTTAAGATGATGATGTTAAAACAGGGCTGAATTTGAACCAAGGTCTTTGGCTTATCTAGAATCATAGAAAAAAATGAAGAGAAGTAATTTAGTTCAGTACAGGAATTACACCACTCTAGTAGTAATGTTGATTAACAACAATTCTTTTTAACATTACACAATTTAAGTAATTAAAGAGTACCTATTGATCTGAATCCTGCAGTAGATATAAATGTATCCAATAGACCATAATGGAGTTATAAATTCAGTTTACTCACACTTGACAAGTATGAGTCAAATAACTTAAAATATGCTATACAAAAGTTACCCACATTATTTGTTGTGAATATGGTATTTATCTTTAAAAATACACATCTGCCAAAATATTTTCATGCTTCATTAATTTTATAGTAAAAATATCAATCCATACACTTTATAAGAAAGAAGATACAATGATGGCAATGGCAGACAGACAGACAGTATCAATGTCTACAAACTACATTGTTTTACCCACAAAGAAGGCTGTAGCATCTTACAAGTATAAAGAGGGGACATGTTATTATCAAAGACAGCTTATGAAATATGATCTTGAAGTCCCAAAAGCTTTTGTACTCAGTGTTTAGTAATGTTTATAAACATAATGCTACAAGATAAGCTGTCTCCAAAGGCTTTTTAGAATGTTGTAGAATTGATGCAAATACATCAGTAACTGCATTGATTAATTGAACTCCATTATTAAATGCACCTTATTCTAGTATAAATGTTGGGACTCACTTTTGGATGCATCAGAAAATGCCAAACTATTGAATACAATCTGTAAAATGAATTAACCTACTGTGCCATGACTGTGGTGCCATGACTGTGACATTAAGGGCCAAAAAGCAGGTCTACTCTGCTGTTGCCAAAAATTTGGTACAACCTATTATATCCAAAATTAAAGGAGTACAAACTCTTAGGAGCTGGGAGTGCTTTCAGGAACACTTACATTCACAATGGTTTCTACACTGTGTGGGACAAGACAATTCTACAAATCAACATTTTTATTTGCTTCTGGTTTTGACTGGGTCCTGACATTTTTTTTAATCTTTGAGTTTCTAGCTGTATATTTTAATAAGTGCTCTTTTATGTCAGTTTTCCATTTAGGCTATTTTTCTTACTGATTGGTGACTTAAAGTAGAAATAGTACACTGAGTTAATAAGTAGGGTTTTAGTTTTCACTTTTTTTAAAAAATACTCAAACATTTTACTAGTACAAGAGAATCCTTCCTTGAGTATTTTACATATTTCATACCGCGTCAGTTTTTAAAGAACGAGGACCCTAGTTTTAATATGATCAGCTAAGAGATGTATGTTCATTTAGATGAAGGTCATGATCTTGAGTATAATGAGCCCCAAAGTGGATCTATACTGAATTTTCTGAATAAATTTTGAGCACTAATACACTTACATTAAATTGTATTAACCTTTTACTTGCACAGATTTTTGCTAACATCATAAAGTTATATTTGATTCTATTTCTGAGATTTGGAGAGAAACCCCTACAGACGTTTTAGAATTCATGTCAAAGGTTATTATAATTCATATAGTTTGCAACTACTGCCTATAGAGAGAATGTACTATTGTACATGAAGTTAAAAGCTCTTACAGATGAACTATGAAAACAGCTGCTACATAGATGGGGCTGGCATCCACAGTGCTATTCCATGGGGAAGGGAGTAACAGAAATAAAACAGAACAGAACAGATCTGAAACAATTCATAATTAGATGCTCTATTGTAGACATTTCTCAGTGGCTTAGATAGTTTCCTCAGCTGTTCTAATAAAAATAAATTAATGTAGAGAAAATATGGTTTTTAAATTAGCTTCTTAGATTATACTCCAATCAACATGGCACCAATGAGAACAAAACAGGAAAATACAGATGAAACTATAAAAAGGTCCTTGATATTCTTCTTTGATTGCACTATGCCCAGAATATTTTGTACTTAGAGGAGCAGAGTGAAAAATAATGGAATCAGTGCTCAGTCTAAGGAGAACAAAAGGAAAAAAACCCCAAAAACAAAACCAGCCAATCTAACTTTTCATTCTGTTGAATGGAAATCCATTTCAGTAACTGTAAGTTACATAAAAAGAAAAGGAGTACTTGTGGCACCTTAGCGACTAACAAATTTATTTGAGCATAAGCATGAGCTACAGCTCACTTCATCGGATGCATTTGGTGGAAAATACAGTGGGGAGATTAATATACACACACAGAGAACATGAAACAATGGGTTTTATCATACACACTGTAAGGAGAGTGATCACTTAAGATGAGCCATCACCAGCAGGAGGGTGGGGAAGGGAAAATCTTTCATGGTGACAAGCAAGGTGGGCCATTTCCAGCAGTTAACAAGAACGTCTGAGGAACAGTGGGGGGTGGGGTGGGGAGGAGAAATAACATGGGGAAAAGTTTTACTTTGTGTAATGACTCATCCACTCCCAGTCTCTATTCAAGCCTAAATTAATTGTATCCAGTTTGCAAATTAATTCCAATTCAGCAGTCTCTCGCTGGAGTCTGTTTCTGAAGTTTTTTTTGTTGAAGGATAGCCACTCTCAGGTCTGTAATTGAGTGACCAGAGAGACTGAAGTGTTCTCCCACTGGTTATTGAATGTTATAATTCTTGATATCTGATTTGTGTCCATTTATTCTTTTACATAGAGACTATCCAGTTTGACCAATGTACATGGCAGAGGGGCATTGCGGGCACATGATGGCATATATCACATTGGTAGATGTTCAGGTGAACGAGCCTCTGATAGTGTGGCTGATGTGATTAGGCCCTATGATGGTGTCCCCTGAATAGATATGTGGACAGAGTTGGCAACAGGCTTTGTTGCATGTACATTGGTCAAACTGGACAGTTTCACCCGTCATCTGCTCGGCAACTGCCTTGCTTCCTGCTCAGCGGTGTCCGCTTCAGGACACTGCCCTCCGGCAGTGCCCTCTACTCCAGTCTCACCCCCTTTGGGGGAGGAGGGGTAGTAATGACCGTCCTTCGGCTTGCACCTGCCTCTGTGGCCAACCCCAACCCCAACGTCTAGCCCCTCATCTCAGGGGCAAGTTGCAGTCTGTCTTGGCCACACTCCTCTGTGCCCAGGTGCAGTATAAGGGGGGACCCACCCACTACTCTGGGTCCTGACCCTGGGACCCTCAAGCAGCAGCCTCTCTCTGCCCTCCTTCTTTCCCCTGTTGTCCGCCTATCTTTCTTGGGCCACTTCCCCTTTGACCCAGTGCACCTTCTTGACCCTTTCTAGCAGAGGCCACAGCCTGGCAGCCTTGGCCGGAGCTCTCCTCTGCTGCCCCGAGCCTGCCCAGCACTGCTCTGTCTGCACTGCACTTCCCTCACCTCAGGAGCCAGTTCTCCTCCCTTGCTAGCTAGGAAGAGAGACTGTCCTCTCCTCTGCTAGGCAGTCTTTATATAGGATCCAGCCCGGCCCTGATTGACTCTCTACAGGCCTTTGTCGATTGACTGCTGGTCTGTGCAGACTCTTTGGCCTGTTCCAGCTCTTTTTCTCATAGGGTGGGGCAGCCACCCCACCACAAGTAGTTAATACAATTCAAGACACATTTAGAGAGTCTCTGAGCAGATATTACTGTGCCTTTTGATCTTTCCACAATTGACAGGAAGCGCTTGGGAGATTTCCTAAAGGCCTTCTTCCTGTCCAAATAGAAAGCCAAGACTCTCCTAACATCAAGCATATGTATTATAGCTTCCCTGTTATCACGGTGAGGCTTTGGGTAAAACGTGGGAAGACGAATGAGTTGGTTCATGTGAAAAGATGAAGTCACTTAGGGAATGAATTTTGGGTGTGGTTTGAAAGTGACCTTGTCTTTGAAGAAAATCGTGAAAGGGTGAGTGTGCATCATTAATGCCGCTATTTCTCCTTTCCTCCTAGCCAAGGTGATAGCTACTATGATTCCTATCTTCACTAATATATGTGCAAGAGAACGCGTGGCCATAGGTTCAAAAGATGGTCTAGCTAGACTCCTTAGAACTAGATTCAGGTCCCACGTCGGCATGGGGTGTCTGGATTGATGGAAAAGGTACCCTATGCCCTTGAGGAATCTTTGTTGCTGAGTAAAGACTGAATAACCCTCTATGTGCTGGTGGAAGGCTGTTATGGTCACAAGATGTATTTTGAGTGAGCTCAGGGATAGCCCTGCCCTATTGAGGCCCAGTATGTAGTCTAGCATGACGGGGTGGGAGGAGGATACTGAGGTAATTTGTATAGAAGTACATCAAGACTGTTTGATATGGAGGGATGACTACATGGGGGACCATTTGCCCTGAACCTTGTGGTTGTTCAGATAGGCTCCCTAGCCTATTAGAGATGCACCCCAGCTAGAAGCAATATTTGTGGGATTGTGTGACTGGGACCCCCCATGCATACATTCATAGGGCCTTTCCACCAATCCAGGGTAGTCTTTGACCCTGAAGTGCATTGATAGAAGTTTGTCTAGTCTGTCTCTGTTTGGTACATAGACAGACCTGACCCATGCCTGCAGGCACCGCATGTGTAGTCTGGCATGAGATATCACAAACACGTATGCCGCCATGTGCCAGAGAAACTGGGGCAATGTCTGGATGGTGTATGTAGACTGGCCTGAACTGTCTCTATGAGACTGGACAGAGTGTGAAATCTGTATTGCGGAAGCAGTGCTCTCACTTGTAATGAGTCGACATAGGCACCTATGAACTCCAAGCACTGCACTGGAGTCAGGTTGATTTCAGGCACTGATTTGTGCACCCTAATGCGTGAAAACATATATAGTCCTTTGGGTGTCCCAAAGAGCATCTTCGAAGGAGAGCGCTCTGAGAAGCCAGTCATCCAATTAAGGATAAATCATGATTCCCAGGTACACAGATAAGCTGCTACTACTGAGAGGACCTTGGAGAATACTATGAGTGTGGAGGAGAGGCCAAAGGGAAGTACTCTGTACTGATAATTGTCCTGACCGAAGGTAAACCTGAGGAATCGTCTGTGGGATGGCTGGGTCGATATATGAAAGTAGGCATCTGGAAGGTCAAGGGCCGAGAACCAATCTCCCTGTTCTAGAGATGGGATAATAGCTGCTAGTGTGACCATCTTGAACGTTTGTGCCTTCACACATTTGTTCACTGCTCTTACATCTAGTATGGGTCTCCACCCTTCTTTTTTCTTGGGAATCAGGAAATATTGAGAATAGAAGCCTTGCATCTGAGGTGTTCTAAGGATTTAAACGGATTCTAAGGCTCCCAGGCATAGGAGGTGATCTGTTTCCAGTCTTAGTAGTTTCGTCCCTGAAGAGGGACAGGGAGGAGGGTTGGAGAGAAGGGACGTGAAGCGGATAGAATACCCATTGGAGATAATCTCCAAGACCTATCTGTCAGAAACGACTTTCTTCAAATTCTGGAGGAAAAGAGCAAGGCAACATCCAAAGGAATGTGAAAGCTGATGTTGTGACAGGTGTCTCAGGCCCTTGACCAAAGCATCAAAAGTGATCTTTCAAAATAGAGGGATGGGATTCAGAGGCTGATGGTTTATGCCTCTGAATCTTAGGCCTCTTTCACTTCGGTTCATAGTGTTGCAGTGGTGGGTACTAAACTATTCAGAATCTATGGGATGATGGAGGACTGGATTTCCTTTTCTGTCCCAATGTGTAGATGCAGAGTGAGCATAGTGTGGCCCTAGAGTCTTTGAGGGTATGGAGTGATGCATTGGTCTTATCCGCAAACAGTTTGGAGCTCTTGAAAAGGAGGGTCCTGGACCATCAGACAGTTGCAGCGGCACAGGAGCTAGCAAACAGAGCTGTAAACAGGGGAGTTTGAGTGGGAGTTCTGTTGGAAGAGAAGGTATTTGTACTTGGGTTTGTATTTTTAGTGTGTGTGTGTGTGTGTGTGTGTGTGTGTGTATAGAGGCTTGTAGGGCCTTTGTGCTGGGAGAGAAGCTGAGCCCTGATTAGGGGGTGGGGCTTTGTGCTGGGAGAGAAGCTGAGCCCTGATTAGGGGGTGGGGCTTCTGACTAGAGGTTCCTCTAAAGGTAGCCAGCCAGTCAGGCAGTGGCACAGGAGCTAGCAAACAGAGCTGTAAACAGGGGAGTTTGAAAGGGGAGTTTGTATTGTGGTGCTTGTTTGGGGTTTGCTTTTGCTGGGGGGGGGAGGGTCTTTCGATGTGGCTTGTGTTTCCCAGATTAACAGGACTTAGGTGGGAAGGCGATTACAGATAGGGAGGCAGCTGTGGGAGTGACTCCTGTAGTGGAAGACACATTGAGGATGACTGGATGTGGAAGCTGTGGTATGTACATGATCCTGGAGGGGGGACCTGGTAAGAGTTTTTTCTGCATGAAATGCCGTCTGATCGAGCTGATGGAGGAACAGATCCAAGGTTTCGAGATGCAGGTGGAAAGTCTCGTTGAGTTTAGGAAGGGGTTTGAGCAGATGATGGAGCAAAGATATGAGGTATCTGAAAGGAAAAGCTCAGACTCACAAATGGAAGCAGGGTTGGGGAATTCTGAGGGGAGACTTGGTGAGGAAAGTGGTCAGTGGAAGTATGTGACTAAAAGGACCAGGCAGAGGAAAAGACGGGCTAGTGAAGGAGAAATAGAGCTTAGGAACAGGTTTGCAGAGTTGGAAAATGAAGAAGGGGCTCAGCAGGTACTTGTTGAAGGTGGAAGGGTAAGGAAGAAGAGAAGAGAGGCTAGTCCTATAGGAAAAGCGGAAGAGTCAAGGGAGACTACACCAAATATGAGCCCCAGGAGGATACAGGATGGGTTGAAGAGGATTATAAGGGAAAATACGAATGGAAAGAACTTGCAGCCAGAGGGAACAGGGGAGAGACTGGAGAATAGCACTGTCACCAGGAAAAGGCAGGTCTATGTGATAGGGGACTCTTTACTGAGAAGAATAGACAGGCCTGTAACTAGAGCTGATACAGACAATAGAAGGGTGTGCTGTCTTCTGGGTGCTAAGATACGGGATGTAGACATGAGGTTGAAAAGGATACTAAAGGGAGCAGGAAAGAATCCCCTAGTTATCCTTCATGTGGGAACAAATGATATGGCTAGATTCTCACTGGAAAGTATTAAGGGAGACTATGCTAGGCTGGGGAAGACGCTTAAGGAAATTGAGGCTCAGGTGATCTTTAGTGGGATCCTCCCTGTTCCTAGAGAAGGGCAACAAAGGTGTGACAAGATTAGGACTGTCAACAGATGGCTTAGGCAGTGGTGCTATAAGGAGGGCTTTGGGATGTATGGCCACTGGGAGGCATTCACGGGATTCTATATCTCTCGGGATAGCCTTCATCTGAGTAGGGAAGGAAATAGACTTCTACGATCAAGGCTGGCACAACTGATAAAGAGAGCTTTAAACTAGGAATTAGGGGGAGATGGTTGGGAGATGTCCAGGTAATCTCCACGCCAGATTTTAGTATTGAGAGGGAAGAAGATGAAGTAAGAAAGGATACAGTCGTGGGTAGGAGAATGTATATAAAGGAGTGAGGGCGGTGTGGATACTAGTCTAATAGGTTATACTGGCTGTAGAATGACTGTGCCTAATAGGGTACAAAATGTGAGCGAGGCCAAACAGCAAAAATTAAGATGTTTGTACACCAATGTGAGGAGCCTAGGTAACAAAATGGAGGAACTAGAGCTACTGGTGCAGGAAGTGAAACCAGATATTATAGGGATAACAGAAACATGGTGGAATAGTAGTCATGACTGGACTACAGGTATTGAAGGGTATGTGCTTTTTAGGAAAGACAGAAACAAAGGTAAAGGTGGTGGAGTAGCATTGTATATCAGTGATAAGGTAGAATGAAAAGACATAAGAAGCAATGCAATGGATAAGACAGAGTCCGTCTGGGCAAAAATTACACTGGGGAAGATAACTAGTAAAGCCTCTCCTACGATGGTGCTTGGGGTGTGCTATAGACCTCCGGGATCTAATTTGGATATGGATACAGCCCTTTTTAATGTCTTTAATAAAGTAAATACTAATGGAAACTGCATGATCATGGGAGACTTTAACTTCCCAGATATAGACTGGAGGACTAGTGCTAGTAATAATAATAGGGCTCAGATTTTCCTAGATGCGATAGCTGATGGATTCCTTCATCAAGTACTTGCTGAACCGAATAGAGGGGATGCCATTTTAGATTTAATTTTGGTAAGTAGCGAGGACCTCATAGAAGAAATGGTTGTAGGGGACAATCTTGGCTCAAGTGATCATGAGCTAATTCAGTTCAAACTAAATGGAAGGATTAACAAAAATAAATCTGCAACTAGAGTTTTTGATTTCAAAAGGGCTGACTTTCAAAAATTAAGGAAATTAGTTAGGGAAGTGGATTGGACTGAAGAACTTACGGATCTAAAGATAGAGAAGGCCTGGGATTACTTTAAATCAAAGCTGCAGAAGCTATCGGAAGCCTGTATCCCAAGAAAGGGGAAAAAATTCATAGGAAGGAGTTGTAGACCAAGCTGGATGAGCAAGCATCTTAGAGAGGTGATTAAGAAGAAGCAGAAAGCATACAGGGAGTGGAAGATGGGAGGGATCAGCAAGGAAAGCTACCTAATTGAGGTCAGAACATGTAGGGATAAAGTGAGACAGGCTAAAAGTCAAGTAGAGTTGGACCTTGCAAAGGGAATTAAAACCAATAGTAAAAGGTTCTATAGCCATATCAATAAGAAGAAAACTAAGAAAGAAGAAGTGGGGCCGCTAAACACTGAGGATGGAGTGGAGGTTAAAGATAATCTAGGCATGGCCCAATATCTAAACAAATACTTTGCTTCGGTCTTTAATAAGGCTAAAGAGGATCTTAGGGATAATGGTAGCATGACAAATGGGAATGAGGATATGGAGGTAGATATTACCATATCTGAGGTAGAAGCGAAACTCAAACAGCTTAATGGGACTAAATCCGGGGGCCCAGATAATCTTCATCCAAGAATATTAAAGGAATTGGCACCTGAAATTGCAAGACCATTAGCAAGAATTTTTAATGAATCTGTAAACTCAGGAGTAGTACCGAATGATTGGAGAATTGCTAATATAGTTCCTATTTTTAAGAAAGGGAAAAAAAAGTGATCCGGGTAACTACAGGCCAGTTAGTTTGACATCTGTAGTATGCAAGGTCCTGGAAAAAATTTTGAAGGAGGAATTAGTTAAGGACATTGAAGTCAATGGTAAATGGGACAAAATACAACATGGTTTTACAAAAGGTAGATCGTGCCAAACCAACCTAATCTCCTTTTTTGAAAAAGTAACAGATTTTTTAGATAAAGGAAATGCAGTGGATCTAATTTACCTAGATTTCAGTAAGGCATTTGATACCGTGCCACATGGGGAATTATTAGTTAAATTGGAGAAGATGGGGATCAATATGAACATCAAAAGGTGGATAACGAACTGGTTAGACTGCAACGGGTCCTACTGCAAGGCGAACTGTCAGGGTGGAGGGAGGTTACCAGTGGAGTTCCTCAGGAATCGGTTTTGGGACCAATCTTATTTAATCTTTTTATTACTGACCTTGGCACAAAAAGTGGGAGTGTGCTAATAAAGTTTGCACATGATACAAAGCTGGGAGATATTGCCAATTCGGAGAAGGATCGGGATATTATACAGGAGGATCTGGATGACCTTGTAAACTGGAGTAATAGTAATAGGATGAAATTTAATAGTGAGAAGTGTAAGGTTATGCACTTAGGGATTAATAACAAGAATTTTAGTTATAAGTTGGGGACGCATCAATTAGAAGTAATGGAAGAGGAGAAGGACCTTGGAGTATTGGTTGATCATAGGATGACTATGAGCTGCCAATGTGATATGGCTGTGAAAAAAGCTAATGCGGTTTTGGGATGCATCAGGAGAGGCATTTCCAGTACGGATAAGGAGGTTTTAGTACCGTTATACAAGGCACTGGTGAGACCTCACCTAGAATACTGTGTACAGTTCTGGTCTCCCATGTTTAAAAAGGATGAATTCAAACTGGAGAAGGTACAGAGAAGGGCTACTAGGATGATCCGAGGAATGGAAAACTTGTCTTATGAAAGGAAACTTAAGGAGCTTGGTTTGTTTAGCCTAACTAAAAGAAGGTTGAGGGGAGATATGATTGTTCTCTCTAAATATATCAGAGGGATATACAGGAGAGGGAGAGGAATTATTTAAGCTCAGCACCAATGTGGACACAAGAACAAATGGGTATAAACTGGCCACTAGGAAGTTTTAGACTTGAAATTAGACGAAGGTTTCTAACCATCAGAGCAGTGAAGTTTTGGAATAGCCTTCCAAGGGAAGCAGTGGGGGCAAAAGATCTATCTGGTTTTAAGATTCTACTCGATAAGTTTATGGAGGAGATGGTATGATGGGATAATGGGATTTTGCTAAGTAATTGATCTTTAAATATTCAGGGTAAATAGGCCTAATCCCCTGAGATGGGATATTAGATGGATTGGATCTGAGTTACCCAGGAAAGAATTTTCTGTAGTATCTGGCTGGTGAATCTTGCCCATATGCTCAGGGTTTAGCTGACTGCCATATTTGGGGTCGGGAAGGAATTTTCCTCCAGGGCAGATTGGAGAGGCCCGGGAGGTTTTTCGCCTTCCTCTGTAGCATGGGGCATGGGTGACTTGAGGGAGGCTTCTCTGCTCCTTGAAGTCTTTAAACCATGATTTGAGGACTTCAATAACCCAGACATAGGTGAGGTTTTTCGTAGGAGTGGGTGGGTGAGATTCTGTGGCCTGCGCTGTGCAGGAGGTCGGACTAGATGATCAGAATGGTCCCTTCTGACCTTAGTAGCTATGAATCATCTGCACCTCCTTTGGCAATCCCAAGAGGTGTAGCCATGATACCTGACAAATCACTAACACCATTGACACCGAATGGCCTACAGTATCCAAAGCATCCAGTGAGGTCTGGAGCGCCGTTCTCACCACTAGCTGTCCCTAATGTATGTTAGTCTGAAACTGTTCCCATTGAGTTTCTGACGGATGGTCAATAAACATATGGAGATTGCCGTAGTTCATGTGATCTTATTTTGTCATTAAGGCCTGGTAATTTACAATTTGGAATTGCAAAGTTGCCGAGGAATATGACTTTTGGCCAAATAGATCTAACCTTTTCCGATCCCTATCACAAGGGATGACCTTAGCATGATGTTGTTGGCCACGTGAGTTCACCACATCCACAACAATAGAGTTGTGTGGGGGATGTGAGAAGAGGAATTCTGAAACCTTGGAGGGCACATAAATACTTTTTATTGTCCCTTTTGCATGTTGGTGTGACAGAGGCTGGAGTTTGCCAAATGATCTTAGCAGGATCCAGGAGCACCTCGTTAACTGGGAGGTCTATTATCAATGAGGATGTGCACAATATATCCAGCAACTTGTGGATCTTAATCTCCTCAAGGTGAATTTGTAGTGTTCCTGTCACCCTTTTTGTGAGATCCTGGAACAACTTAAAAGAGGAAGTTACCCACCTTGTACAGTAATGATGGTTCTTCGAGATGTGTCTCCCTATGGGTGCTGTAGGTATGTGTGTGTCCCTGGGCCTCTAATTGTTGTCCCCTATGGATGGTGATGGAGGCATCTCCGCCTAATCTGGGGAAGAGTAGGAGATGTTGGTTGATGGGGTAGCCTCCTCTTCTAGGCTGGCCTCTTGTTCCTCAGATGTTTCCTCTCAAGGTTCTGGGGCTTTGGACATAGAAGCTGTAGGAGACACTCACGGTAGGAGGCAATAGATGACTGCAAAGTTAAGTGCTTGTATGCCACCCATAGATCCCAGTATGGCCCCTGGGTGGGAGGAAGGGCACAGGTGGCAGTATCCACAGGTGGTGGCACCCACAGGGCTAAGGCTCAGACTGATGCTGAGACTGGAAAGGCCCTCATTGGTGCAGAGCCGGGCCATGGTGTAAAGGTAGTGAAAGGACATTATCTTGGTCACTTCCCGTATATAAATTGGTATCCGCAGAACCGCAAGGCTGTCCTAGGAACCACAGTCCTGAAATAAACAGAACATGGGGCTGCAACCCTCAGGAGTCAGCGCCCCATGCAGGCAGTTCCTCTGGTGTGACTGTACTGTCCCCAGCCCTTCCATCCCGCACTGGGGTGGGCACCAGGTTCACTGGCAGCTGTCTCTGGTTGTGCACTTGTGTTCAAGCAGCACACATGCCCCCAGACAGGAGATTCAGACAGCTGCGTGGAAGGGACAGGGGCAGCATTGGGAGCGGGGCTGCGGGCGGTACAGCTACACCAGAGTAGCTGCTGGCGCGAGGCGCTAGCTCCCAGGAGTGGAGGCCCCATATTCTGCTCCTTTTACCACTGTGATTCTGCAGATATTGATTTATATCCACAGATATCCATGCAGGGTTCTAACTATCGGAGTCCTGGCTGGAAAGTGGTGGAGCTGGTAAGGAGACTGGAGTGCCCCAGTGCAATTCCAGGGATCAAGACATGTTGGGTACTGAGGCCCCGGTACCACACAACAGGGATTCTAGAGTCCTGGTGATCATGAGATCGCTGGAAAATCAGAATTTCTGCTGTACTGGGGTGATTGGTACCTTCAGGGTCTATCAGTGTTGACTCGCTGGTACCAAGGAGAGCTCGACGTGCCTGGGGGATTTGGCGTGTGTGTGTGTGTGTGTGTGTGTGTGTGTGTGTGTGTGTGAAAGATGTTTTTATTTGTTTTAAACAGGGGGAAACTAATGGAAACCTTATAAAACTGAAAAACATTGAACATTGAATGGAAACTGTAAGAGCAGCTAACAAAACTGAACATTAAGGTAAGAGAAAGCAGACTGCTATTAACCGTATCTGGCCAAGGGCAGTTGAGAAGGAACTGAGGGTGGTTCATGCATGCAGTGTTAATTGGCCTCAAGGCAGAAAAGGAGAGAGGGAGAGCATATGTGTGAGCCGAACACACTGCTACCAAAGAACTCCACTCATAGGTGCAGGGCAGACACACCTACAATGGAGCAACCATGGGGCACTACTCAAAGAAGAAGCTAAGTTAACAAAGTATTCCTATATATCTGCACTGATTATGCACACAAAAATATTAAATTAAGAATTAAAACATGTTCTACATCTACTAGCAGTACTAATTACATAGTAATAAGATAATAAATACCCACTACAATAAAAACTACTGCAGGTAAGCCTACTTACATAAATGCTTGTTCAAGATAAACTTTTTTTTAAAAAGCCCATTAGTTAAACCAAAACACAAAGAAAAATATAGTGTTAACCCTTAGCATTAAATAAATATTTTGGAGAGGAAAAATCCTCTTACAAGCTTCCAGAGCATCAAATGATAATAGAAAACAGAAGCTCACAGTTGCAGAATTGTTTGTATGTACAATTCCTGTATGTCAAATGCAAACTTAATAACTTGGCATACACAATTGCATTAATAATCATGGTAATTACACACAAATTATATATGCAAAATTTGGAAAATCTGATTTTGAAAGGTTTAAAGAATTTAACTATATATTGAAAGAGCAACAAAGTGTCTAAAATAATAGAGAGTTATTTTTGTGCAACACAGATGTCTGGTTTCTACTGCTGCTCAAATTTAGAAAGAGTTAACACAAACAGCAAAATCATTCAATTCAGTAATATCAACACCATCTCAATCCTTAGCAAGCATAAGGAAAAAGTAACAAAATAATCCAACTTAGCAACAAATCACAGGTTTGTTAATGGCTATATTACTGTCAATAAAACATTTTTTCCCTTTGCTGTCACAAACACACAGAACCCCCAACACAGCTCCTTTGTTTCAAGTGCTCCGATTTCAATACAATATTCACATTATATATGTTATATTAGGAATTTTTTAATGTACAACACAGGACTAGGAGTACATTTGGTTTCTGTCTAAAGTGTTGTAGCCTAAAGTCAAAAGTGTTCAAGATTTAGCTTTAATTTGCTCTTGGCAAATAAATCCTTTTTTCCTCAGTGAATGTTCCTAAGTATATCCAATTAATGGACAGGCTCCATAAAACATTTTGGTAGATCTTTTTGTTGAGAGAATATCTATATTCTAGATATTCATTCATACTCAATCGTCTGCTTGACAAGTTGAAATATGATAAATTATTCAACTGAGGCTACTATCCATTTTGGATTAAAGTGAGGACTACTAAATGTTTTTTAAACTCATCAGCAAACTCGGCTTGCTGAATTATTATCTAAAGGATAAAAAATGAATACTATTCAATATTGGTTGGATATATCCTGTTTGAACATGAGAAAGCTTCATTGGTTCCCTGTACCATGCTTTAACACGATCACAAATACAAATAATACATAATGTTTATCAGTTAAATGGAAATAAATTTCCAAAAAGAATATGTTCAAAACACTTATTTTCTTTAGTTAATAACAGCAACTTTTATGATTAATGTAATTTTAGTACATAACCAGGGAGAGGTATGCAACATGGTCCTTTTTTTACTAAAGTCCATGATTCTATAGTAAATGTGTTAAAGATGAAAACAGTCTCACATCTCTTTATTGGTTCTTTAATGATTATATGTAATGAGAAGCATTCAATTCATAATTAGCATGTGGTATAACAAAGCCTCTTAAAATAATACTATCAAGACATTGTTTTACTTATTGGGGACATTAACTAGACCAGACAAACCTATAAAACAGCTGAAAGGTATCTTTTTATTGTGCCTTTTAAGTCTTCTTCTACGAGAATTTGTAAAATCCAAATAGTGGGGATATAGCTTGAAAGTTACAAGTTCATTAATGTTCTGATGTAAAAATTTCTCTGTGTGCCCCAAACATTTATTATTCTACACAGAAATAGCAATTTCTAAGGATACCACACGAGACCTGTGTGAAATTTTCAAAACAAAATTGTAAAGTAGTTGACACCTACTGGGCTCAAGGTAAGTTGGAAATTAAATTTCACTAACATTTTTAACAAATCTAAATTGGGTTTTTGGTTTGCATTGAATGTGAAATGTGCAACTTGCCTGATATAAAAAAAAAAAAACCTGGCAAAGGTTTTGATTCAGTTTTACTTTGAGATTTGAGCAAAACTGGACCCCAAACTCAAAAGTGAAAACTCAATGGGTTCAAACCTACAACACAAAGCCACTGAAAATATTTACACCAATGTTTAAGGAGAAAAGCGATGAGATGTACACAGTTCTTAAGTATGTTAGTTTCAAATGTTTAACATCCATTGCTGGTCAAGGAACTCCCTGACATGACTAAGAAAGCAATACCACTTACCACAAGTGAGAGAGGCCTTTTCCATGAGACAACGCCAATCAATCCTGACAACAGCACCTGAAATCACGTGAAAAGGGTCAGCAAAGAGACACAGATTTTATACTAACACCTAAAAAAAAGTAACAGTATCTTTTAAGAAAAAGAACAATACTCAAACAAACTGTAACACAAGTGATTGGATTCCAAAAGTGCTGGGACTAGAAAGTAAATAGTACAAGATAGGCCATTGAAACAAATAATGTAGGCCATACTTACAGGATGGGGACTCTACCCTGGGAAGCAGTGACTCTGAAAAATATTTGGGGGTCATAGTGAATAATCAGCTGAAGGTGAGCTCCCAGGGGGATGCTATGGCCAAAGGAACTAATGTGATCTTAGGATGCATAGACAAGGGAATCTCAAGTAGGAGTTTATTTTATCTCTGTATTTGGCACTGGTGTGACTGCTGCTGGAATACTGTGTCCAGTTCTGGTGCTAACAATTCAAGAATAATGTTGATAAATTGGAGAGGGTTCAGAGAAGAGCCATCAGAATGATTAAAGGATTAGAAAACATTTCTTACAGTGATAGACTCAAAAAGTTCAATCTATTTAGCTTAGCAAAGAGAAGGTTAAGGGTTTATTTGACTACAGTCTCTACGTAGCTATATGGGAACAGATATTTAATAATGGGCTCTTCAACTCAGCAGCAAACGGTTTAACACAATGCAGTGGCTGGAAGTTAAAGCTAGACAAATTCAGACTGGAAATAAGAGGTAATTTTTTGTTAAACCAGTGAAAGTAATTAACCTTTGGAACAATTTGTCAAGGGTAATGGTGAATTTGCCATCACTGACAATTTTGAAATCAATATTTAATGTTTTCTAAAAGATACGCTCTAGGAATTATTCTGGTGGAAGTTCTATGGCCTGTGTTGTACAGGAGGTCAGACTAGATGATCATAATAGTCCCTTTTGGCCTTAGAATCTATGAATTCTCATTCTATTTTCAACATGGATGAAAACACACGGTACTGTAAATCTCACAGCCTCTCTCCCCCTACCCCAGGTTTCTATAGATATTTCAGTCTGATTTCCAGATCAAAATGATTCTAAAAGTTCAGAATAAGTCTCAGACCTGAGACTTATTTTCACCATTCACTAATAAGTCACACGACCTGATGTGCTATATGGTTTATTTTAGTTAATATTTTCTGTAACAACATCAACTGAAAGAAAACTTTCAGAGAGATTTTTTGCACTACCAGAATGGTTATGCATAGTCCTCCACTGCAATTTAATAAATAAACAGTAGGTGAAAATTAGCACAAACATATTGTAATAATAAAACCTACCATTTATTTGCTATGTGCATTAGTGCCAGTCAAAAACCTCTATCTCTGCAATTTAAAATGTCTAATAGCTCATAATGTGTAGTCATACCACTTCAAATACACACACACACACACACACACACACACTTGTCTTAATGTGCAATATTATGCCATTACTTATTTGTACTCATGAAAGACTTTTGTTGCAACAGGAAAAAATGTGGTCTACAGGATATCTTCTAAATTATTCAGGCAATTGACAGATCTTAGGCAGTGATATGACAGATGAGTGACCATTAAAGGGTTATGCAGGGAGCCTTCATCACACAACTGAGTGACATTTTTATACAGCATATCATCAGAATTTGGAAATACTCATATGGGCCAAATTTTACAGCTCTTGCACCAGCAAAACTGAATTATTGAGAGTTTTACTCAAATATGGATTGCTTAGTTTCCAAGTAAAAGTGTGGTACCAACACCAAGATTCACCCATGCAAACCAAACTGGGCTCTGAGAGTTAAGCATGTTCTTTCCTTCTCACACAAAATCTATAGTAATAAAAATGGTGAAGGCTCAATTATACTCTCATTTACAATGGTGTAATCCTTTTATAGCAGGGAAAAACAGGACACAGAAAAAAGTCACTATCCCACTAGGAACAGCATAGCAGCAGCAGACACAGAGAGAGCAGGCACTGAATGCTCTATGCTCTGCCCTCTCACCTCTACTTAGGCCTGGTCTACACTAGGGGGCGGGGGCGAGCTAAGTCGGTCTAAGTTATGCAACTTCAACTACGAAAATAAAATAGTTGAAGTCGACATACTTAGAGCTACTTACCGCGGTGTCTTCACTGCGGTAGGTTGACTGCTGACGTTCCCATGGCAACTCCGCCTACCCTTCTTGCTCCAGTGAAGTACTGCAGTCGACAGGAGAGCGCTCGGCAGTCAATTTATCACATCTTCACTAGACGCAAAAAATTGACCCCCGCTGGATCAATTGCTCTAGAGGTAAGTGTAGACATGCCCTAAGACCATCTAGCCAGGGGAGCTGCTACAGTGCACAAAGGCCCAGTGACTTCTAGCTCCTCCACAGTACCCTTATGGCAGCTGCCTCAGGACCATTCTCCCAGGGATGGCAAATCCCCCAGGAGCCTCAAAAAGGGACATCTTACATAACTGGAGCACCCTGCTGATATAGAGCAATGACATCATGTAATATTCAGTAGTTCACTGACACTACCAGAATTAATCTGCTTTGGATTCTTTAGGATTACTTGCACTATGCTTTATAACTGCCATATAAAAGGAAGCAGAGGACTAAATAAAAAAATTGGCCAAGGGGAGAGGGAGAGATGAAAGAAGAGTGTGTGTGTGTGTATGTATGTGTAAATGAGAGAGAGATATTTGGTTCAAATTAAAAAACAGTTAAAAACCAAACAGGAACAGGTAGAAAAAGACAAGGGAGTAATCAAAAAGTAATGCATGCTGATAGAGAGAGAATATGTGGTATAAGGATGATGATTTCACATGAGTTTGAGAGAGCTGCATTAGTCACACCTCACCATCACGCATATGTATATATTACATATTACAAAAACAAAAAAATAAAACCCAAAAACTAGTTTAAAATAGTTTTAAAGTATTTTATTGGGACTAGCTCTCCATATTCCTCAGGCTTCAGAGACAGGTGAGAATTACCATGAATTCAACTGGTTTCAGAGTAGCAGCCATGTTAGTCTGTATTTGCAAAAAGAAAAGGAGTACTTGTGGCACCTTAGAGACTAACAAATTTATTTAAGCATAAGCTTTCGTGAGCTACAGCTCACTTCATCGGATGCATTCAGTGGAAAATACAGTGGGGAGATTTACATATATAGAGAACATGAAACAATGGGTGTTACCATACACACTAAGGAGAGTGATCACTTAAGGTGAAAAGAAAAGGAGTACTTGTGGCACCTTAGAGACTAACAAATTTATTAGAGCATAAGCTTTCGTGAGCTACAGCTCACTTCATAGGATGCATCCGATGTATAATGCATAATGCATCCGATGAAGTGAGCTGTAGCTCACGAAAGCTTATGCTCTAATAAATTTGTTAGTCTCTAAGGTGCCACAAGTACTCCTTTTCTTTTTGCGAATACAGACTAACACGGCTGCTACTCTGAAACCTGTCACTTAAGGTGAGCTATTAGCAGCAGAGTGGGGGCGGGGGGGGGAACCTTTTGTAGTGATAATCAAGGTGGGCCATTTCCAGCAGTTGATAAGAACCTCTGAGGAACAGTGTGTGGGGGGGGGGGGGGGAATAAACATGGGGAAATAGTTTCACTTTGTGTAATGACCCATCCATACATTTTCAACAAAAAAACTTCAAAAACAGACTAAGGAGAGACTGCTGAATTGGAATTAATTTGCAAATTGGATACAATTAACTTAGGCTTGAATAGAGACTGGGAGTGGATGGGTCATTACACAAAGTAAAACTGGTGTCCTAAGGATACAGTATTCTCCCTTGCATAATGACAGGTTTCAGAGTAGCAGCCATGTTAGTCAGTATTGGCAAAAAGAAAAGGAGTACTTGTGGCACCTTAGCGACTAACAAATTTATTTGAGCATAAGCTTTCATGAGCTACAGCTCACTTCATCGAATGTGATGTCTGGCATCAGAGGAAGAAGTGGTTTGAGAGATATAAGTAGCCATACTCAGAATTATTAACATTGGTTAATTTTGTTATACTACATGGGCAATTCAATATGTATTAGCAGATAGTAATTTTGTATTGCATTTTTCAATTATCATAAAGCATATAGAGCTAAAGATAGGCATATCAAGAAACCTAAATAAATTAAAGTTTATTCTGGTCCAAATTCAACCCTCAGACATGCAAATATAGCAACACTTAGTCAGTGGGAACTGAATGCTTATATATGAAAACCAAATTTGGTCCAGAAATTTAGGTTTAAAACTTATAATAAATATATTACAATATAATAAAACTTGCTCACCCTATCTGTGATTATAACCTAATTTTTATATCAACAAGCACCGGATAAGCCCCTATTATAAATGTATGGCTAGATGGACTTGCTACTTAACAAATAATGCTGCAGAATTATGACATGAAAAATATTTGTATCTGCTCTATGAGTTCACTGAAGTCAGGTGTTTTAGTGTGTTTTTTTCACTACAAAACATTAATTTCATAGTCTGGAGCAATACATTTTAGCAATAACTAGATTTGATGGCATTTAAGTTTGCTGAAAATTTTATTCAAGAAAAGTGCACACTGGAAAAGACATCTTTTTTGTATTTCCATTAGAACCTGTAAATGCATAAATTTTAAAATATTTTTCATTGTGAGACTTCAGTGTTAGTATCTGAGCAAAATACATACACAGGGAAAAACCCATGAAAGCATACTAAAAAATAAATTGAAATCAGCTTATGGATTCTGACACTAAAGCCAATATGCAGATAATACCAAACATTGTTGTGTGTAGCTTAGATTCTACAATGTTTCCCATGTCAGATATGCTAGACGTCTCTTATTACTGGAATTTTACTACAGTACTACATTTTTCTGAAAGTTGGCAAAGGCAGAGAAAAGGAATTTTTTTTTGCAGTTAATTAAATTTGTTCACGTAGCTAGGATAGCCTATTATTACTATTATGATAAGTATCCCTGGATTGATAATCCTGTAATGCAGAACTGCATTCAGGAAGGTAAAATGACAGGATTAGCAAATTCAACTTCAGGTTAGACAGCAACATGCTCTCAATAAAACAAATGGGCTAACTGAAACTGTAAGGTAATTAAAAAAATCTTAGGAAAAATAACAAGGTAAGTGTTGGTATAAAACACACACACAAAAACACTATTTCTCAAACCTAATACATGTGAGTAATTTCAAAAGGTGATTTGTTATATTGTAATTCCTATGAATTACAAAGGCCTGCAAGGTATGTCTGAATGGGAATTTCCTGCCACCCTCCCTGCTTGTGCATGATGTAAGGGCCAAACCCACGAAAGCTTATGCCGAAATATCTGATAGTCTTTAAGGTGCCACCGGACTCCTCGTTGTTTTTGTGGATACAGACTAATACGGCTACCCCCGATACTAGAACAGTCAGTGACATTAGCAAGCTGCCAAAATGTTTCTCTCTTCAAAGTGTTAGGCAACTAAATATATGGGTTACTAGCAGTCCTCCTTTAGAGAGATATTAGAGAGAGATGTGGCTAAAACCAGGGCAGTGTCCCTCTATAGCATTCAGGAGTATGATAACCACCCAACACTTGGTCCTATGTGGTTTACTATGCTACAAGTTTGTGGACAGGAAAACTCTTCCTCTCACACAGCTGGACAGGAAGTACTGATATGCTATCATGAGAAACTAATGCTAGTCACAAGCCACTTTACTCCTTATTAGGAGTGCAACAAATCACTCTTTAAAGTGTCCATAGCTAACCCTGCTCTGGCCTGCTTGACTCACTTTGAAAAAAGATTTATTTCAGTTTATTCAACAGCTAATGACCACCATCCTATGCTATGGATGACATGCCATGATTCAGTCAACATTATTACAAAAAACTCGGATTGACTTCTGTTTCCATAAAACACTTTAAAATTCACCCCCCAAAAGAGGGAGGATAACCTCACATGACCATCCTTTCAACTGCTATGTCTACGATGGCACTTTTGTGGTTACAACTTTTGTTGCTTATGGGTGTGAAAACCATCCTGAATGACAAAAGTTTTTGCGATGAAAAGTGCTGGTGTGGACAGCACTTCGTTGGCGGGAGCCATGCGCCTGGTGATGAAGCTACCACCCCTCATTGGAGGTGGTTTTATTTTGTCGCTGGGAGAGAAAAAAGAGCAGCTACACAGGTTACAACGGCACAGCTGCAGCAGCACACCCGCACCGTTGTAAGGTGCGCAGGTAGACATGGCAGAGTCTCCCATTTTCTTCAAATGCCCTAGAGAACAAACAGACTTGCATGTCCCCAAGGCTGCAAAGGACTGGAAAAAGGTAAATATAGTGCCAATTTATAGAAAGGAGAATACGGACAATCTGGGGAATTCCAGACCAGTCAGTTTAACTTCAGTACCTGAAAAGATAAGGAGCAAATAATTAAGCAATCAATTTGCAAACACTTAGAACATAATAAGGAAATAAGTAAAAATAAATTATTTTGTCAAGAACAAATCATGTCAAACCAACCGCTTTCTTTGACAGGATAACAAGCCCTGTGAATAGGGAGGAAGTGGTAGATGTGTTATATCTTGACTTTAATAAACCTGTCTTATTTAATAATACTGTCTTGCATGACCTTCTCATAAATAAACTAAGCAAATACAACCTAGATTGAGCTTCTAGAAGGTTGGTGCATAACTGGCTGGAAAATCATTCGCAGAGAGTAGTTATCAGTAGTTATCAGTTGTTCACAGTCCAGCTGGAAGGGGTCCCACAGGGATCAATTCTGGGTCCATCTCTGTTCAATATCTTTATCAATGATTTAGATAATGGCGTAGAGAGTACACTTACAAAGTTTGCGGATAATACCAAGCTTGAGGGGTTGCACATCCTTTAGAGCAGTGGTTCTCAAACCGGTCCGCTGCTCTTGTTCAGGGAAAGCCCCTGGCGGGCTGGACCGGTTTGTTTACCTGCTGCGTCAGCAGGTTCAGCAGATTGCAGCTCCCATGGGCCATGGTTCACCACTCCAGGCCAATGCGGGCTGCGGGAAAGGCGGCCAGCATGTCCCTTGGCCCGCACCACTGATAAACAAATCAGTCCAGCCCGCCCGGGGCTTTCCCTGAACAAACAGCGGACTGGCTTTGAGAACCACTGGTTTAGAGGGTAGGATTAAAATTCAAAATGATCTGAACAAACTGGAAAAATGGTCTGAAGTAAATAGGATGAAATTCAATAAGGACAAATGCAAAGTACTCCACTTAAGAAGGAACAATCAGTTGCACACATACAAAATGGGAAAATGACTGCGTAGGAGGAAGTACTGCAGAAAAGGACCTGGGGATCATAGTGGACCACAAGCTAAATATATGAGTCAACAGTGTAACACTGTTGCAAAAAAACAAACATGATGCTGGGATATATTAGCAGGAGTGTTGTAAACAAGACACGAGAATTAATTCTTCCGCTCTAATTAAGCCTCAACTGGAGTATTGCGTTCAGTTCTGGGTGCCACATTTCAGGAAGGATGTGGACAAATTGGAGAGAATCCAGAGAAGATGATTAAAAATGATTAAAGATCTAGAAAACCTATGACCTATGAGGGAAGATTGAAAAAATTAGGTTTGTTTAGTCTGGAAAATAGAAGACTGAGGGGGGACACGATAAAAGTTTTCAAGTACATAAAAGATTGTTACAAGGAGGAGGGAGAAAATGTGTTTTTCTTAACCTCTGAGGATAGGACAAGAAGTAACAGGCTTAAATTGCAGCAAGGGAGGTTTAGGTTGGACATTAGGAAAAACTTCCTGTCAGGGTAGTTAAACACTAGAATAAATTGCCTAGGGAGATGGTAGTATCTCTGTCATTGGAAATTTTTAAGAGCAGATTAGACAAACACCTGTCACGGATGGTCTATCAGTGATGCTCAAGCAGGAGCACATGTCCCCCTGTGGATATGCAGAGGTCTCCCAGGGGTACATCTAGATATCTGCCTAGTTTTACAACAGGCTACATAAAAAGCACTAGTGAAGTCAGTACAAACTAAAATGTCATACGGACAATGACTTGTTTATACTACTCTATATACTATACGCTGAAATGTAAGTGCAATATTTATATCCCAATTGATTTATTTTATAAATTTATGGTAAAAATGAGAAAGTAAGCAGTTTTTCAGTATTAGTGTGCTGTGACCCTTTTTTATTTTTACGTCTGATTTTATAAGCAGGTTGTTTTTAAGTGAGGTGAAACTTGTGGGTATGCGAGACAAATCCGACTCCTGAAAGGGGTACAATAGTCTGTAAAGGTTGAGAGGCACTGCTCTAGATAATACTTAGTGCTGCTTTGAGTGCAGGGGACTCTTAAGGTCCCTTCCAGTCCTAAACTTCTATTATTCTATGATCACATGACCATCCCTTCAATGTCAACCATTTTCTTCAAATGCCCTAGAGAACAAACAGGCTTTACAGCATGTCCCAAAGGCTAACGGTTCAAGAGAAAGCAAGGAAATATGCCAGAGTTAATAGAACTCTGATGTTTTCACTTCTGCCAATTGCAACTGTGGTAGTATTGCATAGGGACAGATGCAGTCTCTCAGAACCAGAATTAGATCAGGCTCCTGTTCACTTCAATGTGAGTTGGCTCAGACCCTCATATAGGTGGTTTGGGGCCAGACTAGGGCTCAAAACCAACACTTTGAATTCCTCCTGGAAGGAAACCCACATCAGGGAACATGTATTCAATCCCACTTAGAGCCCACTACAATAGTCTAATATCCATGTGACAAAGGCATGGACAGATATAGTAAGATCCTTGTGCCTATAAGGAACGAGTGTGTTTGCTTAACCAAACAAACTTTAGAAAGGTGCTTCTAGTTATGGATGCTATCTTGTCATCTAACACCAAGCCTCAATCCAACCAGACCCCAAATTACAAGCCTCTTTTACAAATGGCAGCCATACTACTTCAAACAGAATTGCTAATTCTTCCTGCATATTTTCATCGAACTAGTAACTTTACTGCTGTCTTATCTGGATTGATCTTCAGCCAGATAGCTGTCACCCAGCCTCCAATTGCCAGTAGACCCCTAGTCATCCAACTCCTCACATCAGTGGGACTAGCTAAGATTCAGACACAGTTATGTGTCCTCAGCGTACAGAAGACAAAGTAGCCCATGGCTCTTCGCAAACCTTCCCTGTAAATTCATATACATTTTGAACAAGAGGTTGGAAACTGAATCCTGATGTCAATGGGAGTTTGGCCTACGTAAAGATATGGCCCTATTTCATATTGCATGTTACAGAATATTTGAAAAGGCTCTGCTCATTATTGTCCATGTCTTGCCTCCCCATCCAGAAGAATGAAAAGATGTAAATGCAGGAAAATCTCTGTTGTTCTCATGTCTAGATCATGCAAACCATGGAAAGGGAGGGTTCTCCATAGCAGATCTCTGCAGCAGCAGAAAGTAGAGTAGGTGAGGGATAAGACCTGCGGGACCCATAAGCTAAAGTGCTTATTATGCCATTATGTGGATATGTGGGCCAAAATCCTGGCAGATGGGAACACAGGGAGCAGCCCATAATGTGTAGTACCGGCTTCCTCTATGTTCTGTAAAATGGGTTGAGAGGATTTATTGTTTCCTGACTCTTAAATAATTCCTCCCCCACCCCCCCCCTCTCTCTCTCTCTCTCTCTCTCTCACACACACACACACACACACACACACACACACACACACACACACACACTTGACCCCCTCCCACCCACCTCCATGATCTGGAGCTCTATGTAGTATAAAGACATTAACTATTACGAGTCAGCAATTTGTTAATGCATCTAATATACATTGCAGTAATTTTCCATGTTTGTTTCTCTCGTTGTATTTAACATGTAAAATCATGAATATTTACTTAAAAAGGGACACCAGCAACTCATTAGGCCTGCCTTCAAACCATAACAACGTGAGGGAAATGCCCTCTATTTTCCTCATTTTTAAAAATCAATTATTCCATTATTCAAAAAAATTTCAACCTCTTATTTTGATATAAAAATATCAACACAGAGTTGTGAATTTCCTTTAACAAAACACTCTTCCCCCAGCAGCACATTCTGCAGACTGAAATGATGGTCTGCAGTAATGGTGCTGATTCACAGACAGAAAACTAACAGACAACATCCATACTTGCTTCTTCAGCATTAGAAATACAACAACGTACACTGACTACAAATGCCTCTCAGTGTGCATATGAAATACCCATCATCATTAGTGCAAGTTGTGCTCATGCATGGAGAGGAGAAATTTACTTTAATGCTTGCATACTGAAGCAAGACAAAATCAGTAGAAGGTAAATTTATTTTCAAGTCAAGGGACTGCAGACAATGGGGAACAACCACATGGAGAAATTATTTTTTAAGGCCATTGACAGTATCCTTTTCAGATTTGCAGTTCTCTGCAGTCAGTCAAATTAAGTGATCTCTACAAATTTAAAATGTTACATTTAGGATATGGAGCAGATCAGGTGATTTAGGGTTTCAAATTTGACAATAGACTAAGCTTTTTCTCCCCAAACATTCTACATAATGCATTCTAAACAGAACACATTTTCTGATCCTTTTTTTTTTTTTTGGAAATTTCCTCTTTGAAGAATAAAAATAATGTACTTGTTGATACAGAACATTAATTCAATTAAATGTAATGAAAAAGCTATCAAAGTATAATTATGCAAACTAATTTACAGAACTGTATGGTCTTAAAATTACTGGAATTACAATATGAACTGAACTTGTGTGGTATACAAATTGAACATTTATATTGATACAAGTGTGGATAATTCTATGTATCCGAATATGTTATGTTATAAACAGTATATTAGTGACAAGAAGCCCCATACACAAGAAAGCCCTTGATAGATTCTGCTGCCTACTCGTATTCCTAGTTTCTGATGTTATATGCTGAGGTGATCTGCTTCTTTTCCGCACATTTGACAGTTCCCTAATTTCTCAGCTTCTAAAAGCCTGAGAGTAAACTTACATGTGACAGATTCAGTTAATGTTAGAATCATCAGTATACACTGTTTTAAAGTATAGTTTACTGCAGAAACTCACCCTTTCTAGGATTTTAAACATACTTAATAAAGCATAAAAACATTTATAATTAGCATTACTATTTATCTTGTGATATAAACACCATCACTAGCATGACATGTATATTACTGCATTTATTTCCAACCAAAATATATAAGAGCATGCATATTTTCAAACTACATCATTTTTAATGAGAGACTGTCAATTTCTGAACTCATACTCAGAGGGCCAATTCTTCTGCTGCAAGAATCCTACTAAGTCCTGCAGGGTCAAATCAAGCCCAAATGCACAATGATCATAGGAAAAACTTTTGCTCAGTATTAGCAATAAATAAAATAGAAAACCAAATGGCTTTAAATAAAGAGATTATATTTAAACTATCTTCTCACTTTAGGTATTTAGAGTATGGCCAAGTAGATAAACATCGGCCTGTATAATTTATGAAGCAACAACAATCAATCATTTAATTTTACAGTACAATAGGTACCCTTATGTCATTAGTGCATGCACCCAGAGTACTTCAAAGCAATAAAAAACAACAGGTAGCAATATAGCAAACTAACTGAAAGCAAAACTAAATATATAGGATCTTAATTGAGATTCAAAAACTACAAGGGGTTGTGCACTTTAAATCCATTAATGGACAGAGAATGCAACAGGCAAAAAGCCTAATGTACAATGCTCAACACATGATGAGCGATATGATGAACCATTTTGACCAGGTTATAACTTCTGCTGCTAAGATTAATCAAATATGTAAACAACTATTGAAACAGGAACACCTCTTATTAAAGAGCAGTAGTTACAACTACCAACTCCAGCAGAAATCCAGAGTTTGGACCAAAGTCTCCTCATCCTGACTAAAAACAGAATGCCAGAAACATTACTAAAAACGGCAATAAGAATTTTTAATATGATTGAAAATGCACTTCTGACAAGACAGCCTCAAATTAAAAACCCCACCATGATTTTTATCTCAGGTGCCTGGGAGAGCATCTAAACCTTTAAAAGCTTACATTAAGAAAAGCACTGTAAATGCTTATAGCTTGATTACAGGATATATACAGGTAAAAATGCCAGAGTACTGTCTAAATTATAATCTCCACTTTACTACTATCAGTTGTGAATTACAGGTCTTAATTTTGCTGTTTTAATTTTGGAGTCTTATTATACAGGTATAAATCTTTAAAATATACCATTTTCTTTGGTATGTTTTCTTCAAAAAGCAAGGTGGTTTTTTTAGAGGCACTGTCAGGTTAAAATTATTATTTAACAACAAAACAAAAGAAATTTCTTCTCTCTTCTCACTAAGACCACTTTAGTGGCTTAAAACTGAAGGGATTATAAATGTTTAATTTATTTGTCACTGTGTTGTTTGTCATTTTGAGCATTTCTTTCACTGTCCACCAATGAAAATAGGTTCATCAGTGTCTAGTCAATTTCACAGTACTACAGAGTTTGCACTGCAAAATGCTGCAGGAGTCTCTGGATATAATATTGGACTCTGGAAAATAATTGGAAGCTCTCTTTTAAATTGGTCTTTAAACCTTAATTAGAAGCCAAGTTTGACCTGGCAGTATTCCTTCAAAATATTTTTCTGGCTTGAAGTGGATAAATAGCTGTTTGCCAATACAAAATGCATGGTTCTCTTGAGATAAAACACCATAGCCACCCTTTGTAAAATCTAAACAATTATGCTTTATCTGCACATCTTTGGAGGGGAAGGAACATAAGCAGGGGAGAACAATCTCTTGGATGAGATGGAAATCAGTAAATACATTTAGAAACAAATCAAGGGACTGTGATCTAAACTCTCTTATCTTTGTGAAATATTGTTTAAGAGGCTGACAGAACAGAATCAGTATTCACTGATTCATCTTAGAAGAACAATTGTAACTGCAGAGAAACCTCCCTGACAGGTTAGCATTCTAAGGGAAAGAGAACCCAAGGTCATTGAAGGAAGCTTAAACAGAATTTAACGGCTCTGAGAGGAAGGTTCAAAACTCTGCACTAGATAATTATTATTTCCAAAAGGCAAGGAATAGTCCAATTTTGCAGGTGGTTTTTAAGAACCAGACCACAAAGTCTTCATATCCTTTTGAGTTGGGTGGGCCACGAACATTTTACACCTATGCGCCTATCTCAGTGTAGCCCAAGGTCCAGTGTGCTTCAACAGCAGCCCTGTGAACTACAAGTTGTGGACTACAAACTGTGGCATGTTCAGAGAACTTCCTGTTTCCTGCCAGTGTGTACCCTCTGCCCCCTCCCCCAGCAGGAGGTCTCAGTACTGACTGAGCTGGGAGCACAGAGCAGGCAGGCAGAGAGGAGGCTGCTGGACTGTAACCCTGTTCTACGTTCTTTACAGAATAAAGCCTTGTTCCTGGTGGCTTGGCTGAGTGGGTCTGGTCTGAGGTGAACACATACTGATACACAATGCAGAGCACAGCACACAAAGAAGCCCCAGGCCCAGTTTCCCAAAGTTGTGTAAAAAGTCATAAGTCAGGCTTCCCCTATCTTGAACAACCTCATACTGGGCCAGTGAAGAGGAGAGGGGGCTACATCATAGTACAGAGTACTATGTCGTTTGGTTGCTCTAATGTAATTATTGGTTGCTATCAGTAAAGCCGCAAATGGTCTTGCCTTTAGTTATCTCCCACCATATCACCACCTACGTTTGGGCTGGAATGCTTCACCTATCTGTCCAAAATTTGAAACTTGTTAGGAACTTGGTGTTTGTAGTAATAGGCTTTCACTTCTGCAGCTCACTCCCCTCCAGAATATACCTGAGCCCAGCCTGGCACAATGCATCTTTTTGCTCAAGCCTTCCACTAAATCCAAATTCTTGAACTTCTATATCACTTAGCCCTCTGGTCGTTTGGTTCCCTTCCTCTTAAATTGATCTATAGTAGTTCAGTGCTCTGTGGGGAAGTAATGGAGTATATGTTCCCTTTTTCAGATGTAATTTCTAGCAACTCTAGATGCTATAAAGCATATCCTGGTAACAGAGATACCAGCTCTACCACAGACTTCCTGTGTTATTTTGGGAAACTCAGTTAACCCCTCTGTGACCTGGTTTCTCTGTTAGTGCAGTAGGATCTCCACATATGTCCTGGCAATGATGGAAGACACCTCAAGGAGTAACAAAGATGAGAGTAAACATCTCTAACAGAGAAGGAAGAGAACACTAGTTGCACTGACCATTGCTACTGACAGCAACTAGTCTGGACTGGCCATTGCTACTGGCAGCCACTAGTCTCCATTTGAGCAGCTTGAGATCTATAAACCTATTACTACAGATAATGATTTTGAGCCTTCACAGTGAAAGGCAGAGACATGGCATTAGTAGATCGTACTGCTTTATCTAATTTTTTGGCCATAATCAAGATCTTTTGGACAAACAAAATGAACTGGTTGAGAATTATCCTGCCAGGTATAAAAAAAAAAACCCAAAAGGGCAAGAAGCAAGAGAAGGCACTCCTGTTTTCACCCTATGAGGCAGAACAAAAAATAGGTCACTCAAGACAGATGCAGCGGTGCCTTGATACATGCCACAACATTCTACAATTCCATTGGTGCTCTTTGTTGTTTTGAGTGGAAACAGAATTATATGCCTTAAATCAGAGAAACAGGAGAGCACCAAGAATAAAGTCCCACAGGACTTCACAGTTTAAATAGTGTCAGAAATATAGCTATGGTATCCTCTCTTTTTACAAAATTGCTTAGGATGTTCATGTAAAATCAACCCAATCATGATCTAAAGAAAAAAGCAGACAACTAGTCTTCCATCAGGAGCAGGGGAAAGCTCCTTGTTCACAGTTATACAAAAGTAACCCAAAGAAAGTTGGTCTCTATACTATGATGCAATGAACCCTATCCTAGAAATTATCCAAAATATCACCATCATTTAAATGTACTTGCTATAGTCTTGCCACAACTTCTTCTAACTCTTGTGAAAAATGAAATTAGAGTTTGGTCAATAGCATGCTACATTCTTATGAGAAATATCCTTCACTTTCCACTAGAGAACGGTCTAATTGGCCTAGCAGGTCTTGTCCATCTTGAACTATTCTGATACTTTCAAATAAATGTGGACTCTTGACTACAGGAGTCAAGCAACTTTGAAATGAAAGCTAAATCAAACATTCAAATTAGAAGTACAAACTATTGCAATAATGAAAACACAGTTTGTAAGAAAGTTGTTAAGGCACATTAGCCTGGGATAAAATGAAGAGAAGCAAATGCCATTAACAGCATAATGAACTTTTTATATTTATTCAAGGAACCAGAATAAAATTTACAAAATCATGACTAGGGGACGAAGACTATCAATAACATGATCATCAACTATAGTAATATTTTCTCTATTTTTCAATAATCAACTATTTATTCTTTTTAAAAGGAGAATTGTAACAATTTGTAGAGCCCTCAAAATAAAGATGTTAGCTTAGTATATTTTTCCAAATAGATTGACTCCCTCCAATTTATTTTATTTTTTCAACAAATTCTTTTTATACTTCCTACCAACTCAATAAATCAAAAGGAAAAATGAGAGCATTAATATTGTAAAACTAGAATAGAACAGCACAATCAATAATATTAACCACAGTATAAATATTCATTACATCATCCTCTAAAGGGTGATTTAATCAAAACTTCTTTATAAAAGGCTAGAGCAAACTATTTTGAAAAAAGTGTATTTAAGTAACAGATAAGTGTGAAAGTTCAAGCTTTTTGGCAAACGACATTACACACACACACACACACACACACACACACAGAAAAACAAAGGGCAAATTCAACTAACAAATGTGTGTCTATGATTCCCACAGAAGATAACTGGATTCATGACCATGTATCTGATGGCAGAATTTGGCTTCTATAGCTGAATAAGTTATTCAAGTCTTTGCGTTCGTGTCAATATATAAAATAACTGCAGCTGTGATTGTTCATTACTTGTATGATTTTACTGTAATATCTAATCTAGAATCTAACAGCCTGCCCTCAACATTTGCAAGAAATTATATCATTTTAAAATTAGCTTTCACTTTTGCAGCCACATATCTGTTAGTACCAGCTAGCCAATAATATTTTTATCATAAAAGTACAGTCCATTCATGTTTAATAGAAGAGAGCAACACCCAAAACAAAAACATTTAAAAAATTGAGAAAACATCTTGCATTTCAGAAAGATTTAGGCTTTTCTAATATCTTAAATGAGTTATCAGCCAAATATAAAGAAAAGTGATTGCTTTTCACGTTTCCTTTTTTTTTTTTTGTAAATAAAGGGTTTTTTAAAATGTATTTAAAATGTTAGTATTACATGCAGTTGGTTAATCAACCCTAAGCAAGCGCAGCCTAATGCCTAGCAACATTCCCTAGCAACATTCTATTTCAAAGAGCTCAATATAGAGTGGGAACTGTTTATGGAGATCAGCTTATACACAATCTTTAACAGAAAGACAGCATTGCTTCTTTTATTACTCATTTGTAAATATCAGCATATTTTAATCCAACTGTATGTCTTGATGTTGTAAACACCACTGAGCCTAGCAACTACTAGTATGACTAACAGCAGTAACTTACGCAAAACTGCTCTTAGTAGGAAGCACCGTATGAAACAAGTGTCTGCAGGATTAGCCATAGTGCATAGAAATTATACCTTAAACTATGCATTTACAAATAATCAGTTTATTCATTCACCTCTCTGGATTTATCCTCCAGGATTATAACCTAAAAAATACAAGGAAGCTCTGGTAAAATATATGGCTGTATTTCAGTTACACTAGCTTGCTTTTGCAATATTTGTTACCAAATTTGTTAGTCTCTAAGGTGCCACAAGTACTCCTTTTCTTTTTGCAAACATATATTGTCATTCTATCCTGGATTAAATTATCACTCAATTTATTTTCTGCAACAATAATTCTGTTTTCCTATACAAAAAAAGTCAAAGTAGTATAATCGTTGCTATGCTCACCTCTCTAAAAATGATAGCAATTCAAACACTTTAAATGGGGAGAGAGAAACATTCTGAAACTAGAAGGTACTAATCAAAGTGTCCGCTAAACCTTGTGGCCAACTCTTGGAGCTCAGGAATGCTAAGTGCCCGTGTACTTCTAAAGAAACTCTCCTGTCCTCCCAATCCAACAGAGCGCCACACAGTGCTACCTCCCATACAAGACACCATGGGGATTCAACACTTATCTTGAGCATGCCATATGAAGGGTACACTTTTACTGACAAAGTAGTTCAAAAACGTAGGCTCAAATTTGATTATGCTAAAATGCACAAGTCTCAAAAGTTGAATCTGTTAAAACTAAAAGAAACACAACGAAGCATGAAAGTCAACAGCATCTATCTAAAAGAGTACGTAAGTTCATAAATATCTTGAGAACATAGTGTGGGCACATTACATGGTTATATAAATTTATATTGTACATGCCAAGAAATGTATGTTCAAAATGCATTCCTTTCTAATATACATTACTATCCAGTAGCATTTACTATAATATGGAAATGAACATAATACCAACACATAACAGTGGTCTAATCTCCCAAAATGGAATTAATACACTGTAAATTCTATTAATTTTAGTACATTCCAAGAGAATGTAAATTAGACATAAATCATGTGGTGATTTTGCATTTCCTTCCTTATTGTCTGTATATATCCTTAATTTACTTTATAATAAACATGATCAGTTAAATATTGACAGCTTAAAAAGTTTAAATTTTTTTTAAAATGTTTCAATTCAGCTTCTCATTTTTAATCTTCTGGACCAACTCAAACAAAGCACTCTTTAGTGTAAAAATCAGATGCAAGAAAGTCTGTGAATACTAATGGTCTAGGCAAAGAAATGGGAGCCAAAAGGATGCAGACAATATTGTGAGCCAAATCCTGCAAGCCCTCCACACACAGAATTGCCATTGACGTCAGCAGATATTCAAGAATGGAGAGCTTACAGGATCAGTTTTTCCATTGTATGACCCTTGGTAAACCATCTGACCTTATCACTCAAAATCCTTGGTAGCAAATTAGGGAAAAAAGGCACAGATCACCAGTGTACATGGAAAGTATTTTTTTCTTCTCCCTTTTTTAAGTATGGTTCAACTTTGAAAAGTAGCTAAATAAAAAAAAAGACACTGTGGGAGTCCATGGTTGTTATCGCTCAATGGTTGTTGCATCAAATGTGCTTATGTTTACAAGATTTTTTTTTCTGACTGATTGCTCTGCAACACAAGGACTGAGTCAAATTAGGTTCTTTCCATCTTGTGCATCACTAACAGCAATAATAGTTCTGAGAATTAGAACTTTAGTTAAACTTGTCCAACCTCTTCATTTTACAATTACTCCCCAAGTGAAACTGTTGTAAGCGCAGAGTCTTCAAATCGGCTTGCACAGGGAGTAAACTGACTGGAATTTCTAAAACAATTCTGATGAGGATGCTAAAGACTGAAGAGAATCTCGCTCACTAAGGTTAAGCTGTATTTACTTGGCATAGTTAAAAGAAGTAAAAAAAAACCCTTATTTTTGTCAATTAAGTGAACAGATATAACTGAGTACATAAAAGAAACAAATCTGTTGAATTTCTACAGATTCATTATTCAGACTAAAACCACGTTTTAAATATATTTTATACAAATAGTGGCAAAATGTTTTTTAAACATCTCTACTGCACCAAACATCAGATGCAGGACAAAGTATTATTATACACTGTATTTTAAATCCTATCATAATCAATTTAGCTATGTCTGGGACAAGATACTCAGTTTCACTGTGTTTTATAAAGATTCACAGACTGCACACCTCAATCTTTTCCTCACAGGCAATGAAATCTCTTGACTAATTAGCTTGTCTGTAGATGTCCTCTTGCTTTTAAAAGTCCTTGATAAGTAAAATTTTTCTACACATGCATACAAAGGGTCTCAAAAGGAAGAACATTTATATGCTTTTGGTTGGAACCTTTATGCTGTAACATCTGTATGACAGTTATTTCTTTTGCATAAGAAATCTTCAAAAGATTATGCAAGATTACCAAATCTCCACTATTCATATCAATCTATCTTGAAAACAATAAATACTGCACAAATAGTATTTTACATGCTTTTTGGGAAGAGACAGATTGTTTTAACAGATTTCCTAATTGCATATTTGTGATACTGTTATACAGAAGAACTAAAATAAAACAAGAATTAAATGTATGTCAAACAAAGGCAATATCTTTATAAACTAGAAATAAAGGAAATAAGGCTGTCAGTCATTAGTAATTAGTAATTATTCTCAAATGATATGAATTGACACACAATTGAAAAAGTATAAATCGCTCCTATTCATCATTTCAGGAATGAGATGGGGGAAATCAAGATTTCATCAACACTCATCCTCTTCTTTATTTCAGGAAGGAGGCGGGCTCAGTGAAGGAGGAAGGATGCTAGTGCAAAAACACTTCCGTGAGTCTAAGGGGATATCTAAACTACAATTTGTCATCTGGTTTTAAGTAGCGTTAACTGCTACTAACTTCAGCTCAGCTTACGGTAAACCACAAATGTGTGTCCTAAAATACACTGCACATGATGGCATTTTTCTATTCTCTGCTTCATTTAATTAATACACTGAGAAAACATCCTCAGGAGGTTTAAAAGTTAAAATAACCCTAATAATCTGTAAATTATGACAAAAAAGAACAACAAAATAGGTGTTTCCCATTTTTGTCATATGTATCAATGGCTTGTGTTGCGCATTGGAAGGTTTGAAGATTGAGAGATATGGGGAGGCAGGCTGGTCAGGTTCTAAAATTGTTTTGCGGAACCCCCTGCTCTTCTACTGTGCAGCAAAACACAGGCAGCTAAGCCCCTGGCTGCAGGAGAGAAGTCACTGACTACTGCTAATATGGGGTCAGGTCAGCAAGAACCTCTGATGGTAAGGGAATCCGTCACAAGTACACTTCATTCCAGGGGGAAAATTCCTGGGAAAATGATAAAGAATCCCTTGTTTCCAAGGGTGAAAGAATCCCTTGATAAAGTCTCTCTTACAGAGAGAAGAGAAAATACACACACACACACACACACACACAGTGGAGTGCACTTATCAGCCACCTCTTGGTTCCCAGCAAAAAGTTATTACCCAAAAGTTGCCAATACGTAAAAGGCAGGTTTGCAGAGCTGCAGGGAATGAAGCGCTCGGATGTGCCTTCCCTTGCTGCAACCCTGCCTGCCACCAGAGCATCTCTTAAAAAAAAAGTTAAGAAGCAGCCTACTACCTGTTGCAAATATCAGAATCTCTTTAACATGATAGTCAATGGTACTGAATTGGTTCCCAGCAAAATGTTATTAATCAAAAGTTGTTATTATCAGGATGGCTACCAAGCAGCATCCTCTGTACATACATGCATGCACACAGAGAGAATATATACATGATGTTGAAGCACAAATATCTTAGCATAACTTTGGGATTGTTTCATTATGTAGGTTATTCCTAGTGAAAGCCTATGCTGTGTGCTATACAACCCTTATAGCACTCTATGTTACCACATGTTCAGGATACACAGAACCAGTGTTTTAGGACTCTTAGGAGATTTACCAGTTACCAGAACAAATTTATTAACGTTTTAGGTACAAGAAATGGGGCTTCTATACTCAAGAATCAGGAGAGTACAAGCACAGTTGTGCTGGAACAATTTTTATAGTGCGGGCGCTGAAAGCGAAAACCAGGTACTTGGGAGGTTACTACTACTTTAAGCCAGGGGGTGCAACACCTCTCATTCCAGCTCCTATAAACAGGCACTATTCCCTCATTTAAAGCACATACCAGACTTGTGAAATCCAAAAGACACTGACAACACAAATCTGCTTACCCACTAGGGTAAACTATGCATACTGCAAGACAAAAACAATTCAAACAACGGCAAACAAGGAGGCAACAATTTAAGCATCAATTCTGAGTTATTTTCTAGACATCAGGCTCAATATGTCCCAGCCGAACAAACACCACATCATTGCTTGGTTTCCCTCATTCATCCGCTGTGAATTTACAACTAATCTAATCCTAATTGCCATGGAAACAGGAACAGAGAAATGAAGTCCCTTGGAGCCTCTCATGAACAGGACATTCCAATTACCTGCACATTCACACAGCTGCCAGAGTTTATTAACAGCATGCAGTTTTGATCTCATTTTAAGTCCATCTTTATATTTTCTTTTTTCTGTGTAACATGCTCAGTGCCTTTCAGGAAAATGCATGTTTCACATCTGTAGTTTATTTATGAAGTGGCCAGCAACTACTGTAAAGTTAGAGTGTAGCATTAAATATTTTCCGTAACATGATGTGTTTATGGAAGATAACTGTCTTGGGGACACAGTTTTGTGGCTATGCAACAAGTATGCAGCTTCTTGTTTGAGGAACATGTTGTTTCCCAGAAGTGGGAAAATACATAATATGCTTCTTATGAATATGCAAGGTCAGCCTCGTCTTATTATGCATTCAGTAAATGTCACTCATGAGTCTTGAACTTGGATCATTCACTGCTTGGGTAAACAAAAAAAATTTACATGCAATAATATTAATCACCCAATACAAATTAAGGGCCTGACTCCTACTGAGACAGAACAAGTCACCAGCTTGAAATGAGTTTTGACTGAGGAAGGTCTCTGGGCCTTAAACATTATAGAAAGTTGGGATGTAGGAGGAATGAAATCAGGGAATCGGCCAGGCTAAATAGCACTGGCCCCCAAGAGTCTTTTCAAAACCCTTTCTGGAGGGACTATTTGCAGAGAACTCATTGGACTAAACCTGGCAGTTTTCCTGCCTCTCTGGCCTACTTCACAATTGTTACTACTATTAAAATATGCTACACACTTTCCAGACATTCAAAAAACAAAACAAAACAAAACAAAACAAACACAGTTCTGAGGAGCTACAGTTTAAGCAGGAGGGAGAAATCAGGAAGGAGGGAATTCCCCACAGGAGAAGAAATCTGGCCCAGTATTTCCAACAAGAGAACTGAAAGTCACTGTCATTTAAGAAAAATTGCATTGATGTATAAAAAGGTAAAATATTTATTTGAAACAGAACTACTGAAGATACAAAGGGAAGAAACCACAAGGAAATGAGACTGAGGAAAACAGCAACTGAGGGAAACCTGAACACAAAGCAAATGTCATTAATCTACTGCCACCAGAACATACTACCTGAAATCTAAAATTACAAAAGACATCAGGGCAACAAGTGCATGGAGAAAAGGAAAGAGCAAATATTTTTCTTTTCATTTTAGAACCTGAGATTCCTTTCCATCTATTAGCCCTCATATTAAGGAAAAACAATGAAGATGAATAAATGAAAATATTTTATTTGAAAGTATTTGTATTGTTACATTGTGAATATGAAGAACAGTATAAGATTTTGTACTTCGATACTTCAAAGAATGGCTCACTGTTAGTGTTAATTTTATTGCAATATGAAGATCATATTAAAAACTAGTGTACAGGGATTTAGATAGGATGTCAAATATGGTGTCATACATCACTGATTCATAATATGGTCGATCTTATTCCTAATCTAATTTTGATTAAACAAATATGCAAACACAGTCGACATTATTTAAGTAGTGCTAGTATGCAACTCCCAAGTATTAACAAAAGCAGAAAGTCATTAGTATGGTTGTGAGCATGAGAGTATCTAAAACAAAACAAAAATTGAGCAGTTCAGAATCTATTTGCCGGTGTTTTCAATTTTAATTTATTAGCTCTTTTGTGGAGAACAGGAAATAATAAACTGATTGGTGTTTTTCAACTCTTTATTTTGAATTACCCACGCAACAGAATACAGTAAGTGACCTCCCCCCCCACCGCATCCCTCCCTCACTCACTCTCTCTCACATATAGTAGAGTTCACAATCAAATACACTTCAGTTACGACATTAAAAGTATTTATTTGGGAAGGGAACATTTTACCATCTGTTCATAATTTTAAGATATTGACACTTTCTAATTTTAGCTTCAAATCAGAAATGCTAACTACAGCAGCACTCAATGTGCATCTGTAAAAATATAACCTGTTATTGAAAGATACGGTTTTTCTGTTACACATTTGTATCCTACCATTTACCAACCAATTTTTACTCTGAGACAGCCAAAGTACCAATACAACCCACAGTCTTGGGTTTAAAATTATAAAAATGGGGACCCATTTCAATATATACCATTTTATAAACTGGGAGACTCAATACGGGTTGGTGTATAGCAGGATACTGGCAAATATCATGTGAAGGGCTTTTGGGAGATTTCGGCAGCATTTCACAACTCTTTTCCAAAACCAAGATGTCAGTGCCCTCAGTGGTCCAATTTGTCCAATCCCCTTCATCCTGTAACAAGTTTGAATTAATTGGATTACAAGTCACTGTAGTACGGGGTGGGCAAACTTTTTGGCCTGAGGGCCACATCAGGGAATAGAAATTGTATGGTAGGCCATGAGTACTCACAAAATTGGGGTTGGGATGAGGGCTCTGGTTGGGAGTGCGGGGTCTAGAGTGGGGCTGGGGATGAGAGGTTTGGGATGCAGGAGGGTGCTTTGGGCTGGGATTGATGGGTTTGGAAAGCAGGAGGGGGAACAGGGCTGGGGCAGGGGGTTGTGGCATGGGGAAAAGCTCAGGGGTGCAGGCTCTGAGCAGCGCTTACCTCAAGTGGCTCCCGGAAGCAGTGACATGTCCCTTCTCCAGCTCCTACGTGTGAAGCGGCCCCTGACCCTTCTAGTATCAGACTGGGCCCATGTAGCTGCTACGGGAGTCACATAGTTCAGGTCCCCAACCTGGCTCCCCATCAGGAGCACTGGAGTGGGGCTGAGCCCCATGGTGCAAGCCCCAGACCCTGCTCCCCAGCGGGAGCTTGCAGGCCGTCTTAAAATGTCTCGTGGGCTGGATCCGGGCCACAGGCTATAGTTTTCCTACCCATGCTGTAGTAGGATAAAAAATAATCCACTTACTGGTAACCAGTTACTTTAGTATCACTGATCATAAACATCTTAGTGGATGTGATGTATTAATGCCCCTTGAGAAGGTTAAAGTACGTTGCTTTTTAAAAATAAATTACTGACAAATCTTAGTCCATTGCCAAAAATTGTTACCCAGTATCCTCAAAACAAGTTCAAATAGAGAGGAATGGAAAATATCACTAATTAATAGACTATCTTCTCAATATTACATACATTTTAAGACAATTGATCAGCCTTCCCAAAAACAGAAATTTATCACTCAAGTATGATTACAGACCCATGTGTCGTTTTATACACAGTGGATCAAGATCTTCTCTGGTGTAACTCCAATTAAGTTAATGACCATGGAAACATTTGGTGCAGTACAATATGCATGTAAATATGTACTGCACCATCACTTTTGTATTTAATACACTAGCTTCTTATATTAGAAAAAGAGTCTTCAAAAGGGCAAATATTGAGTCCATTAGTAACATTATAAACAAAGTTCTTAAAGTAACAATAAAAAAGGGAAAACAAACCACATTACAAAAGTAGAAGATACCACAATCTCCATTTCATTGCAAAGACATTACCCTACTATGAGGATTTTACTTTCATATTAATTTAATTTTACATTTCAGTTGCCAGAAAGAACTATGACATTCATCATGTTGTTGTGTCAAAGAAAAATGTTGCTGTGATAAATACCTTTAGACATTTTCCTAATCTGTTTTCACACCAATCTTGACTTGTATCATTGACTCAGTACACAAAATTACACCAGGAATGCTGTTTCCCAATAGTGTTAGGAAATCTCTAATCAGATTTTTGCTGTTGGACTCTTCCAATAATTATAAGAATGAGTATTGAGATTCCATTAGATAACTGAAATGAGATGGCTCTTTCAATTAGTTGAATTTCTAAATTTTCAAAGGAAGAAACCTGCAGTGAATTGTAAAGCACCAAGAATGATAATGTTTGCTTTGGTCAATGCCTAGCAAAGAGTAAACATTTCATTTAAATATTTCTTGAAGCTTTGAAATAATTAGTGTTCAGAATAGCTAAAATAACCAGAAAAATCTTGGAGAGAGATAAGATGAGTGAGTAATATCTTTTATTGGACCAACTTCTGTTGATGAGAGAGACAAGCTTTTGAGCCACACAGAGCTCTTCTTCAGGTCTGAGAAAGGTACTCCCAGCATTATAGCAAAATGCAAAGTGGAATAGATTGTTTAGCGTAAGCAGTTAATATATGTTGGAAGCGACCATTTCAGATAGAGTGGTGCGTTAACACCTCTGAAATTAAAGAGCAAAAAGAGGGGGTTAGTGAGTTACAGATTGTTGTAATAAACCATAAATCCACCCAACTAGCACCGTGGCTGCATTGGAGCTGTACTACCAGGGACTCCTCTGAGGCCCTCAGAGAAAAGTTATAAACCTGGGAGTATATTATTTAACTTAGGAATTCTCCTCAAGGCTCAGGAAATGAGAGGAAGATGGGGAAAGGATGATGCTAAGGGTCTATGTTTAGGAAGGAACTGGAGACTGGATGCAAATCTGCATCCCTTAACTCCACTGCTGCTGTGAAGAGTTCCCAGAAAACATTCTACTGCCTGCACCTGTATTATTTTTACTACAGCATTCTCCCTCGAGCAGTCACAACCAGGCGAGTCTCAGGTAGCTCGATTCCAGTAGAGCCACACTGGTAGGATGATGGGATGGTTGAGCCAGTGCCAGCACAGGGTCATTGCAAGTAATCTACCATGCCTGGTGGCAGACCTTGATCAGGATTTGCACTAGCATGTCCAAGTGATGTTTGCCTCGTCGATAAAGTGACCCCCATCCACCTCTGCAAGCAGCACAGATGAAGATATCCACTTTGGGTCTCAAAGGTACAGGATGTCATCTTGCCCAACTGTCGGAAGCATGTTCTGACAGAAGTCCTGGAATTTAATATGGCTCCAATTTGGCTCCGATTAATTCTATTTTCAGCATAGGAGTCAGCACTTGCTTTTCGTTATTAACAGAACCAGCCAAGAAAACAGAAGGTTCTGCTGTATGTTGTTCCCAAATATTTTTTCAATCTCCTGAAAACTAATCAATTGTCCCAGCATGAGAATACCTGGGTCCTAATTTTTCTGAGGTAGGCTGCTACAGCAACTAGGCACTTTGTGAATATCCGTGGTGTTGTTAATAGGCCGAATGATAAAGCCTGGTATAGGTAGTGATAGTTCCCAACTATAAACCTCAGACACCATCTGCAGGCTGGGTGGATTGTAATATGAAAGTATGTGTCCTGAAGGTCGAGAGCAGTGTACCAGTCATTTGGATCTAGGTTTGGTATGATAGTGGTTATCAACATTGTGAACTTGATCTTCCTGATGTAACGGTTCAAGTACTCTGAGGTCTAGGAGAGGCTGAAGTCCTCCTTTCTTATTATGGATAAATTCCTCAGATAAGATTCCTTCCCTTTGAGATGCACCAGAACTACTCATCTTGCACGAAAAACTAGAAGTTATTGGACTTCTTGGTCTAACATGCTCTCATGAGAAGGATCCCTGCACAGGGACTGGGAAGGTGGCTGAGAGCACAGGAGGGACTGAAATTGAATCACATATCCCATTTCTACGATTTCCCACAACATCCTATCTGTTGTAATAGCAATCTAAAAATGGTAGAAATAAGACAGGCAGTCAACAAAAAGGAAGAGATAGGGTAGGGAAATCTTTAGTAACTGTTAAGCTGCTTCTGAGCAAGCAGTCAAATTTGCTCCCTCAACAATGATGGAAGTGGATGAGATGAAGTAGTTGTTGATGACGAGGTTTGCCATTTCCTTGAAAGACTTGATGATTTGTTTTGAAAGTAAGCAGGCTGTCTGCAGTAAGTGTGTGGCCTCCAAAGTGGTTTGGGAGTAGGAGTGTATACCCCAGTGACCTGAGGGTTGCACTTGTGTATTTGAGAATGTGCAAAGTCTCACCGGTCTTCTCATCAGTCTTCCTGGAGTATTGGGAACTTAAAGAAAGTGAGCTCTTCCCAGTGCCAGTGAGATAGACGGGGTAGTTTTCAAGGTGCTGCCAACGGCAGTAACTTCATGGAGGCTAGTAGTGGAGATCCAAAACCAATTCACTAGTCACGTCCCTGGCAGCAAGGCACGGTCTAAGTACCGAAAAGGGAGACAATACATCGATAATGAAGTTGAAGGCAGGAGAGGAATTGGCACCATCAGCACTGGAGCCAAAGATGCAATTGATGTTGGCACTGTCATTGTTGATTCTGGAATATTTGGTAATAATGCCATTTGTACAACAGTAAGTGGTGTGTGATCTGTCCATGTATCCTCATTACCAAGTTTCAACAATTGCTCACGCTGTACTAGGGATATATGAGGTAAGTGCAAGCCCAGAGTAAAGTCAGTCAAACCGACCATGGAACGGGCACTCAGGGAACCTGTTCTGAGTCTTGAGCTACCTTTACCTCAAGATTTTGTAAAGTCTCAAAGATGGGCCTGGAAAAGGAGATGATGTTTTTTCTCCTTTTGAATCTTGTGTTAATTTCCACTCAGGTCTCCAAAGGGTTTCCTCAAATCAGAATAAGTACTGGCATTCTCAACAATCTGAGAAAATGTAGCAGCAAGAACCCTTTTAGAAGATCTCTTGCCCAAGTCTCTGCTGAGTCCTCCTTGTAAACAATTTTACTGCTAACCTAAGTAATTACAAATTATTTACAAAAAATAGAAGGTCACACAGTGTGCTAAGAGGCTAAGTAGTGACGTTCCAACTCAAAGCCACAGGTGGTGAGAAGGAACTGAGGCACAGTTGGGGCAGCCCTACTTAAGGCCCACATATCACTCAGCGGGTACTCCTGAACAAAACATCTCTGATTTTAATGTGTGTTGCCAAATTGTCAACTTTATCTAATGGTTACATCATCTTTTTTTCTGTGAGGATAACAGGTGGACCAGTTGCAATGTAATAAGCTTTAGAGACACAAAGCTAATGCTTTTCCAAGAGCCAGGTCAAATCTTTATTTTTTGGAATACTATCCACTTCTGTGTCTTTTATATGTCTGCATGTAGGTGGAGGATACAAGCCAAACAGCTAGCACAAAACACTGGCAAATTCTCACTTTCAGGAGAGCATTGTGCCATTTAGCAAATGCCAATGGCAACAATTTTACTTTATTTCGCTCTGGAGCCATCATATTAGCTGATGAATACCTTGGGATATCCAATCAAAATTCATGACCATTTTTGCAACTAATAACAACATTTTAAAAAAATAACTTCAGTGTTTATGTAAGTTGCCAAACTGACAGCTCTGGAGACTGAAGTCCACTCTAACCACAAAGAAGGTACTGCACAGTCTATATATGCCTCTTTATAATACCCTCATCACATGCCTCAGTTCTCACCTGGAGAAGGTAGTTAAAATCACTATGCCAATCCAGTCCTTAGCTTCTCTGCTGAGAATGCTAACAAGAGTTGCCAATTTGTCCCAACTGTGATGCTGGCTGTTGTAATGTGGACATTTGTCCTCTTGAAATTGCACTAAGTCCATTAATTCATTTCATATAAGCCCATGCAGTCACCACATGTTAACAGCTTCTGGTTACTACTGGAGCTGATCAAGAATTTTTAAACAAAATGGTTTTTCCATGAACCAAGAAAACCTTTTCACAAACATTTATCAGTTTCATCTAAAAACTTTTATTGGCAAAAGTTTCTCCTGGGGAATTGGGGGTGAGAAAGAGATGCACTTGAAAATAGCAAACAGGGACTTAAATGGGGTCTCCAACATCCCACGTTAGTACCCTAACTACCAAGCTATTGCCAACTCTGGGATGGGTCTTGCTTGGTCAGTCTCTCTCTTGCTTTTGCAAAACAATGCAAAAGGTATCAGAGTTTTGTCTCGATGTGAATAGGCAAGTGTTTGAAATCCCAGTAACAAGAGCTAGGTGGTAAACAACAGGAAGGATCAGATTCAAGCCAGCTATTTTAAACTTGAAAGCTACATTATCCTATTATAGGCAACTACTGTCTTGAAAGTAATATGTTTTTGGTAGCTCTCTGTCCTTCTGAGGGTATAATTAGATTAATGTGTACTTAAAGGGTTTTATACGTCTTTTTTAGTTTCTTCATTAGTTTTAGGAAGTATAGTAAATTTACACTTGCCTCTAATTAATTGGCTCAGGGTCAAAACCTAAATCCTTTTTCATTTGATTCTCCCTCAAAACATTCTGAAGGTTGCAAGCTGCCCATTTCCCCCTCTATTTAGCAGAATTTCTTTTTCAATTTTACAGAGAGGTCTTCTAATATCCATACTGACTCTGACCTTGTGTTATTTCATTTCATTTTTCAAAGGAGGAGTTTTTCAGTTTATTTTTCAACATTTCAGGGACTGTATGTCATCTCCTTGTATAGTGTCTAATACCATTAAGCCCTGGGCACTATTGCAACACAAAAAATTAATACACTAATTCTGAGCTCTTTAACCACTTAACTCTAGCTTGCACAAGTTTCTGTAAATCATGTCCTACACACTAACAAATACCGCAACAGGATAGCACAATGCACTTCTAAAGGAAAATTCTTGTGTGGCTCTTTTAGAAGCCTCTCCAAGTATTTGGAGGAAAAGGAGAAAGGGATTAAATCTCAGGTTGCCAGAATTCGATTTGAAATTGAGCATAAAGGTTCAGAACCAAATATACTGAAAAATAACTAAAAAGTTTAAATTATGATCTTTATATGCTTATACATGACATTTTTTGCATGAATAACAAATTCAGTTGAAGTAGTACATGAGACAGGTAGCCTAAATGTGGATTCATCAGTTTACTATTCTAAAAATTCCACATTAAAATAAGAGGAGATAATTTGTGACCTCAGTGCAGTTCATACTTTTCAAGTGTCCGCACACCCAAAAAAACCCTGAAAACAAATAAAAATGGAATAATATTTTTCCCTTCTCCTCTGCTTAAACGGGAGACACATTATTTTAGAGGACATATCTATCACAAGAAGCCGAAAGTATTAACAAACCCAAACAAACACTGTCATATCACATACAGCTGAGTAACTTGAACACGTATACAGTAACACGTCACTATAGATGACTGGAAATCTGGAGAGGGGTTTGCAAAAAAAACCTCCCACAAATTCTGCTGCTTTGTTGAAATTTGAGGTTTTGAAGTTTAACATGTTTTATACACAGTTGAAAAAATTCACAAGAATGTAATCCATACTCCTCTATTCGATATTAGAAAAAAATAACTAGATTTAAGCAACAGTAATCTGCACAGTACCTGTGTATAATCCTACAAAACCTGTACCTGAATGTATGAGTTCCAAATTGTTGGAAGTACAGATTCTGCTGCTGTATGAAGAGTGGCTCACCTCAAATTTCCCGTGGGCCAATATTTTGTTACACTATTTCCTAAATCTACATATTAAGTCTTAAAAAAATCCAACAAAAAATTGCGTTCAGTTACATTTCTGTTACAAATCCATAAAAAGCAAAGAAAACCTCAAAGATGGCACTGTTGGGTGCCTCCTTAACATTATTGTTGAATTCCCAATGACGAGGTATTGGAGATTTCCTTTACCTGTGAGTTTCCTTATGTTTGTGAGTGTGCCTCAGATCCAAACTCAAAACAGTACACTGATGGGTTTGTGGTGTCTTTTTTAGGTTCACCTAAATAATTACAGTAGTGACCCAAGTTACAGTCACAGAGGTTAAGGCTAGAAGGGACCACCAGATCTAGTCTGACCTCCTGCACTTCACAGGCCACCACCACCCAGCACTTGAACACTAAACCCAACAATTTAAATTAGAGCATCGTATTCTAGTCCACAGGTTACTACATTACTATGCGCCACAGGCAGAATATAGGAGAGACTTAGGTGCCCCAGTGCTGGAGGCCCTTGCATTGGCAGGAAAATAATTAGGTGAGATAACTTGCCAGGATAATCCGGGTATATTTGCAACAACACACCACAGAAGAAGTGGTTTGGGGTATTTTTAGTGCCACATGACATACAATACTGATATTTTGATTTATACTCTGTTAGCCAGAAGATTTATTTTCATGGAATATGGAAATTAAGTTCATATCAGTTCATGTTAATGAGATGGATATAATATTGGGCCCAACACATGTTCTCAGTAGTAACCATGCAGAAACATGTTGGTCTGTATCTTGTCCGTACTAAACTGTAAATTTAAAATCATGGTTGCACACAGTCAAAAAGAACTGTATTACAAAATTCAGTACAATTCACATGACTTTTAGGGCCAGTTTCATAATTAATTGCAGCTAATTGCAATTAATTAGTAATGAAAACTTTCAGAACCACGATGCTTTTAAACAGACTGCATAAAAGCATAATAATATGCCCTTTTGTGTGACTGACCCCTGCCACTAATTTCTATTAAAATCTATTTCCAATCTATTTGGAAAGTAAAAGGAACAAAAGAAAAGGTCTTTAGAATGAAGGAAACACAGTATCATTCCAACAACCCAATCAAATCATCCGTGCAAATCTATAGACAATGTTACCACAAGAAAATGAGTTTCCACTCACATTTTGTCTTTGTAATGAAAGCCATCAAGCTCACACAAGAGACTGTGCTTTATTGGAATGACCTAGCTAACAGAGAAGTTGCCTTTGCACCAAGTTATTTGATGGCCTGCTCATATGGACTTAATGGCTTAGATTCTATAGCTATACTGTAAAGTGGGTGTAGACAGGTATCTAAGCAGAGTAATGGGCTTCTCCCAAAGGCATAAGCAAGAAGCAGTTCAGGCCCAAATGTGGAAAAAGAAGGCAATCCTAGAAAAAGACATGGCAGGGAAATTCAGATAACAGACATACACGCATATCACAAACAAATTCACAGAATTCCTGATGCATAAGGGTGGTTGGGATACTGTTTAACACATTTAGAATAGCAACAGGTATACTTTATTTTAGAGAGGCCTGTTTTGCAAGCTTTTTCCCCAAGGTGGATCATCGCAGCACAAGTATAAACCAGTTTTATATGGAACTAGCAATGAGCCCAAGTTGGATCCTCAAATCCAAACTTCTCCAATCCAGAATTTGGGAGGGGGATTTAAATCCAAATACTTACATTTTATTCCACCCTTACACTTTGGTTTATTGCTGTTAGTAATTTACAAGATGGAAAGAACCTCATAATATTCAGATTTGCTGCCTCCAAAGCAACAGTACACCTTAACTTACCAGTTCCATCTTAGATCACTGCTGTGCTTAACACACAGCACTCAGATAAGTTAATAGAGAAATCAAACATATGCTTATTTAACCAAGCATAGAGAGATTTAAGTAGTAGAAAGCAAAATGATTGTAAAGAAATGGTAGCCTATAAATTAAAACCATGACACGCATTCTAGAGCCTAGACGTAATTTACCAGATACCCTCATGTCTTGTAGAGCATTGCTCATCCAAAATCCTTGCAGCGCTTTACAGCCAGCTTGGCTGTGACAGTCTTTTCATGCAACAAGTGCAATGTCAATTGTCTCCTCTAGGTGAAGGAGCCAGTATGGCACTTTGCACTCCAAGAGATATGACAACTATCCTCTGACCCTATTCATAAACCTCCCTGATGTTTGTTTATTTCTGTAGATTTTCTCTTGTGGATTTCACAATCTCTTCTTTTGTGTGTGCTTCAGTAGGCAAATGTATAAATTGTGAGGCATATGATATGCAATACACAAATGACCAGACAGGAAAATAGTGTCTGTTACATCTTGCGTGAACATTTTCAAGGTATGTCATTTCTTGGTGATGTACCTTAACTCCAAGACCTTCAGAACATATTTTTAGTATAAATACAACAATTAAATATTAATTCTTAAATATTATCCATACATACATCATGATGATGACTGGTGAGTTGCTGGCTCTCAGTAGAGACTTCACTTGCCACCTTTCAGTGAACTATTATGCATATATCTGACACAGGGGGATAACTGTAAAATCCTAAGCACTCCTGTGCCCTCTGCCAGTTGGCATCAAAGGGGCCCAAGGTCACAATTATCTGATCCCATGGAGATTTCTGCTATTTTGTGCTGAACTCTTGCAACAGCAGTTTAAGAGATTTGATATGATTGAATCCAGACCCCAGCAGTACCTTTGGCTTGGCCACAAAACCAAATCCAAACCTAAATTTCTTACTTGCATACCGGTATTGTCTCTCTGAACGCAGATACTTTCGACCCTGGGCATTGGCAGTCTTGTCTAGTGGTTGGCGCATGAGTCAGGTCTAGTGGTCGGAGGTGGTGTCAGGAGCAGAGAAGTGGAACTGAGGGACAGAACCAGAGTTAAAAGCCAGACACCAGAGCCCAGCATCAAACCAGAATCATAGCCAAAGGTCAGGAATAGAATCAGGGGTCAAATCCCAGAGACGAGTCAGAGCCAAGAATCTGCACTGAAGGTCAGAACCAGGTTATCTGGAGTCTGGGAAACCAGCAGCAAGGCTGGGTCTGAGACAGTAGTGAGGGTGGGACAGGGCTGGAACAAGGCAGGAATGGGACTGGAACAAGACAGGAGCAGAAGCTAACAGAGTCACACATGAATGCTTTGAGCTGCCAGGAATCTTGGCAATTAAGCAATGCATATTTTAAATACCTCTTGAGAGTCTGGAGGATATTTCGTGAGAGATTACAATAATTTTAAAAGATGTCAATTACAGTTTTAACTCAAATGTGACCATTTTTGTAACTTCATTGCATACTTAAGTGTTCTTATCTTAACTAATTTTGCAAACTTATTTGGAAAGAATGTAAGTGAACATGCAATGTATCAAACAATTAAATTTCAGAGACGATCGGGGCCTTTTTTGGCCTGTTCTACTTGCTTATGATTGATTGCTGTTAAAAACTCAGAAGACAGCTTTGAAGTTACCATCCCAATGAGATTCTCACAGTTCTATTGCTTATATCGTTGCAGCCTGACTGGCCACAGACTCAACAAGAGAGAAATGCATACATTTTCATAACAGATGCTATGTCCCCAGCTCACAAGTGCAGAAACATTTGTTCTCTACTGCAGAATACATTCAGAAGAACAAAAGAACAAAATTTTCAAAAGTGCACAAGCTATTTAGGAGCCTAATTCAATTTTCAAACATTGACTTTAGGCACTTAAGAGTTCACTATGAGCCTAACTATCATAGTCCAAAGTGGCTTAGCCATTTAGGTACTTTTGAAAATATTCCCCAACCTTTATTTTACAATGACTGTTTTGCATATATGTGGGATGGGGGAGTCAGGGAGAGGAATGGTTGCATTTCTGTGGTGCTCTACATACCTAGTTTTAGTGCAGTTAAACCTTTGTGATGGAACCCGCTGGAGCGGGTTTACATATAACACATTTATCACTCCTTAGAAGTGAGCATCTTCCATTAGACAAGAAGTCTAATTCGCTGTTCAGAACTGCTATTTCACCAAACAAATTATATTTTAGCTACAGGATGATGAAGAAGACAGCCCTTCCTCAATGCCAGTGTCTGTGATACAGCCGACTGCTTTCTTTTGTGTACTACACTTTGACCAAGTTGATGAAGATGACTGACAGCAATGACTGGTCTGACATACAACCTTAAATGCCAAAAGCACTAAATACAGAATGACTGGCTTCTTCAGCAATATCAAACAGATTCTTATATGACCAACCTTTAAAATGGTCCCATTGTTTCACTGATGAGCTAACTTTTTGCCCTCAACTAAACTTTAACAACTAATTGGCAGCTAAAATCAAGACAATCACCCTCATCACTTCACTTTCATCCAGGAAGATTCTCCCAGCTCATATAGCTGATTAATTTAAGTTCATGAACAGAGAGATATTTCAGTAGGTTTCTTTCCTAGTTAGGTGGATATCAGAAGATGGTACCCTGCTAGCAAAAGATTTGGAAAAATTTGTAATACATTTTTTAACTACATTAGTAGTACAACAAACATAACCTGGCAGAGAACAAAGGGAATGGAGAACCGTGGCTCTATATGAAAGACAACAAATTAGAGGAAAGTTGGTGCTATTTCTCAAAGAAAGAAAAGAAGTAAGAATATTGAAGAAAACAAGCAGGAGAGAGGGAGAGACAATAGACAAAATGAATGAGATAGATGAAGATAAAAATGGTAAAAAGATGGAAAAAAATCAAGATAATATTTTTGATTAATGAATTTCAAATATGTTGCTTTATTTTATTTCCCTGCCAGACATCCTCTATTTTATATCTATACATTTGGGGGAAATGATGAGGTAAGTCAGTATTTTGAACATGAATGTAACCTTAATATTTATTACTCTACATTCTGTTGTGAAAAGGTGGGATATAAAGACAGAATAAATAATCCAAAATTAATCAGAAAGCATATAAAATCTCTCCAGCAAATGAACAGCTAGTGGCTTCCAGCTTCCACAGCTGGACCTTGAAAACACTTTCAAATGTTGGCCGCTACACAGTGACCCCAGCTTGAGGTATTATTTTATATTTAAAATATATCAGGGATTGACCAAAACAACAAAGCTTGGATCTGAACGACTACAAAACTCAAAGAGGCTCTGGTGTTGGCCAGTCTCCAATACCTATGGAGATGTAACACTCTCTCTCTCTCTCACACTCTCACTTTATATCTATCTAAATAATGTATGTGTAAAGGATGCCTGTATTATTTTATACTACTACATGTTTGCTACAGAGTTACAATGGGTAAATTCAATCCTCTGTGGTTTTACACATCATCAGGAAATCAAATAATGGCTTTATATAACCTCAACACCAAAACTCAAAAAGTACAGGTGTCAAGACCTTTGAAGATTTACCCCGTCCCTGCTGGGATCAGCTTTCTGGCTTGGCACAAGGCAACAGTGGGAAGCTCCAGGCAGCAAAGTGTACCAAAGATCTTAGAAATGGTTAAGATGACCTTGAAGAACAGGAAGAGGGAATTGTCAAGGTACTGTTCACGGACAGCAAACTAATACAAAGACAGGCCTTCATGTCTACACTGCAATTAGACACCCAGGGATGGCCCGTGCCAGCTGATTTGGGCTTTCAGGACATGGCTAAGGGGCTGTTTAACTTCAGATTAGACTTTCAGGCTCAGGCTGCAGCCAGAGCTCTGGGACCCTCCCCCCTCGCAAGGTCCTAGACTCTGGGCTCCAGCCCAAGCCCAAATGTCTGTCCACATTGCAATTAAACTGCGCCTTAGCCCCAGCCCCATGAGCCCGAGTCAGTGGGCATGGGCCAGCCACAGGTTTTTAATTGCAATGTAGACATACCCTAAGAGTAGGAGAAATTGTGAGATTCTACCCCAGGAGAGGTGAAAACAACAAGCCTCATGTCTGAAAAGGGTGCACTCAGGAGAGACTCGAGAGTGATTGAAGGTGCAACTTTCCCTGTAACTGTGACAATACGACATATATATACACACATAGATACACATATTCCATAAATTATATGCGAGGCTGGTAGTGCCACCTATAATTAAGGTTGCCCAACACATCCTTGTTTTCAGTAGCTTATAATTTTGCCAAACTTTAATCATGTCAGCTGCAATTTTCCATGGTTTCTGACTCAGGCAGATATTTTTTGTGAGGGAGGGGGAAGCAGAGAGGAGGAATTTCCAACCAAAAATAGTTCTGATGTTTTAAAGAACGAGGCTAGGTAAAAATATGCTGCTTTGCCTTGTAAAAAATTTCTGGAGACCATTTCTTTAAAATGCTCTAGTATCCCCATGTTTTGTAGCAGGGACTTGAAATTTGGCAGGAGTTGGCCTGTGTGTCAGGGATGTGCTTCCAGGAAAATCTGGCCACATTTGGTCAGGTGATATGCCTTCAAAAAAAAAATCAGAGCTCACACATGGTCAGTAGAGACTTACTAGAGCTTCACAGCTAAAACCTCCAAATATTCCATGTGTATCAAGCATGCTTAAGCATAGGGCTCAGCAGGACTTTCCCTGCAACTCTGGGCTGCTGGAGGCTGTGCCAGGGGCAGAAATTGGAAGACTGTCTCCTGTATTCTCAAGGACATCCCGAGGCTCAGGCAGCATGGATAAGGAAGCTACCTGATTTGAACACAGAGAGAAGAAGAGCTTTGGGGAGAATGGGAGAAAAACAGACTGGGACAAGGAACCAAGAGTGGAGCTCAAACATGATTGGGACTGTAGATTAATGGGTGGGTTGGATAGGCACTGGGAGCTGGCGGGCAGAGGATTCATTGATTTTAAGGCCAGAAGGGACCACTAGGTCAGCAATCTTCAAACTTTTTGAGGGCCGCATCCCCCCCTTGTCCCTGTCCACACCCACTCACCACCCACCCCGGAGCTAGGACACAGACAGGTGTAAGGGGGCCAAAGTTGGGGCTGGGGACTGAGCCGTGGCCAGGGGCTGAATCTGGGGGCAGAGCCGCAACCAGCCAGCAGTAGGGGCTGGCGGCCAGAATCCATGGCTAGGTGCAGCTCTGCTCCCAGCTCCACCCTAAGCTTGGACAAGGAGCTGGGAGGGAAAAAAACTGGGACTGATTGGGCAATGAGACTAAGGGAATGGAATTGGGTATGACTGGGCAAGGAGACAGATAGGGAGAGCAGGGAGGAGGGGACAGGTTGGAGAAGATAGGACAGAAGGTGTTAAGGTTTGGGGGAAATGGAAAAAGAGTCCGTGCCCACTAGAACACACTCCTTTCCAAGAGCTTGGAACAGAACTCAAGATTCATGAGTTTCACCATTCCCCTACTGTCCGCAAATATCTGTGGCACCCACTGGCAAAGTATGTGTCTCATCCCCCTCTAGTTCTGAACAACACAGAGGCTGACCAGCCTACTAGTGCCATCAGTTACCTTGTTAGCTCAGGTGGCAGAAACGATAGGATTCTGTGATATGCTCTGGCAATGAATCAGGAATTCACAGTAAAGAAAACTTACGTGTTGCAGAAATTGACAGATGTATAGAAAATGAGGCAGGGGATTGCAGGAAGATAAAGGAGAGTCGCATGGTTAAGAAATTAAATGCTTCCCTGGAGAACTGGATTCTATCCCTGCCTCTGCCATAGAGTTTTCCTGTGTGATGCTAGGCAAGTCACTGAAATCAAGCTTTTCACAGGTGGTCACTAACTGTGTATCATCACTGGCTGGGTCCCAGACTTGATACCCTGGGCCTGATTTGCAGAAGTGCTGAGCATTCACATCTGTAACTGCAGACAATGGAAGCTGTGCTATGACCATAGGAAATGCTACATAATGCTAAGTACTCTGAAAAAATCAGGTCTTTGGGTGTCTCAAACAGTCACCCAAAAATAATGGGAACTTTCGACTTCACTCTCGCTGTATCCCATCTGTAAAACGTGGATGATAACCACCTCTCATCTCACTGACATTTTGTGACATTAATTAACTAATGGCAGGTTTCAGAGTAGCAGCCATGTTAGTCTGTATTCGCAAAAAGGAAAAGGAGTACTTGTGGCACCTTAGAGACTAACAAATTTATTTGAGCATAAGCTTTCGTGAGCTACAGCTCACTTCATCGGATGCATCCGATGAAGTGAGCTGTAGCTCACGAAAGCTTATGCTCAAATAAATTTGTTAGTCTCTAAGGTGCCACAAGTACTCCTTTTCTTTTTAATTAACTAATGTTTGTGATGCAGTCTATAGTGGTGAACACCATAGAATAGCTCATGAGGGAATTAGTAAGTCTGTTTTCAGAGCAAGGTTTGATTAGTGTGCGGTAAATAATTGAATAGCTGCTCATTAAGTGAGGAACATATATCCTATGCCTGGAATGAGGCAGAGTCCTCTGGTTAAAAAATGGTATGTGATCATGTAGAATCATAGAATCATAGAATATCAGGGTTGGAAGGGACCCCAGAAGGTCATCTAGTCCAACCCCCTGCTCAAAGCAGGACCAAGTCCCAGTTAAATCATCCCAGCCAGGGCTTTGTCAAGCCTGACCTTAAAAACCTCTAAGGAAGGAGATTCTACCACCTCCCTAGGTAACGCATTCCAGTGTTTCACCACCCTCTTAGTGAAAAAGTTTTTCCTAATATCCAATCTAAACCTCCCCCATTGCAACTTGAGACCATTACTCCTCGTTCTGTCATCTGCTACCATTGAGAACAGTCTAGAGCCATCCTCTTTGAAACCCCCTTTCAGGTAGTTGAAAGCAGCTATCAAATCCCCCCTCATTCTTCTCTTCTGCAGACTAAACAATCCCAGCTCCCTCAGCCTCTCCTCATAAGTCATGTGCTCTAGACCCCTAATCATTTTTGTTGCCCTTCGTTGTACTCTTTCCAATTTATCCACATCCTTCCTGTAGTGTGGGGCCCAAAACTGGACACAGTACTCCAGATGAGGCCTCACCAGTGTCGAATAGAGGGGAACGATCACGTCCCTCGATCTGCTCGCTATGCCCCTACTTATACATCCCAAAATGCCATTGGCCTTCTTGGCAACAAGGGCACACTGCTGACTCATATCCAGCTTCTCGTCCACTGTCACCCCTAGGTCCTTTTCCGCAGAACTGCTGCCGAGCCATTCGGTCCCTAGTCTGTAGCGGTGCATTGGATTCTTCCATCCTAAGTGCAGGACCCTGCACTTATCCTTATTGAACCTCATTAGATTTCTTTTGGCCCAATCCTCCAATTTGTCTAGGTCCTTCTGTATCCTATCCCTCCCCTCCAGCGTATCTACCACTCCTCCCAGTTTAGTATCATCCGCAAATTTGCTGAGAGTGCAATCCACACCATCCTCCAGATCATTTATGAAGATATTGAACAAAACGGGCCCCAGGACCGACCCCTGGGGCACTCCACTTGACACCGGCTGCCAACTAGACATGGAGCCATTGATCACTACCCGTTGAGCCCGACAATCTAGCCAGCTTTCTACCCACCTTATAGTGCATTCATCCAGCCCATACTTCCTTAACTTGCTGACAAGAATGCTGTGGGAGACCGTGTCAAAAGCTTTGCTAAAGTCAAGAAACAATACATCCACTGCTTTCCCTTCATCCACAGAACCAGTAATCTCATCATAAAAGGCGATTAGATTAGTCAGGCATGACCTTCCCTTGGTGAATCCATGCTGACTGTTCCTGATCACTTTCCTCTCCTCTAAGTGCTTCAGGATTGATTCTTTGAGGACCTGCTCCATGATTTTTCCAGGGACTGAGGTGAGGCTGACCGGCCTGTAGTTCCCAGGATCCTCCTTCTTCCCTTTTTTAAAGATGGGCACTACATTAGCCTTTTTCCAGTCATCCGGGACTTCCCCCGTTCGCCACGAGTTTTCAAAGATAATGGCCAAGGGCTCTGCAATCACAGCCGCCAATTCCTTCAGCACTCTCGGATGCAATTCGTCCGGCCCCATGGACTTGTGCACGTCCAGCTTTTCTAAATAGTCCCTAACCACCTCTATCTCTACAGAGGGCTGGCCATCTCTTCCCCATTTTGTGTTGCCCAGCACAGCAGTCTGGGAGCTGACCTTGTTAGTGAAAACAGAAGCAAAAAAAGCATTGAGTACATTAGCTTTTTCCACATCCTCTGTCACTAGCTTGCCTCCCTCATTCAGTAAGGGGCCCACACTTTCCTTGGCTTTCTTCTTGTTGCCAACATACCTGAAGAAACCCTTCTTGTTACTCTTGACATCTCTTGCTAGCTGCAGCTCCAGGTGCGATTTGGCCCTCCTGATATCTTTCCTACATGCCCGAGCAATATTTTTATACTCTTCCCTGGTCATATGTCCAACCTTCCACTTCTTGTAAGCTTCTTTTTTATGTTTAAGATCCGCTAGGATTTCACCATTAAAGATCCGCTAGGATTTCACCATTAAAGATGACTAAAGATGTAATTAAAGCGTGTGTCATATTTAGAGCTGTGCCAAGAAAGGTAATTCTGGCTCATGGAGGATTTCAATATTTTGAAATTCTGTTTCATTCCAAATTGGAACCAACCCCAAGTATTTTGAAATTCTCCACAAAAGGGGAATGGAGCCCCAGCTCAGGGGCAGTCCATCTGGTAGATTGCCCTGGAAGTCACAATCACTGGGAGTCTTGTCTGTCAAGGTGACAGAAGCCTGGAAGTCAGCACACAAGGCTTCTGGGCTACCCATCATTCCACCTGGTGGGCTGAAGAGCTCCCACAAGCCTGGGAGCATTGGCGCTGGCATAGGTCCACCCATGCAAAGCTCATTACAGAATCAAGGTTTCAAACAACACAGAGTTAGTTCCCGTCAGTTCACATATGGGAGATTCCCATTACAACCATTACAAAACTTTATATTTAAAATAAATATAATTTTGATTTTGATTAAAAACTAAGTGTCAGCCATTACAACTTTCCATTACGTATTTGTTTTTGGTTTATTAGAGAAGGAAAAGCCAGACTGTAAAGAAAGAAAATACAGTTTTCATATACCTATTTTAGTCTGTAAATATTTATATTTATTTCTGCATAACAGACTCAAGATTCCTAACATTTCCTGGTCAAGAAGCATTTCCAGGAAAAGGCACAGAGCTATAACCTGAATGTCTTCACATTTTGAACTTTAAACTCACTTATGGTTACTGTTCCTCAGAGCTCAAGGCAACATGTCATTTCTCAAGAAACTTAACAACTGACACTACAGCAATCATATTTAACCACTTTTTCTAAACCAAAACTGGGCAGCTCTTATCTTTTTTCTACAAGCATATCTAGGAGTCAAGGCCATACTAACCAGTCTGGTTGCATGGTGGTGCCCTGCTGTGGTTACAGAAAGGATACCTAATGTCTGGAAATACATGGGCATTGTTATTTCAGAATATAGCAGAAATTAGGTGCATACAATGGTGATGAGCTTGGTCTCAGATGGCCACAACTCTCCTCAACAATACCTATTGAATGAACTAGGACAAGAAATAATGGTGATCAGCTGTACAGTAGGTCTATGAGATATTTAACAGTAGATTCAAAACAAAGGAAAGTAGGGAAAGATCGGAGCCAACAGAAATCAATAAAACAACAGGGTGGGATAAAGCCCGTGTTGAGACTCTGACCGGACTTCTATCCAGAAGCAATAGTGGTATATGTTTAAAAACAGCAAATGTATAATAAGATTTGTTGAGATATTTCATTCAATATCTGAAGAATTAACGATAGCTCTGCTTAAAGTTTAGCACTGGGAAAGAGCATTAGACCAGAGTATCCTGAACGGTAATCCTTTTTAGCACTTCTGGATACTTTATAAGTATTGATGTTTCTTTTAACCCATTAAATGTGGTGAAACACCTTCTACAGGGTTTGTTTTGTTGTGTTTGTTTAAAAACACACACTTCAATTAAAAATGCCAAAATTTAAAAGTAAAGATAATTATTAAGCCCAGGAATTCCTCAAACAGCAGGTACCATACTGTATTGCCACAACGCTCCCTCTCCTACAGTTCTAGCTACACTTATGACAGTTATTTCAAGTATACACATTACTATTCATTTTTAAATCTAATGAATTCAAATACAGAGTGAATAGATTGCACTGAAATGCACTGAAATTTGCAGTGCCTAGCAGGACATACTATAAAACAATTTCGCTTCCCATAATGGTAAATAAATATAAATTATACATTTACAATACTTATATATATATATATAACTCTCAACAAGCTTTACTAAAGAGTACAATAGAACTTAAGTATGTAACAAACAGAATATTTTAGAAATGTGATAGGATTCTATAGAATATACTTTCAAAAAGAATTACATTGAATAGAGATTGATACTTTCAATGAGTGCTCACAACCACTACAGAATTTTAAAACAAGGATATAATGTATTTCTATGGGGTGGTTTAAAACACCTATACAATGGTTATCGTTTTATATTAAATTGTATAGAATGTTCCCATAAAAGTAAACTGACTGCACTTCAGTGTAGGTTTAGAAACAACATAGAAATCAGAGCTATAAGCGATTCCTTAGGTTATTTAGTCAGACCGATTGCCTCTCGGACTTAAAATGCTACATAGCTGCTCTTCAGCTCCCAATGCTACCATAAAACTTACATTAAAATATTTTATCCCTATTCATCTCTGCCTGTTTTGTTCAAATTAGGCTATGTCTACACTACCCTGCAGTTTGACCTTCAGGGTGTGAATAGCAGCACCCACAGTGATGTGCTGTAACCCCTCCATGTGGATGCAAACTAAAAGATTGCTAGCTCACATAAATGTAATTCTCTTCTAACATCACTACATTAACATGAACTAGGAACTTCTTAGTTCACACCCTCAGCATCCACATAGGGTTGTTAAAGTGCAGCACTTTGTGGACCTGTGGGGCAACATAGACAAACTCTCAGTCTAAGCAGAAACTTAGCACAACAGAGATACTATGTTTTTAAAAGACACTTCAGGTAGAGATGCCAAGTGATTTGCAGCTTGGATGGCCTCTCCTACAGTTCCTGCAGGAACTGAGTAAAACAGGAGAACTACTCCTCCTACTCTCCCCTGCAGTATTTCCAGAAAGTGCTGATAAAATATTTATCAACTCCTTTATGTTCTTCCTTCTTCAATCACTTCTTAGAAGACATTTCAAAGAAAGGAAAGAAACAATGGAATAATGCCTCCTTTAAACTAAATACAATATACTTCATCTGAAGTTGCAAAAAAACCCCTTCAAATAATGGATGAAGAATAACAAATCCCTAAACCAAACCTCCATAATAGTGACTCACAGATTTATCAACAGACAATGCCAACAATTGCCTGAAAACTAAGTGATGACGTACAACTCAAAAGATCATGAATGTTCTCCTCAGATTGGAGGAGGGACAATGGAATATGGGTGAAGCCATAAAGTTGTTCCCTGTTTTTGTTTTGGTCTGTAAATATAATTCAAAAAAGCACTGCTACATTGTCCATTAAATCTCAATTTTCCTTCATCTCAAGGCATTCAATATATCATATTGCATAGACAGTGTTTTAGACATGAATATCTGTTCCAGGATTTAGAGAAGTAATACTGAAAAAAACAGGGATCATTTTTGCAGAATTGAATTGAATAGGATAATCATTCAGGTGAAGTCCAAGAATCTCCAAAAAACACATACTACATTTGAGAGAGACAAGGTGGGTGAAGTAATATATTTTATTGGACCAATTTCCAACATGGCTATAACACTGCACACTACAGTTAACATGTTCACCTGACTTCAGTACACCAACAAGTCCCAAACCTCCAATTCTGATTTTCAAGTGATCAAAACCTATCAATCACCACTTTATTTTGGTTTAGAAATTCTTCATGTATAACATAATATTCAGAAATAATACTTTCCAGACTGGCTACTCTGCCATCTACTTATTTTTTCCTAAAATTTCTTTTTAAAATAACCCAAAATTTACATTTTCCTATTACAAATTACATTTTCTTGCAAAATGTCAATACATTGACATTCTAAGCTGTGTGTCACAGCTGCATAAAAATTTATATATGCATTGTCTGGGTATATGGAAAGAAAGGCAGGAGACACTTAATATGGATTTTAATCAGGCCACAACTTTATTATATAGATGTTTGGGACTACCCTGCAGATAAAGTGTACAGTGCAGGCAAATCCATGTTTATTCAAATCATTACCCAGGGCTTCCACCCCTTCATTTTTCATCCAGGTCCCTCCAGCCAACCCATGGCTTTGACCTTACCATCTACCCCCCTCATAGGAGGGGTAAGGTGGCTATGAGAACAGGGGGGTTGGCTCCTTGCTCTACCAATCACAGGAATCCCCAACCCTCCTCTCCTGTTCTGTTCCTTTATCCAACACCTCCTTTAAAGACCTTTACCTGGCCATTTATCTGGTCACTGGATGCCTTCCCTATGGAGTACCTGCACTGGACATCCGCCCCACACTTACAAAATAAGTTGCGACATATAGCCTACCCTCTTTTCTTCTTACCAGAAAAGGTCATCCCTGACATCTGCTGTAGGGAAGGCAAAAAAACCTCACTCCACTGAAGCCAATCTGGTAGTACAGAAAAAATTCCTTCCCAGACCCCCTTAAAAAAGAGCGACTAGCTCAATGCCTACTGCTAGTCCTAACCCAACCTGATATTTGCCTCCATTAGGGAACTGAGGGTGGGTTCCTTATCTACAGACTTACTCAGAGAGAAGCCCTGCCTTGTTTAAGTATATGGACATAATCAGGTGGACACACAATATGTTTGGGGACATGTTGCACCTTTATGGCCTTCAGACTTCACATTCCTGGGGTGGGGGGGTGGGTCAATGCCACAAAGCTGACCACCGTTCACCTTTTGCAGCAGTCTCTGATCTCACTCCTCCACACACCCGACCATAAAGCACAGCTGCCTTCCCTCAGCAAGCTCAGCCAACGTTTGCCCCGCTTTAAGTGCGGTGCAGTCATTGTTTGGTTCCAGGACAGTAGAGAGATGACTGGGTGAGGTAATATCTTTTATTGTATGACCTTCTGTTGGTGAGAGAGAAGATGACACTGTGTAAGATTCAAAGCTTGTCTCTCTCACCAACAGAAGGTGGTCCAATAAAAAAATATCACCTCACCCACCTTCTTTCTAGAAATTTATGGTCACTTCTGAAAGAAACTACTTCAGCTATTCTATAAAGAAAGAGGTGGCTTCATTTGCTGTTATACAAGGCTTAAGAGGTAGAGGAGGAATCTCTCTCTAAACAGGATTCTAGGGCAATTTGGGTATTCTGAGCAGACAAACTACAGTAGCTTTCATAAGTCTCTTCCCTTAAGCACCACCATCTCCAGCAGTCGGTAACATAAAATCTCATCTATGTGCACTATTTTTTTTAAACAAAAAGAGGCCATTTTTAAGGCATGCAATGACCTGAATAATGCTTCTTGTGCTACATTTCCAGCTGTGCAAAACCCTTAAACAGACGGCACTCAAGAATCTTTGACTGGATCACCAAAATGCTTTCTAGCATCTGCAAAAATTCAGCCAAACTAGACTGACCGATGGAGTTTCAGAGTGACAAATACTGATTTTATGAGTTTGAGTGGAAACTAGGCAAAAGTCTTCTTCCAAAGGTTTCACACAAAAACAAGAAAAACTTGTGAGTTTCTCTCAAATTTTGTTTTGAGATTTTTAGTTTGAACTTGAAACAAAGTAAAATTCATGATATACAAACCCACAAAAGACTCAACATGAAAACAAGTTCACACCGAACAGCTGTGAACATAATCCATGAAGTTTCATCCAGCTGTAGCTACAAAATCAGGTTCTAGCCATCTCTCCTAAAACTATTTTCATTCTAGTTATGCCACATTGTTTCTCACCATTCCTATAATCCCTTCTGCTTCCAAAAGGAAACCGTGGAAGTCTTGAATCAATTAAAAAATACATTATGAGTTCCATCACAACTGGAGTTGGTTAACAACTCAGAATCTGAAGATCTGCATGTGATGCAAAATCATCAGGCTATGGGGTTTTTTTCTCTCATCACCTATGTTTATTTATGTAGTACATTGTTTAAACCCCAGAGAAAATAATCTTGATGCAGAGTGAATGAACAGTGACAACTCTCAATTTTTAGTGGAATCTCCAGCTTTTTCTTATCTTTAGAAGTTTGATGTGTATACTCTATATCAGGAAACTCAAAGATCCTCATTAAATCAATGTGATGCATTGTTCTAAATTTATAAGTTGATCTCCCTGTGTTTCAACTTTGCTAAAGTGCATTTTGTAGAACTGACAAATAATTCACATATGTGAACTCGGTACTATTTATCTTCACGATAAAACAAAGAATCCATATGGTAGATGTCTCACACTGCTTTTAGACAAAGCTTTCATTTCTTCTCCTCACATCTACGATTTCTTAATCAACTAGATAATTTGGGCTGTTTTTTATACAAAATTAGGTTTTCTGCACCATTTAAGAGCAAGCTTACTGACAAAGAACAAACAAAACTTTTGATATACATTTGCAAAAATGCTGCTAATACAAAGCTTGCATACCAAGTTTTAAATCAGCGATTATTAGAAGTGTTATGGTAAAAACAAATGAAAAACTGGGTTTATAATGGAAGTACAATTTGGTCCCTAACTAAAATGATAAAAGTATCATCAACTAATTACAGCTTCTGGCTCACAAAATGAATGACAGTGCCCTAGACAGGCAGCAAGGGAGAAGCAGAAGAGTAAAGAATGGTGTAAGTGCTGAGCAAAATCAATAATAATATACAGTATTCAGTCTTTATTATTATTGTTCAGCAAAAAAAAAATTCCCACTGGCAATCTTTTCAGTTTTAGATAGTACCTCAACAAATCACTCTTGTACAGAATTTCAATTATTACTTTCAAATGAAAGAAAAGGAGTACTTGTGGCACTTTAGAGACTAACAAATTTATTTCAGCATAAGCTTTCGTGAGCTACAGTTCACCCACTGAATTCATCCGATGAAGTGAGCTATAGCTCACAAAAGCTTATGGTCTAATGATTTGTTAGTCTCTAAGGTGCCACAAGTACTCCTTTTCATACACACTGTAACAAGAGTGATCACTTAAGGTGAGCTATTACCAGCAGGAGAGCGGGGTGGGGGGAGGGAGAAACCTTTTGTAGTGATAATCAAGGTGGGCCAGTTGACAAGAACGTCTGAGGAATAGTGGGGGGTGGGGTAGAGGGGGGGAATAAACATGGGAAAATAGTTTTACTTTGTGTAATGACCCATCCACTCCCAGTCTCTATTCAAGCATAAGTTAATTGTATCCAGTTTGCAAATTAATTCCAATTCAGCAGTCTCTCCTTGGAGTCTGTTTTTGAAGTTTTTTTTGTTGAAGAATTGCAACTTTTAGGTCTGTAATCGAGTGACCAAAGAGATTGTAGTGTTCTCCAACTGGTTTTTGAATGTAACAATTCTTGATGTCTGATTTGTGTCCATTTATTCTTTTACGTAGAGACTTGCCTTTACTGATCACTCTCTTGTTAAGTGTGTATGGTAACACCCATTGTTTCATGTTCTCTATGTATATAAATCTCCCCACTGTATTTTCCACTGAATACATCCAATGAAGTGAGCTATAGCTCACGAAAGCTTACGCTCAAATAAATGTGTTAGTCTCTAAGGTGCCACAAGTACTCCTTTTCTTTTTGCGAATACAGACTAACATAGCTGCTACTCTGAATACTTTCAAATGAAACTATTTTTGTCACCTGGGGTAAAAAAAATTAAAATTAAATTCTCTGCCATTTTTGCATTTCAGCATATAGGTAAGGGGTCTTTCATCTGCCTCCTCTTATTCCAGAGTGCATAATTTCTTCAAAACTTGCTTTTCACTGATTTTAAAGGTACTTCTGAACAGCAGAGATTCTGCATAAGAACACTAAGGAAGAAACCTTGCAGTGCCCTTCACTTACAAAAATAATGTCTACTACCATCATGCTATACATTCTTTCTAATAGGGTTATAGTAGCAGTGGACTGATTTATGACTGGAAAGATTATTCAAATCCCATCTAATGGAATGCAGATGGAAAAAACAAACAGAAGGAAGAAAATACTAGAAGGAAAATCAGGAAGTATGGTCTTGGGGCTAAAACAAATGATCGGAAGGTCTCTTCTACTCCTGATTCTGTCATGGATTTCTTGTGTTACCTAGGGGAAGTTACGTAACCTTCACATGCCTTAGTTTCCTTACTGCTAAATGAGTCTACTTCTAAGTGGTGTTGTGAAATTTAATAAGCTATTTGTAAAGTGCTTTGAGATCGTGGAATGGAAGGAACCATGTGTAAAAGTATTATAGATTACATTACAGACTGAGGGCATACAAGACCCTGACAAAGTAAGTGTTCAAAGTGCATCTATCATTACACATTGTAATGATTAGAGAAAAATATGTCAGTATCATCATCCATTGTCCATATTCAAGTTTACCAAACACCAGGTTCTCTACATCAGTGGGTTTAAATCTATTTTCATTTGTGGACCCCTAAAAAATTCAAATGGAGGTGCAGACCCCTTTGGAAGTCTTAGACATAGTCTTTGCACCCCCAGGGGTCCGTGGACCACAGGTTGAAATCCACTGCTCTACATGTCATTTAGCAATAAACATTTTACAAACTTTGTCTGAAAGTAATTTTTAAAAGAAGGAGCACCTTTTCAGAGAGAGTATCTCTTCATTTTAATTCAGGCTCCTACTTGGTTGTTGACTGAGCCCCTATCCCATCCCACACAGAATCCTTTTGCCCAAGTTTCGGATTGCTTTCAACCCAGGCTAACTGGTCTGGCCGGGGCACTATGTAGTATTATCGTAGTGCCTAAAAGCCCCAGTCATGGACCAGGATCCCATTGTGCTAGGCACTGTACCTACACAGTACAAAAAGACAGTCCCCTGCGTTAAGAGCTTACAATCTAAGGGTTGGAGTCAGACGTACAGGAGAGTATAAGACAAAATTAATCAGCATGATAGGCAGCACATCAACAATACAGTGGTATAGGTTAGAGCCCAGATGAGGCTTTTACTCAGGGTGGTAATCCACCCACTTTGCAGCGAGGGTACAGATAAAATTGTTCAGTGGTGTTGGTCCTTTAGCGTTTTCCCACTATTCCCCATGTGCCCAGGAGGACATGTAAGTTCTCCTGAAATTCACTGGGAAAGAATCATAAAATAGTTCAGCTTACTCTGCATAAAGAACCATGGGATATGTGTCCTACAGACCCACATGGGTGAGTGCAACACCAGTGAAGACACGGTAACTCAGGTAGGGCTTTGCTGTGTGGCTGCTCACTGAGAACCAGTAGAACCAGATTACATTAACCCAGATGCTCAGATCCTAGGGTCAATCACCCAAGTTAACTCAGCAGTGAAGACATACCCTTGAAGAAGCTCCCCTTGAACAACACAAGCTATAGTTACCTGCAAGGCCATCAGCCCAACTAGCTTAAACACTTCAAATATTGAGGGCTACAGGCCAAACCAACATGTCAAAGGCCTGCACAACACGTGGTCCATACAAAAATGGCCATGGACCATACCAACCACAAACATTCCCTTTATAAGCACACATGGCAAGGCAATTGCTCATTCTCCAAACCACCATCCTTTACATAGGTCAAATAAATCCCCTGATATACACCAACAATCATAAGCACTCACAACTCTGAGGTTGTGTGCACAATGGGTGTATGTGCATTTTCTGGTTCTACTGACCTTTGAATATTTGGCCCTTAAAGTGAGAAATGAAACACAAATACAGAAGAAATATAAACAGTACAAATAAGTTGTTTGGAAATTTGTTTGAGCTCCTCAAAGGGGGTTCAAATGATCAGGTATGTTAACCAATAAAAACATCTGTGGTTCACGAAAGTGCAGTCCAGATACATTCAATGCAGGCATCTCATGAGGTATAGATGCCTATCTGATTTATGCAGCACTCTTCCATATATGTCTGATCATGCACAGCTAAAAAAAGAAGCCAAAAGTTTTGAGCATTACAAAATATTTGTTTCTTTACATAAGCAATTCAGAGAGTCAGAAAGAATGATTACAATGTTCTCACCTTTTTATTTTACGCTACAGAGTTCCACAGCAAAGATTTATAATACTCACTTCCCCCTTTTATACCAAAACACAAACATTGAAATACACACTCCCAAACTATTCCAGAAAGTGAGAAAACACGTTACATCTTGTACATCCACCAAAACCAGGTGAAATTGCAATGTGAGCCATAAGAAGTAGGAAACGTTTCAGGAAGCAGTGATGTTCCATATATTGAAAAGGCACCCACCGTATTTTAAAAGCCCCTCCTTTATAACACTTGGAAATCCAAAATACAGCAAATTTCCTATAACTGGCTCCAGTATGACATTGCATAATTCTGAGCAAAACGAGTTATGGAAAACTTTAGTGGTTTTACTATTATACAGACATGACAAGTGTCATGCACTTCATGAAACTCACAAATGCAGGCCTCCCGCCCACATTCCCAGATGAATGTTAAGCATTCAACCCATCTGTAGGAATGACTTACAATTGTGGCTCACATGGTGGCACCTGCTGAGCAAGCAGCCAAGTGATCTCTGTTGTGATCACTGCTGGATCTGAGTAAGAAAAGAGCAAACAAGAGGAGAGGGCAAGCAGCAGCATATCACAGTCATATCAGAGACCAAAGGTGGTGGGAAGCCTAGCCCTAGGCTCCATGACCCAGCTATCAGCCAGTCTCCTTCTCCCCTCAATAGGTCTTCATCTTTCACACAGCCACCCTACTCCTTTATCCCTGTCATGGGGTGCTCTACTCACCACTGGGTGGTGCTCCCTTGGGCGATTCTGGGTATTAGCTTTGCCTGGTTCAGCACCCCCTTCGTGCTCTTCCACAATCTGCAGCTCTCCCCCCAGTCACAGAGTCTTTGCACAGCTGGTTCACGACTCAGACCTCTGGCCAGGTCAAGCTGTGGTTCCCCTTCTGGGAGGAGGGGCGGTGTAACTTCCAAGTCTCTCCAGACAAGCAGCATTCAACAGTCCTCATGCCCGCTGCCCTCACTTATCACTCCTTCCATGACTCAGGGAGCCTGCTAGTTAACTGCCCCCGGCAATACCACTTGGCAGTGGTTAGTAGGGAACTCAGGCCAGAGGCGCCAGAATCCATGTGGCCATCCCCCCCCACTTCTAAAAGTGGCAGGGCTATACTAGCCCACTTTTTAACACAGGCATAATTTGGGAGGCAGTGGGCATGTTGCCCCCAAAACTGTGATCAGCACCCTGGCTGTGAAGCGCAACCCCTTCCTGTGGCGCCAGCCTCTTCCCATGGGGGGACTGAGGTGGGCCTTAGGCCCCCCTCGCCATGAGACCTCCGCCCCGGCTCCTCCTCTTCCCATCCCCAAAGACCTCGTCCCCCTTGGCCAGGCCGGAAACCAGAGTTGGACCATGGTAAGAGCCACCCAGATAGCCCAAGCTGCTGTGGGGAGCCCCGGACCCTCCACATGCCCTGGGCAGCGAGCCAGGGTGCCTAAGAGTAGCTCCTCACCTGTCTTGCCACCACCCAGGGCAGATGGAGTGTCCAGGGCTCCCCACAGTGACCTGGGATTCTGGGGACTCTCACCATAACCTGGCCCCAGCTTCCGGCCTGGCCAGGGCATGGGGCCACCAGGGGGGAGGAAGAGTAAAAGCTGGGGTGGGGCCACAGAGAGAGTGCCCTCTATTCTGAGTTCTAGTCCAGGGTCCTTTACAAAGCCATTAAGGATGCCAGCTTCCCTAACATTACTGCTATTATCCCTGGACTACTTCATAGCTTGCTTCCACTCTTTCTAGTCAGACTCCACTCTCCTAGGGTCTACTAGGTCTCGGGGATTCCTATCTCTTCTTAGAGTGACTGCCACTGTTCACCCTGCAGCCTTTTTCTGTTGCCAGCCTATTAGCCTCACCTGTCCTCTCACAAGTGAGCTTACTTCCTTTAGTGACCTCCTCCTAGCCTAAATCTCTCCCCATTTGTCACATCATTGGTTGATTGGGCTTACTGGCCTAATTCAATCCTCTTAAGGCCCTCCCCATCACAATCTCCCATACTCTCTCAGTTCTCAAAGTGCCTACATCCACCAGTGTCCCCTGGACATCCCCTAAAAACCTCTCATCCACAGCTGTTCCCCTAAACTGTCAAAGTGGGATATCTGGACTACCGCTATCCTCAGTCATCCAGCTGCTTTCATGGACACACCTGCAAACCCAGTTGCCCCCACCTTCCATCACTATGCTTGCTTCCCATCTTTCTCAACTTTGACACTGCCCCAAACACACATTTACCCCTCCCAGAGGTAGCTCCCTATCACCCAGCTACCTCCCTGGACATCTCCACAATCCTAGATTTCCACTTCTGACAGCTTCCCACCCAGCACCCAACTACTCTCCAGAAATCCTTCAGCACCTACCCAACCTAGAATAGAATATCAGCGTTGGAAGGGACCTCAGGAGGTCATCTAGTCCAACCCCCTGCTCAAAGCAGGACCAATCCCCAACTAAATCATCCCAGCCAGGGCTTTGTCAAGCCTTGACCTTAAAAACATCTAAGGAAGGAGATTCCACCACCTCCCGAGGTAAACCATTCCAGTGCTTCACCACCCTCCTAATGAAAAATTTTTTCCCAATATCTAACCTAAACCTCCCCCACTGCAACTTGAGACCATTACTCCTTGTTCTGTCATCTGGTACCACTGAGAACAGTCTATATCCATCCTCTTTGGAACCCCCCTTCAGGTAGTTGAAAGCGGCTATCAAATCCCTCCTCATTCTTCTCTTCTGCAGACTAAATAATCCCAGTCCCCTCAGCCTCTCCTCATAAATCATGTGCTCCACACACCTGCCACACAGTTTTGTGCAGCTTGTTGTCCCCCCAACCACTGGTTGTGGTAGGATATGTTGACCATAAGGTGAAATTTCTGGTCATAAACAACTTCTTTGCAAATATCCAAATTATTCAATGAACTAATGTGCATGTGTGTAAATTTTTCACTGAATATACTTGGAAACTTGTATACTGGCTTTAGTGGTTACACTGTTAAATAAATATTACTAATGGTTCTGGAAACTAGGTGTATTATTTTTATTTGGAAATTTGTATACTGCATTTCATGGTTAAAATAAAAAATAATATTCCTATTATAACCAGTATACTGATTTCTCCATGACACTAACAAAACTGGTATACCAGTGTAATCAAACACAACATCTTACAGTAGCATACTGTTACAAAGTATTACTTACAAAAAACACAAGTATAAAACCAATTGTATTAAACCCCAGCAGAAAGAATAAAGTAAATGGGGGAAAAAATCACAAGACAATATCTCCTGGTTTGGATATTCAGGTTTACAAAAATGCTATTCACTTTGGCTACTAATGATTTATATAACAAGTCCACTGTATCTGCAAATGGTTGTCAGGTCTGCACTGGTGTTTTTATCCATGTACATGTTAGAAACACAGTACAAGGATATATTCAAACAATCCTGTCAGCTACACAGTAAAATAAAATATATTTAAGTAGACATCTAATGCACTTAGAGATGGATCTAGCAGAAACACCGTTCTCCAACTCTGGAAACCCCTTCTTCAAACAATATATATTCCAATTCTTATATCTACTTGTCGATATAGTTCAGCGTGGTTGGCGCTGCTTTTATGCTTCTCTGACACAGACAATACCGATGGTTGCAGTTTGTCAGTTTTGCAGGGAGAGTTTACAGCAAGAGCCAAAGTGGCTCCCCGCAATCGGGGATTGCCATGTTCTGTTATCTGAAGATGCCATAGAAGATGGTGTTCAGCATCCATGCTAGCCTAAAGGAAAAAATAAATCTCATTATCTCCTATATCTTTGCTAAAAACTGCAGCTTTGTAGGCCGAGATGGGCAAAGAATAACAAGTACAGCAGCATTAAAATCAGCTAGTAAAACGCATAAATTTGATGAAAAAAATCACTTAAAGTCATTCTACTTTAACTAAAATTAACTTTAGTAAATCAATAAGCAAAACATTATTTAAAAAAAATATATGAGAAACTTTGGATTAGATTCTCTGGGCTATAGCCCCAAAGAGCCATTCCAGCAGTCTGAGAGCAGGCAGGTGCAATGGGATACTGACCATGCCCTCTTTGCCCTCTACCATTGACCAAGAAGTGCCACTATACCACTACAGGACACCTCAATGCAGAGGTAGTAAGGTGGTGTTATGGCTATGTCTGTCTGGCTCTTGTGGTGACACAAAGCTCCCTGTTCGTGCCAGTGAATCAGGCCCAATATCTCCATTATTCAAAACGCTATACTTATACTCTGCTTATCCATGTTTCTGGTAGAACTGTAAGGATTCATCCCTTCTCCCCCACTTTAAACTTTCACCTTCAGAGGGCCAACTCTGGACAAGATTCCCTTTGGAACTCAAAAGTTCTGTTCCTTAGCTCCTAGTCCTTAGCTGCTAATGAGCGAGGAATTCCCTTCCACTCGGGGGCCAAGGGTGCTGGAACAATTTGTATAGTGGGGGTGCTATAGGGTGACCAGATGTCCCGATTTCATAGGGACAGTCCCGATATTTGGTGCTTTTTCTTATATAGTCTCCTATAACCCCTCCTATAACACCCTCTGTCTCAATTTTTCACACTTGCTGTCTGGTCACCCTAGGGTGCTGAGAGTCATTGAACCAAACTGTAAACCCTGTATATAATGGAAACCACTTCAAGCCGGGGGTACAGCAACACCACTTGTTCCAGCACTTATGTCAGGGGCTGATCCGAATTATCTCTATTCCTCCTGCTCTCTAGACCTAGTCATTGAACATGACTGGCATAGTAGCCACTGGACTGATCATGTTTTGCAGCTAATTATATGCCATTGTCATTAGTAATATTCTTTTCTTTAATGCATGCTATAGTGCGTGTCTTCTGTAAATTATACTGCATTATGGTTCATTTTGAAATATATTCTGGATTTGACATCTGTTATGTATTTGGCTAGACACACTGTACTGAATGAGAATGAAGCAAAGAAGAAATTCTCAATATAGTTTATTGACAAGCTCAGTTATTTTAGATTACTTGGTATAATTCTAAGCAAACAGAATTCTGATGTGTCTGTTTTAAATTTTTTTATTGGTATAACCAAATAAAAGTACATATGACATATGAATATAAAATGAAAAAAAACTGGCAGCAAACATCCAATTCGTATTCACCACAGCAAACAGTTATATTACATAGTCATGATAGCGAGTCCATAGCGAAGGTTGTAACTCTTTCCATTATAAATCCATTTTGACCTTCTACTTTATAATTCTTTTATACTCAATATTTTGCATATGTGGTATCCTACCAGAAGAGGGTTTTTTTCTTGCAAAGTTTGAGGTTAACTGAACAATACACTTGGGACAGTGCAGAAGAGGGTTTGAAAAACAAATAGACCTCTCACTTTTTTGAACAGTCTTCTCACTTTCTTTTCTAATGGAATAGCTCAAAACCAGCTTGTTCTAGAAATTCCAGGATTATTTTACAAGGAATAATAGTTCTTGTGAGTATTTTTGATAAATTATGGGTTTAACTTTGGAATCTTAACAAAGCCTAATAATCTATTCCGAGGACTAACTCTGCAGGCACAGCCAGCACACTGCTTAAACTCCGGAACCTAAATAGCCAGATTCAAGGACTTTCTGTTTTGACTTTATGAATCTCTAAGATCAGCTCCTGCACGTACGGAAAGCGGCAGAAAAGCAGGTCTGCTTCTGCTGCTCCCCATGTTCCTGAAGATGTGTAAAACAGAGTACAGAAAGTCCTCCTCAACCCTCCCCACTTTCCTCAATCTCACTTCAGTAACCTGGGAGTACGAAAATTAACAGCAGCATCAGACAGGCAAGTGCAGAGGATTTCTACAGGAAGCAAAGAGGAAGAGTGGGTGATATACACATTCAAAAAGTATCACTGTAATTCAATGATAGTAAAAATAAACTGAAACAAATAAAGGATATCCCTAAATAAAAATGAGTTAAAGATAATTACTTAAAATAAACAAATTAGAAGGTAACAGTTCTTAAAGTCAGGAAATTCAGAATTAAGAGTCTGAAAACAACCTTATCGTAACTTAAGCCAAGAAAACCCCCTCTACCCAATTCAACAGCCCACTGGATAGTGAGAAATAGGAGTTCCTGTCTCTTATTTTCACCTGAACATTCTATGAACACCAACAGAGAGAACACAATATCCCATCCACAGTTCTACTAGGAGCTGGACAACCTAATAACGTCAACCACCTTCCCAGCTACACAATTATTGGAAAATCCGACTATTTCTCAAATGCTGTCCTTTTACTACTCCTCACATACTAAACCACTATATAATTACTATATATTTGCATCTTCTCCTGACTCATATCATCACCTGTAACAACATCAGTTTGCTTTTGATTACACAACATTTTAATCCAGGGGTGGGCAAACTTTTTGGCCCGAGGGCCACATCTGGGAATACAAATTGTATGGCAGGCCACGAATGCTCACAAAATTGGGATTGGGGTGCAGGAGTGGGTGAGGGCTCTGGTTGGGGGTGTGGGATCTGGGGTGGGCCCAGAAATGAGAAGTTCAGGGTGCGGGAGGGGGCTCCAGGCTGGGGGGGAGGACGGGGGAGGGAATGAGGAGTTTGGGGTGTAGGAAGGTGCTCTGGGCTGGAACCAAGGTGTTCGGAGGGTGGGAGGGGGATCACGGCTGGGGCAGTGGTGTAGGAAGAGTGCAGGTTCTGGCTGGGGGTGCGGGCTCCGGGATGGAGATGGGGATGGGGATGAGGAGTTTGATGTGCAGAAGGGTGCTCCAGGCTGGGACTGAGGGGTTTGGAGGGCGGGAAGAGGATCAGGGATGGGAAAGTGGGTTGGGGAGTGGGGAGAGGCTCAGGGGCACAGGCCCCGGGCAGCGCTTACCTCAAGCAACTCCTGGAAGCAGCGGCATGACCCTTCTCCCGCTCCGACGCAGAGGCACAGCTGGACAGCTCTGCATGCTGCCCTATCCGCAGGCTCTGCCCCTACAGCTCCCATTAGAGTGTCAGAGGGGGCCATTGGAGCACGTAGGAGCCGGAGGGGGGCCATGCCGCGGCTACCGGGAGCTGCATGGAGCAGCCCCCGACCCTGCTTCATGGGTGGAGTGCCAGAGCAGGGCAAGCCCCAGACCCCACTCACCAGCGGGAGATTGAGGGCTGGCTTAAAACAGCTGGTGGGCTGGATTCGGCCTTCAGGCCGTAGTTTGCCCACCCCGTTTTAATCCTTTTAGTATATTAGGAGTGAATTTGATTTGTCTGTAACTGACTTGTTACTGCACCAGTACTCACCAGATCCTACAAATGGATCCACACAGGCAGACCCAGGCAACTAAGAGAAGCCACTTTGAAGTTAATGAGGACACAGATGGATCTGGCTACATGGATCTGGATGTAGGATATCATCATTTTTTAAATAAAAAGTTTTTAAAAAAAATAAGATACTACATTTCAATTACTGATCGGGAATGCAAAGGGCACTCTAAGATACTAGTTACTAGAAAAACTGACATGGGCAAGGAAATGTGATTAGAGTTTATTGAAACTTAAGTATAAATTTACTAGTTTGAATGTTTTTCTTTAAATAATGTTAATTTTTAAGCTCAAATTTCCTAGCTTTTGAAGAACTATGTTCTGTTCTCTCCCTTCCCCCATGAAACACTAACTGAAAAAATCCCCAACATTTAAATCATTCTCATAATATAGATATATCTTTAGAATACTATTAACACATCATGTATAGTCCCTAACAAAAACACATTTAAGGAGTACATTAAGTAAAAATGCAATCATTATGCTCTTAAAAAATTACTATGAACAATGCCAGTTGGCCATTCCTGATGGTGTTTTAACACCTTTATATATTTAGATATTTCTGATAACAGATTCTGATTACTCATCAGAGGAGATGATGTCTTTCCAGTTGCTTATGATAAATTTTAATGCAGCAACAATAAAGCTGTATATTAGTTTGACACCATCTTTTGCTTTTAACATAGACATCAACTGACAATCTTCAGTGATAATCTGTGAAATCTTTGCTATCGAACAAATATCATTTCACTCTAAATGTGACTAAACTATTTAGTACATAAACCCACAAGATTTGAATTAATTAGCCACACTATGGTTATTTGGTTTAAATAGTCAAACTTCCAGCAATGATAGGAAGGCACTCCCATGTCTATCACATCAAACAAAAGCTGCTTGCATACACTTTCAAGGCCCTTCATAGTCAATTCCTACCCTACCTATCATCTCTCATTCACTATTGAACTTTTCATGTTCACCTATGATCAGCCCTCCATCATCCACTTGTTGAATTTTCAAACAAATACCTTTGTGCTTTTTCCCATGCTGCCCCACACACTTAGGAGTTGTTCCCTTAAACATCCATAATGCTACCTCATGGGGCAGCATAGGAAAAGGCACAAAGGTATTTGTTTGAAAATTCAACAAGTGGATGGTGGAGGGCTGATCATAGGTGAACATGAAAAGTTCAGTAGTGAATGAGAGATGATAGGTAGGGTAGGAATTGCCATGATTCTTACAAAAAACTTCACAACTATTAGGCTCCAGGAGTGCAGAGACCATTGCCTACCATGCTGAACAATATTATCTCGTTGTTTGCTTGTATTCCCATATCTAGCTATATACAAAGCAACCTATGTAGACTGCAAGGCTTTCTCATTATTGTTCTGTGACTCATGCAGAATGATTTACACTGATGCCTCTCCAGTTAACACTCTTTCTTTTACTATCCCAGGCAAAGATTTCTCCATCATCCCACAGAAAAGAAGTCATCCTCCTTTCTGTTATCTAAGACAGTGGGTCTCAAACTGTGGGTCACCTTCCCCTTTGAATGGGGTCGCTGGGGCTGGCTTAGACTTGCTGGGGTGCGGGGCTGAAGCCCAAGCTCCACTGCCCAGGGCCGAAGCCAAAGCCTGAGGGCTTCAGCCCTGGGTGGCAGGGCTCAGGCTGCAGGCTCCCTGCCTGGGGCTGAAGCCCTTGAGCTTCAGCTTTGTTCCCCTACCTGGAGCAGTGGAGCTCAGGCTTTGGCTCCTCCACCCAGGGCAGTGGGGCTCGGGTGGGCTCAGGCTTCAGTTCCCCCTCGGGGGTTCATAATTTTTGTTGTCAGAAGGGGGTCGCGGTGCAGTGAAGTTTGAGAACCCCTGATCTAAGGTGAGCTTTTGATTGATGGCTGTATGAACCATTTCGGTCTACACAAGCATGTCATTTTGCCATGCACATAGATTCTTTTGAGTATTTTACCCAACATCTAGATTGCTCAAAGTTATGACAGTTCACCATTTGGGATTCAGAGTGCTCTTATGTTGCATCTGAGGTTTTGTACAAGTAGTGTCACCACTCACAAGTGGATAATCGCATAGGCAGAAAGATACCCACCTTATCTGGTTTAGATATGTTTTGAGTGGTCATCAGTACAGGAGTGCCTCTGGAACAAACATGCACTTGAGGAGGCAGTATGGGGAAGCTTGTGCTGCTGCTGTCTGCACTGCACTTGTTTGCGGCTAGGAGACAGTCTTGCAGCACCATCAACTGAGCATATATCAAGAGCATTCATTAAAGTCACTTAAAATATTTCAGGAGGCAATTCATACCTTCTAATTTTGAATGCTTTGATGGATTCTTCGTTAAGTGTCTTGATACTGATTCTACTTAGAGAACGGGGGTTGGATTCCTTTTCTTGGTCAGGAACTTGAAAGGCCATGTCATTTGTCAGAGACACATGCCAGTATTTTATGTCTGTTTGGACAAGTTTACAGTAAAGGGGTTCCAACTCCAGGGAGGAAAGAAGGGCAGCAAAGAAAAGAACCCCACAGATTTATATATTGGGAAACATTTTAATAATTTTATGCTGTAGAAGACACTGGACAGTGGGGGATGCAAAACAAAGTACTTTACTGTATTAACACATACTGATCTTTCTTCATTAGAGTCCTGAAAACAGCTTTGGAATGCACTGTAGCTTTATTGCATGGTCTTTTAAGACCACACAATATATTTGGGTGGGGGAGGGGGGAGCATACAGTTCCAACCTACTGTCATCAATGGAAAGTTATTTAGGTAAATTGCTCTGTATATTTTAATAAGTTTCAACATCTCCTACTGAACAAGAAACAGCTGCTCACAAATCTCAATAATTTATGTAAGGGGAATTTTCTCATGCCTCTGGAAAAAAAAAAAGAAAAAAAAACCTGGATGTGTTAATACCAGCTTAATGACTACAAAGTTTCCTTCTCCACCACAGACATACAAATATTAATCAAATATTTATTCCCTTTCCTGTTCCCCTGAACTGCAACTGCAGTTTCCTTTGGAAGTGTTTAGTGATTATAGCTTGTCCCTTGTCAGATCTAGAAGGAAAGTTTCTGGAGAATAAAACTTATATCTGTGAATGTAAAACCTGTATATGAGTAATATTATCTCTAGAGACAGACAGCAAAAACAACAACTGAAAAGAAAGAATAGTGTGTTTGTTTTTTAATACAGGCAAACATAATATGGGCAAATATTTCTACAATATTCAAATATTATACAGTTTGGTGGAGGAAGGTACTTTACCCACAAACTATGCAAACCACCCACACTTACTTTTTGTTTAATTAACGTCCTAGAATATCAATTCACATTTTTAATCGGTATTTCTCATTGTTTCACTTACAGAACCTTGACTTGAGACTGGAAAAATCTTTATCATGTGAAGTGAAAGATCATCTAATTTCATGTTGTCTTTTGTATAAATCAGATGAAATGAAACTAGATGAATTCCACTGAATGCATCCGATGAAGTGAGCTGTAACTCACGAAAGCTTATGCTCAAATAAATTTGTTAGTCTCTAAGGTGCCACAAGTCCTCCTTTTCTTTTTGCAAATACAGACTAACAGGGCTGCTACTCTGAAACCTGTCAGATGAAATGGTGTTTCGTAAGTTTCTCAAGCAACTACTTAATTTTGATCATATACCCAGTTATGCTTGCTTTGTCCAAAGCTAATTAATCTATAGAGTATCACTGGGCATTAATATAATAATGTCAGTTTTCTTATCAAAGAGACTAAAGACGAGGCAGTTGGTATTCTACTGGAAAAGTCTAAAATTGTATTAAGTTGGTGGAAACCATTTCTTAGGTAAAACTAGCACACACTGGAAGAAAAAAGCTGAACAGCATCTCTCCATAGAGGGCCAAGGGCAGCAGGAGATTAAGGCCTGGACAGAAGACTCTTGTAATTCCCTTCCTGATTGATGGTGTAGGCCTTGCTAATTGGGCAAGTTGAGGCTTAGGAAACAGAATACTTAAAGGGATAGAAGACTGAATAAGAGTCATTTGCTTGTATAAGACCTAGAGAACCCAAAACATCATATGACCCAGCGTCAACCTCTTTTACTCTGCTTATACTGAGGAAGCCATAGCATAATTAGATCAGCCCTCCAAGAGCTCTGACCAGTAATTCTTAGAAGTTCAAATCTATGAAGAATGTGTGTAAGTAGGTCTTTTCAGAGGCCACATACATCTTCTAATGTGAAGCCAAAAAAGCAAATGCTGATGATGCAAATGTTTGAGGACATATTGCCAACCTCTGAAGACCACAAGAAGTGTTTCTATTAAAGAGGTGAACTCCAGTCACTTAAAGTTTATGGGACAAATCCTGCCCTATCTCTGCAATCACAGAAATCCCAGATGCAGAAGAACTGACGTAGTTCAACATTTGGAGAGCCTGTTTAGAAGGTTCAGATCCCTGTGCACTGCAGTGCACCTGAATTCACTGAGAGACTATGAATATAGAATTACCTGGATCCACTGACCACCAACTCTACCCTTCAATAGAATGGGAGAGTCAGTGCTGCAGATGTTAAATAAAGCATTTCTGTTCCGTAGGATGAGACTGTGGAACTGTGGCACCTATTTGTTGAAACACTAGTTCAATCACTAAATCATCAATCCACATCTATCTCTATGAAGCCACTGTAAAATATGTTGTATGAACATCATAGGTTCCCTCTTACAGTATTAAATTATTGATTCTTAACATCGAAGAGAAAGAGTTAGTATATTTGACAACCTCCAAAAATTACAGTTGGATAGTAGCTGCTGTAACCAACCTCTCTCAGCCTTTCCTAAATGAGAGTGGAAGATCTGGGAAAGGCCCTGATTGCATAACCACATTCTGTGTCATATGCAATACAATCCTGTTTGGCGTAATACGATACATATGGTAGACTTGAGATTCTATCTAGTACAAAAATAATAAACCCATGAGTCTTCTTCAATTGATGTTTTTCAGAAAGTAGTATTTTTACTAAGGATTTGAAAGCGGTGTTATCAACACAGAATTCTTGACTTAAGGTATTGAAGGCAGAAGGTTCCTACTACACAGAACTAATGCTAGAAAAAGTTCAGCTAAAACTGACCAGATAGATCAGCACTCCAATTTCCCTGTAATTTTAAAAATACATCATATCTATTTTAGTCCTATTTGTTTGGATTTGTACAGAGCTGCATGTTCATGTAGGTTTTCTTCTAAAAAAATATGTTTAGTTAAGCATATAAATATTCAGGAAATCCTCGCTTAGCTATTTTATTTTGCAAGGCTGTTGTTGGGGCTGATTTGGTGGTATTAAACAGATTTCAAGTCAAGTACAGTGATGGGAAGTAAGATGGCAGACAATTTGGAAATGCATCAAAGCATTAGATGTTCTCATCACGTCCAGTTGTAGTAGTTGTAAGTTGTGAAGATGCTTTCTAAAGTTTTGTCAAAAATGACAGGCAGCAGTAATTGCCTGGAAGAGTCTATGACAAGAACTCCTACTTATTATGGTGATTAAACTGGTATTCCAAATAATATCAGTATTTATAAATATTATCTCTGAAGTCTCAAACACCCTTATCACTGAACATTTACATAATCCTTTACAGACAGTTAATATGACAATTTTCTAGGGTTGCCAGGTGCCCAGTTTTTTACCAGAATGTCCAGTCGAAAAGGGAAACTGCAGGGGTGGGAAGAGCAGCAGTAGCTGCTGAAGCCTGGAAGCGAGGCTCTGCTTAGCAGCTGCTGCTCTTCCCACCTCGCAGCCAGAAAACTGGATGGTTCCCAGAGTCACCAAAGTAGGTGCTGGCGCCATTCCCTGCCCCTGCTGTGCCCCAATTTTTCCATCCCGGTCCTCGCTCCAGGGACCAGCCTCCCCTTCCCGTCCATTGTGCACCTATTTCGCCTCCCCGCCCCTCACTCCAGAGACCAGCCTCCCCTTCCCGTCCACTGCACCTATTTTGCCTCCCCAGCCCCTTGTTCCAGGGACTGACCCCCCTCATTTTATTGTGCCCCGATTTTCCCACCCCAGCCACTCACTCCAGGGACAGACCCTCCCTGCCCCACCCTGATTTCCCCACCCCGCCATGCCCCTATTTTCCCAGCCCAGCCTGTTGCTCTGGAGATCAACCCCCTCCACCCCACTCGTTGCTCCAGGGACTGACCCCTGCCCTGCTGTGCCCCAACTGGGCAGGAGGGCAGGCCCCACGTCAGCTCCTCCTAGCCTGGCTCTGGAGGTGGCAGATGAATCCCGAGGGACAGGGGAGCGAGCAAGCAACAGGGACGGGGAGAAGGGGTGCAGCAGGGGGCAGGGCATTGGGGAAGGGGTGTTCTGTCTTCAGGGATTTGAAAGTTGGCAACCCTATAATTTTCCTTGTCCTGCAAAGCATGTGCAGTGAGCAAGTGAAAAATAGGGGATATGATGCAACAACAAAGTAGGGAAAATGAGGGGGATAGATAAGAACATTTCTTGCTTGTTCCACAATTTTTTATTTGAATGCTTGGGGGGAGATTATTATTTTGTTATGTTTTGAGTTTATGATTTCCAGGCGTCTGAATAGGCATTCTAAGCAGGGAGAACTAGACCATTTGGAAGAAGTGTCTTTTAAGGAGGAATTTAAAAGACATTTCAAGTCAATGGTTTGAAGCCAAATGGTTTAATCAGAAAATCAGACTATTTTCATGAAATGTTAATAAAAACAGTTAGTGCCAGGCATTATTGAGTGATGTGCATTTGAAAACATTTTGCCTTACAGCACTATAGTACCAGAAGCAGGGCCGGCCCACAACATTTTGGCACCTGAAGCGGGGAGTTCAAATGACGCCCCCATACCCTCTTGTTTGGGCCAAAACTTTGAAAGGTCTCAATTCTGCCTTCTTCTTGTTCTACTCCTCTCATGGTACTGCTCTGCTACCTACCCCAATAAAGGAGAACAACTTAAAATTCCTTGTTCAAAAATTTTAAGTAACACTTAACTTTCAAATGTCTGAACAGCAAACGTAACTTTTCTTGTCTGCATAGTAAACACTGGCATTTTTATCTGTTTGAATAATCAAAGTGGTGCTTTCCATACCTTCTTGGTTGCGAAGATTTGAACTGCTTCCTGCTGAAGGTCCACAGTTTGGGCCAGCTCATGCTCTATTGAGATGGTTGCAAGGCCGACCATCCTCTCCTGTGTCATTGTGGAGCATAAATCTATTTTTATTAAGTTCAGTTTGGAGAAGATGCGTACTCCACTGGCAACTGTTACAGGAAGTGTTAGAAGTATGCGCAGAGCAACAAACACATTTGGAAAGAGGGTAGTCATCTTATTTGTGCACCTATATTCCAGAACAGCCTTTGGAGTTGATCCTGCTAAAATGTATCTTGAAAGGGCTTTCAGTTCATCACCTAAATCACTCACATCAATATCGTGCATGTCATCTTGTGTCAACACTGTCTCTAGTGCCCTACATTGCTGGTGTAGGTCTTCTTCAGGTATAGTGAGGTGTTTGGGAATATCATACAACATCCCAAATATACTGCTGCATTCCTTGAGCTGCATGAAACGTTCAATTAATTGTATTGCACAATCTAGCACCTGGTTAAAGAATTCAACTTTGAATTATTGTTTGGGGTCTCTTATGGGATTATCCCGTGCCTCCTAATCAAAATGTCTTCTTCTTCAGTGACTCTTGTAATCTTGAATGGGTGGGAAAATAGTTTCTGTGTGAAGTTCCTCTGCCAACTTCTGAGCACTCTTCAGAACGTTTTGAAATCCCTCATCTGATTGATAAGACTGTAGGTATGACTTTGCTTTGTCCAGTTGTTCCATTGCTCCAGATATATCAAGGTCAACACCTTGGAGTCTCTTGCTTACAACATTTATTTCAAACGGTATGTCATGCCACAACACTAAGCCACACAGAGATTTGAAGTTATGCATGTTTCTGGTGATTCCATTTCCCTCTGCCACGGTTCCCCCATGAACAGTTCCTGTCATAGCATTATCCTCCATAATGGCAACTATGGCATCATCTATCTTCTCAATTTGATGTTTGATAAGCTTTACTGCTTCCACTCGACTTTCCCATCATGTGGCACTCAGTGGTTTTAGTGTCAGAGAGGATGTTCCCAGATGTTGCTTCAAAATTTGCCATCGATGAGTTGATGCAGAGAAAAATACATAGATGCTTTGAATTACATTAAAAAATTCAGCAGCCTCACTAGAAGCTGATGCTGCATCACTGACCAGCAAGTTCAATGAATGAGAACTGCATGGGACAAAAAAAGCTCAAAGGTTTAACTCTCGGATCCATGTCTACACTCCTCTGTTCTTTCTTCTCACGTTGGCACCATTATCGTAGCCCTGACCTCTCATGTCAGCTATCTCAATTCCCGAATCTTCCAGCTTTTTAAGAAGCACATTTGTCATACCAGCTCCTGTAGTATCATCAATGTCAATAAATTCTAGAAAATGCTCTGACAGTCACCACTGCAGGAACATTTTCACTAGGTTCTGTTGTTGTTGTTACAAAACGCACCATTAAAGTCATTTGTTCCGTATGGCTGATGTCAGATGTGCAGTTCAGAATAACAGAGTAATATCTTGCTGACTTCAGATCTGCCACAATCTTCTGTTTGACTTTTGTTTCCAGTAACTGTATGATCTCATTTTGAATTGTTTTTCCAAGGTAGTGGTGTATGTACATTTCTTGGGTGGTGACTCTTCTTAGATGCTCCTGGAGTATAGCACCAAACTCAGCCACCAGCTCCACAATTTTAAGGATGTTTCCATTGTTTGGCACATACAGCTGATCTGCAGTGCCACGCAGTGCTAGGTTTTAGGTAGCAAGCATTCCCACAATGGCAATGAGACTTTTCAGAACATTTTGCCAGTAAAGACACTCTGATGCAATATTCTCTTGATGCTGATCATCTATGGTGGCCTTTAACCTTAGTCTGATCTCAAGCTCTTTCCATCTATGGAATGCTCTCTGGTGATTTGCTGCCTTTTCATGTCATGTCAGATTTCTAGCCAGATTTTTCCAGTCCTTTGTTCCTGTAGAACCCAATGTGGCTGGAACATTAGACTGGAAGAGTTTGCAACAAAAACAGTATGCAGCATTCTGGGGTTTTGCATACAGAAGCCATGGCCTCTCCACTTCGTCACCATTGGGGATTTCAGGCCAGTAATGTGTTGGATGGAAACTTCTATTTTCATTTTCTTTGGGGAACATGAAGTTTTTCACTTGCTGTGGCCCATGCAGTACAAGGAAGTCCCTCAGGCTACTGCTCAAGTGTCCTGGATCATCTAGACTTAAGGAACTAAACTCAGCAGCAGCTGTTTCTTGCGCCTCCACCACACTCTTCTCTGATCTACACTTTTCTTCAGGAATGTGCATGGTTACATCCACTTGAGATGGAGATATGGATGCTGCAGTAGCTGCCAGGTCACCTGCACTCTGACTAACTGGAAGATCAGGCATGTCCTCACCACTCACATCCTCACTGTGGCCGGAAGGCTCACCATGAACATGTGTGTCTATGTATATCAGGAGAGCTCCTTCCTGCTTAGATAGAAAAGCTTCCTTTGCTTTCTTTCTTTTTCTGAATGCTGCCCCAGAGGGGCATTTTCTTCTTTCACTCATGACTGCTGTTCTGTGCCAGCTATAGTAGTTCTCAACACTCAGTTGAAGGGAACAAATAAGCAGGCTGGTAGCAGGGCCTGCGTGAGGGACGATATCAGCCTCTTAAGGGCCTAACTGGCTCCTACTACTTCAGTTGACTGCCTGTTCTCCTCAAGTCGGTTCAGGGAAGCAGCAGGAAGCTCCCCGAGAAGCTGGTGTTAATCAGGCTCCTGGGGGTGCTAGAGAGGTACATAAGAGGCTCCTCCTCCTCTCTCCCTGTAGCTCCTGCTGCTTTCTGTTATTCCCTCTCACCTTTTCTCCTGCCTGCCTGTTGTGTCTCTTGTGCCCTCCTTCCTCCAGCACAGTACTCCCCCCTCTCTCTGTGTATCTAGAGCAGAGGGAATACATGTGCACTAGCAGCAGACACGATTTTCTACACTCTGGGTCCCAGTGGTGCCCCCTCACAATCTGGCACCTGAGGCGGCCGCCTCAGTTTACCTCGTGGTAAGGTCAGCCCTGACCAGAGGCACTTCCTATCAAACCATTATATAACATCTACATCTCTTGCTTTCTGTGACGAATGCTAATTGTGTATTTTAAAAAAAACCCCTAACTTAGCACTAGGCTGAATGATACATGAGGTAGTGCATAGCTAAGCTGCTCAGGAGCAGTTCTGGGAAGGAATCCTGACTCAAAGTCCTTGCTTCCCCCTACCCTCCTTCAACTTGTAATTTAGTGCGCTCTTTACAAGGTTGTGGCCTGCTTTTCCCCTTGTGCTGACTCAGCTCTGCACTCCAGACCCAGACTTGTAAACTCTACACAGCCACTTAACTAGATGAATTTTGGAGGGGGGGGCAGGGAGGGAGAGAAGAAGGGGCTTATGCCCCCTTACTAGCCAGTGTGGCTGAGCAGGGCTCAGTTATGCCCCAGCTCTTACTAAGTTCTGCTAAAGTTACCTTGAGTTTTCAAATTAGTTTTTATGACATTAATATGTTTAAAGTAGGGCTGTCAAGTGATTAAAAAAAATTAATTGTGATTAATCGTACAGTTAAACAATAATAGAGTACCATTTATTTAAATATTTTGGATGTTTTCTACATTTCCAAATATATTGATTTCAATTACAACACAGATTACAGTGTACATTATATTTATTTTTCTTACAAATATTTGTACAGTAAAAAACAAAAGAAATAGTATTTTCAATTCACCTAATACAAGTACTGTAGTGCAATCTCTTTATCATGAAAGTTGAACTTACAAACATAGAATGATGTACAAAAAAATAACTGCATTCAAAAACAAACTTTAGAGCCTACAAGTCCACTCAGGAGTACTTCTTGTTTAGCCAATTGCTCAGACAAACAAGTTTGTTTACATTTGCAGGAGATAATGCTGCCTGCTTCTTGTTTACAATGTCACCTGAAAGTGAGAACAGACGTTCTCATGGAACAGTTGTAGCCGGTGTTGCAAGATATTTAGTCGCAGATGCGCTAAAGATTCATATGTCCCTTCATGCTTTAACCACCATTCCAGAGGACATGCATCCATGCTGATGACGGGTTCTACTTAATAATAATCCAAATAAGTTCGGACTGATGCATGGTCATTTTCATCATCTCAGTCAGATGCCACCAAAGTTGATTTTCTTTTTCGGTGGTTCAGGTTCTGTAGTTTCTGCATCACTGTGTTGGTCTTTTAAAACTTCGGAAAGCATGCTCCATACCTCATCCCTCTCAGATTTTGGAAGGCACTTCAGATTCTTAAACCTTGGTTTGAGTGATGTAGCTATCTTTAGAAATCTCACGTTGGTACCTTCTTTGCATTTTGTCAAATCTGAAGTGAAAAAGTGTTCTTAAAACGAGCAACATGTACTGGATCATCATCTAAGACACCATTAACATTAAATATATGGCAGAATGTGGGTAAAACAGAGCAGGAGATATACAATTCCCCCCCCCCGAGGAATTCAGTCACTAATTTAATTAACACTTTTTTTTTTAAACAAGCATCAGCAGCATAGAAGCATGTCTTCTGGAATGGTGGCCAAAGCAGGAAGGGGTCATATGAATGTTTAGCATATCTGGCACTAAATACCTTGCAACGCCAGATACAAAAGTGCCATGTATCTCACTTTCTGGTGACATTGTAAATAAGAAGTAGGCAGCATTATCTCCTGTAAATATAAACAAACTTGTGTCTCTTAGTGTGGCTGAACAACAAGTAGTACTGAGTGGACTCTAAATTTTGTTTTTGAATTCAGTTATGTAACCCCCCCCCAAAATCTACATTTGTAAGTTGCACTTTCACAGTAAAAAGAATGCACTTCAGTATTGTATGAGTTGAACTGAAAAAATACTGTTTCTTTTGTTTATCATTTTTACAGTGCAAATATTATAATACTATATTATAATCAAAAATAATATAAAGTGAGGACTGCCAACTTTGTATACTGTGTTGTAATTGAAATCAATATATTTACAAATGTAGAAAAACATCCAAAATATTTAATACATTTCAATTGGTATTCTATTGTTTAACAGTGCAACTAAACTGCGATTAATCGCGATTAATTTTTTTTAATCGTATGAGTTAAGTGAGATTAATTGACAGCCCTAGTTTAAAGTATTTTCCTCTGACTTAAGTCAGAGGGTGTACTCTTCCCTGTACACAAATGGAAGAGATATGAACTGAGAGAAGAATTACTCGTTGATATCCAAGACATTTAGATGCACACAGCAGGCTGGGTATTATAGCCGAGTTTACTGGGCAGCAGAAGCAATTTAGTTCATCTCCAAAAATATGCATTGTGCCTAATGACTACTGTGTTGAACAGTGTATAGCTAGAGGTGATCAAAAATAGTCTCACAGAATAGTTTTCTGTTGGATAAAATGCCAATGAACATTTCACGGGCATGTGTCAATTCTGTCAAAACTTTTGAAGACCACCATGCAGGAAGGGCTCCCAGCTCCTTGGGCTGCCCACCTGGCAAGCAGACTGCCCAGCTCCCACATTTCCTTGGAGGTCAGGTTACCAGCTGGCTCCCAAGGCTGCATATTTGGCAGGTCAGCAGACTGCCCAGTTCCCTGGGGATGGCCAGAAATTTCTGAAAAACTCCATGTTAGAATTTTGCATTTCTGACTTTTCTTTCTATTTCAGAATGAAAAACATTTCAGAAATATGAAATCTTCCATGGAAAACAATTCCATTTTCCACACAGCGCTACCAGTATCCTATTAAAAATACATCCCAAGAAAAGTTTACTTTTTCAGTTCACTTTAAGAGCAAAATTCATGAAACAATGAGAGAAGCTGGAGTTTTGATCATTAAAAAGATGCAAAATACTTTACTACTTGAACTGAAGAAACAAATATACTGCTGTTTTTGTTTGTCAGTACAGATGCACATGTGCTAGTCAAACCCTTCAATGTACAATATAACACCCAATTTATCCTGTCTTTAGTTATTACTGTTTAACTATATGCAAAACCTATGATTCGCATAGGAAGCGCTAATAACCAAGTTCTTGTGGATGCTGATCATAGGTGCCTACTAGAAAACCCACATCCAGCTGTTTGGAGTCCAGGGTGAAACTTATCAGTTTTTATTTCCCGCCCCCGAACAACCCATAGTAGGATTGTTCTGCAGGATGTTTTACACAGAAATCACTGAGCTCCCAGGTAGAGTCTCATGGTCAGGGAATGTGGGCCACTTGCAATGTGGACACACCTTTGACATAGCAATGGGTCCTATGTGCAGGCCTCTAAAGAGATTTCTGAGCAGCAATAAGTGGGGGACTGCCAGAATAAAGGTATATATTATGTTTCCTTTGTTGAGTGCGTGTGTGTATTGGAGTGATCACTGTGTCACATTCCCAATATACTGTGTTTTACTAAATCCTATTTAAAAGTGCAGAAACTTATTTTTATAAGATGCATATCTTGCAAGTAAATATTTCCATAGTAAATTATCTTGGAACACTTGCAATAAGGACAGCAGAAACTATTTTGTATGAAAAGAAACTAATTCTAACTGCTATACATTGTATATATGATGATTTACCTTAACAGTATAATACACTGTTGGGATATTTATGTTTCCATTGTTTAACTCCCCTCCACCCTTTTATGTTATTTTCAAAGCATTCCTCTTTTTAAAAACATTCACTGGATGAACCATAACATATTAACACATCATCTGTGCTTCCTTGAACAGCAATCTTTAAAACTATCCCAATCAAGTATAGCTTGAGAGTGCAAAAAGTTTCTGCAGACTGTCACAAAAATGTTGCCTCTTCACACTTCCCAGAGAGTTTTCTTTGGCTCTCTTATACTGTTATTCCAATATTACTTAAATTTTTTAACACATACTTAAATACGTGCTTTATCTATGCTATCCTCAAAAGGAGAATAAAAATATATAGACAGATCGGTTTTAAACTTCATCTAACCTGTGAAGTGAGCAAAATAGGATATTTAAGATAACTCACACTGCAGTCAATCTGGAGCAATCTGGAGCTAGAGAGGGCTATCTGAGCACAGGTGCTGTCGGAGGTGTTATCAGGACACCTTACACCCTGTCCTTCACCCTCTAATAAAATGTATGTAAGATTTGTTTGTCTCACATGGTGGAAAATTAATTAATTGTGTGTGAATTCATTTGCAATACTTGGATAAATGGCACTGTAGAAGTATAAAATATTTTTATAAAACGACTTATGAAAATATCTATATCAGGCAGTCTCAGGATGTTGAAGACATTTACTTCTCTGGAAGGAGTGGGAGATGTTTGTTTAGACAAAGAATTTCAATTTGCAAATATATAAAATGTGAGTTAGTGTGAACATTGTGGTGAGGGCTGCATCTTGCTCTGTCAACTTAAGGAGGATGGGTGGGCTTGAGAGTCCAAGCTCCAGTCTCAGTTGCAACATCCACATGGCTATTTTAGCATGCTAACTTGAGCCCGCTAGCACAAGTCTGTCTACCCACCTGAGGAGGCTCACTCCCATTTGCAGTGGAGATGTACACCAACACTCCAACCCTGCCACAACTAAATAGATTGGGCCCAAGGCTCCTTTAAATCCTGGAAATCCCTAACTGCTCCTTGGGTTTCTGACATGCACAAAGAAGCAGAATGGCTCCAGGATCAGTGAAGTGCCAAGGTGACTTAAAGCCACCTTTTCCACCTCCATCTCCTGAGCTCTGTTAAGTGTTCCTCAGCAGCAGCTCATGATGTGGTCAAATAGGTCTGAACTTTTATTCTTCTCTCATCCAAAATTACAAAAGTATGTTTCCTACCCTTTTCTGATGCTCAGTTTGATTTAGAGTCACTTTGGAATTTTAGGCAAAGGATTAGTGAATTTTTACTTTTTCTGAAAAATGTTCATAATGGATCTTTGTAAATAATCAGCATGTTTTAAAGTAAATCGAATGCAAAAATATTGTGAAATAATACAATTTGGTGATCTTTTGGAATTCAGTTGCTCTTTTGCATGAAAATATAGTTACATGCTCTTTATGGACTAGAGAAAGAGATACAGATATTCCTAACCTGTATAGTTTTACTGCTTACAAGATGCTCTGATAGTAGGATGATGAGCAGAGTATAAATGCTTAGATGTGTTTAGGAGAAGAAAATGGTCTGAATTAGCTGCATCATTTTTCAGCCACGGTCTCAAATTTTACAGCCACCAAATTAAATAGCAAGTGTTAATGACATGTACAAATGCAGTAATCCGCAGTTCAGCTAACCAACTACTGCACAAATAATTTGCAAGCTCCACATTTACACGAGAAATCAAAAGCTGGTTTTAATACAGCTGTTTATCTGGCACTCAGACTTCCTTTAAAAGCAAGAAAAACAGAAGAGTCTACACAATCATTATAACTAAATAATATAGGTACAGGATGCTGCAGTCTAACAATTCTTGTTGCTGGAGGTAGAAGGTTTGGGTACCAATATTATATAGATGTCCCTCACTACCAGATGTGAAGCTAATTGCTCACACAGTAAATTCTTCCCTTCCCCAATTCCAAGGTTTTATTATAGTTTGGATTTAACTTTATGTTTTGAACAATCTGTATAGTTTTATTTTAATGTATTAGCATACACTCCTACTAGTTTCTTTAGAAACAATGTCAATATTTAATTTTAGGGGTCACCAAATGAAATGAATAGGCAGCAGGTTTAAAGCAAACACAAGGAAGTATTTCTTCACACAACGCACCGTCAACCTGTGGAGCTCTTTGCCAGAGGAAGTTGCGAAGGCCAAGACTATAACAGGGTTCAAAAAAGAACTAGATAAATTCATGGAAGATAGGTCCATTAATGGTTATTAGCCAAGATGGGAGGAGATGGCATCCCTAGCCTATGTTTGCCAGAAGCTGGGAATGGGTGACGGGGGATGGATCACTTGATTTCCTGTTCTGTTCCTTCCCTCTGGGGCACCTGGGCATTGGCCACTGTTGGAAGACAGGATACTGGACTACATGAACCTTTGGTCTGATCCTGTATGGCCATTCTTATGTTTTTATGTACCATTTAATTTCTAAAGGTGGGTTTCAATTTACAGTTGTCAATTATTTGTGTATGTTCATGACTGCACAACTCTCAAGTAAAAATGTAGAACATGTGTCTCAGTATATGAAGGAGTTACACTGATAACTCAGTGATTTCCACTACCATATTTGGGATAGATTTCTTCCATTAATACCTAAGGTACATTTGAATCTGTAACATCTTAGGGCCTGATCCTGCAAATATGAGCATAAACAATTTTAATCACATGGTTCTCATTGAGATCAACAGAGGAACTCAAGTAAAACTTACTCATATGCATAATGGTTTGCAGAAATTGAATCAATTAATTACAGTATGATTTACAACAAAGAATCAACAATATTTTGATTTGATGTGTAGAAAAAGTTATCAATAAACTGAAAAAAGAAACAGGAGTTGGATATAGATGACTGAGACTAACATCTGTAAGTGTGAAGAAAAGAACTTGTAACTGAAAAGAAAAAGGGCAACTTCTCTCTTTTTGAGTGAAATCCTTAGCTAGAGCAAATCAGCCTGCTTCCATTGACATAAGTAGAGTTAGGCTGACAAACTAGCAGAAGACCTGAAGCTCTATTTTAACAATGCTTTTCGTCTCTTCTCCTCTCTAATGTCTTGGATTTTTGGGCTGTGCAGCAGGTCAGCTAAATATTTTGACGATGATGCAACAGCCATCTTCATCTGCAGTGCTGTCCTTTTAAAAAAAAAAACTTCTAATACTGTTGAATGTGATGCAGTAATCAGATCACAGAACACAATTACTTTTTCTCCTGGAAACACATATGTAGTATTTTGTTCCACTTCATGTGCTTAATGTGGTTCTGAGAATAAAATCTTAATGTAATGTTCATGGACAAGTGACCAGAGTGATAAGTTAGTTATTTGAAACTGAAGTTTTGAATTTTTGGGCTCTTGGGGAATGAAATCTCACCCTTCGTTTTGTATTAGCAGAGTTGCATACAACAGAAACAGAATAGAGACAATATCAACAACAATTGAGTAACTAAGAATATTTTGAGCAAACATTGAGGAAGAATGTTATGACTTTCTCCTTGCCCTTCAGCATTCATTCAGAACAGGTGTAGGCAAAACTAATTTGCTGAGTTCCTTCTAAAACATATGTAGAAGATTATAGGAGAACATTTAATTTAGTGATATAAGCTTCTCCAGACCAATGTTACTAGCCCAGTCATGCATTCTTTCAATAGCACTCCCATTAGCCCAAAGAATGTAGGACAAGGCCCTAAATATTTAAACACAACTATTTCTTCTGTGCATAGATCTTGAAAGCTGTAGCTGTGTTTTTATAATAAAAGTTTAATGCTTGCTGTATAAAGAATAATGACAATTTTATATTTTGCCATAAATGATATTAAGATTTTGTCATCGTTTTTAATTTGTAAAAATGTGTTGTTTACATAACTGCAGAGGAGATTTTTAAATTGAAATGTGTTTACCTTCAGGTTTTTTATCTGTGCACTGGATTATTATAAGGATGCTGCTCATAAGTGTCTGGTTGTTGGCCTTTTTAAAAAAAAAAATCAAACAAAAAAACAACCAGCCTTTCCCCCCACCAAACATTTATGAATTAAAAAAATTATGAGAGATTGCAAATACATCTGGAATGTGGTGGGGCAGGGTACAGGGCAAAAGAGCAGATTAAGTGTCCTACCCATACTTAATATTGTCCCTTTAAAAAAATTTATGCTACAGCTGAAAATGTTGACGTTTTTTACTTGAAAACAGAAAAATGGCTCCACACAGTGGTATGGGATTTTTTGTTTGTTTTTTTTTAAATAAGAAATGCAGAGACAAAGAAAAATGCACTCTTGAATCATGGATATCCTACTAATTGGGAAGATGCCATCCTTTTAAGCTTTAGTGTAGAACATAAATGTCATCCAGCTTTTGACACAATACAATTTTTCACTACTTGTTTCTCTGTTGCCCATAGTCCCATAGGAATGCTTTATTGATCTATAAGCACCACACACAAAGCTGTGTGGTCCACTAATACAACTGTCGGCTTTCACTAAGTTTATCATAAGTGATAAGCAACCGAGATAGACAAACACCATTCCTGGCATTTTTCCTTCCTGACAGGAATACATGTCCAAAATACATTGACATGCAATCATACCTTCAGAAAATACATTACTCTCTCTAAGCTCAAAATTTAACTACATTTTAAATTGCAGTTAATTTTCTTCATATACCTGTCAAGGTTCGTTCCCCACTCTGAACTCTGAGGTACAGATGTGGGGACCCGCATGAAAGACCTACTAAGCTTATTTCTAGCAGCTTAGGTTAAAACTTTCCCAAGATACAAAATTCCCTGCATCTGGGATTCAGTCTGCTGCCACCACCAAATGATTTAACTAAGAATTGGGGAAAGGACCACTTGGAGTTCCTATTCCCCCAAAATATCCCCCCAAGTCTTACACCCCCTTTCTTGAGAATAATATCCTAACCAATTGGTTACAAAGTGATCACAGACCCAAACCCCTGGAACTTAGGATCATAGAGAAATCAGTCAGGCTCTTAAAAGAAACGGAACTTTATTAGAAAGAAAAAAAGGTAAAAGAAGCACCTCTGTGAAATTAGAAAGGAAGATAATCTCCCAGGCAGTCAGATTCAAAACAGAGAATCCCTCTAGGCAAAACCTTAAATTACAAAAAGACACAAAAACAGTAATACACATTCCCTCCAGCACAGTGAATTTCACAAGCCAAAAAACAAAAGAAAATCTAACGCATTTTATAGCTAGATTACTTACTAACTTTATAGGAGTTGAATTGCTTGCTTTCTTGATCTGTCCCCGGCAGAGCCATCACACAGACCGACAAAGCCTTCCCCCCTCCCCGGATTTGAAAGTATCTTGTCCCCTTATTCGTCAGGTTACTTGAGCTTCTTAACCCTTTACAGGTAAGAGGATTTTGCCTCTGGCCAGGAGGGATTTTATAGCACTGTATACAGAAAGATGGTTACCCTTCCCTTTATATTTATGCCAATACCAAACCATGCTGAATATTAATTTACCCACAGTAAAAAAATGCATAAAAATCATTTTTTAAAAAAATAATGTAGGTAAGATATCACTTGTATATTTTAAAGCATAGATTACATTTTCCATTGGATTTAATACCTTACTGAATTCTGGAACTTCTTTCTGCTACCCCCAAATATAAATACAAAACACTGCCATAACACATACACAAAATTTAATTTCATGGGTTCAACTTGTCTTCCATTCAATTAATCCATTCAACTTGTCTTCCATTCAAGAGGTTCTGAAAGCTTCACAATATTCACTACATAGAATCTACTACATAAGGCTGTGCATAAGTACATGAGTGAAGGAGAATCACACACTTGAGTACAATTCTTTACATTAAAAGTATACTTTCTTTTAGTCGAACACATTTGCAAATTATGTATGACTCTGTCTTAACATAGTTGTCCAGCAACCTACAGTCACCACCAAAAATGAAGGCTGGCTACAAGCAGACCTCATAGTACATTGCAGAGGAACCCCAGCAAACATTCTGCTTATTCTGATACTCCTAATGCTGCCACATTCTCAATTGATAATGCCAATGCATCAGATCTGTACATGACAAGATAAGGAAACTATTTCTTTCTCCAAAGAACCCATTTACTATGTAGACTCCATTGCTATATCCAAATAATTGCTCTTTGGCACTGAACATTAACAAGATGATCCTTCCAAAATATTCAATACATACGAATAGATATTTACTTTACTGATTTATAGAGTACCTGTCACCATAACTACCAGATGCTCATTTGTGCTGTAAATTAAGAAGATGTACTCAATAAAATCATTACAAAAAACAAATTCATACAAAAGTTAAAATCAAATAGGGACTAATCCAACTCCCATTGACTGCAATGGGCTTTGGATCAATCCCATAGATATTTCTTGTATTATCCCTAGAAGCTCCCTAGGATCCAATAAACTGCCAAGAAGAGCAAATTCCAAAAGACAGGGATCCCCAGCGGTCCCTATAAATCAGAAACTGTGATAACTTTTTCATTAAGCTGGAGCCTCCTTGACATCTTTCTCCAGTGCTTGACAACTTAGATGTCTGTGCCACATACAGTACTTACCCCTCACTTGAGCTACTGGCCAAAAATTACACTGCAACAAAGACACCAATATTCATGGCACATTTAGATGTCTAGTTCAACTGAAGTTCACTTAAGTGTCCACATTTTTAAAAGTTTCATTAAGCTCCATTAAGACCATAACATTATCCTCTTGATAAGCAAAAGTTACCCACGCATCTTCATTTTTTAAATGTAATATTTTTCTTGCAGAGTGGATTGCAGGGATCCATGGATAGTCTGTGTTAATCACCTCAACCCAACCAAAAGTGTGTAAAGTTAGTTTGAATGTGAGAGGTTCTTCAGCTTTGAAGCCAGCTGCTTCAAAACTTTTCAGCCATATGGTACCTAGGTTCACACTGCACAAATCTGCAGTAGCTGGAGTTCTTCCCATTACAGTACAACCTCTTCCTTCCACAGACGATCACCATCACTTCTAGTAACCTCAATGGCTCTATGAGATCAGAGGATACAAAAAAATGGAAGTACTGAGAGAATTGGTTAAGTTAACAAACAACTTGAAATCTCAGAACCTACTCCTGCTCCTATTCATACTGATGTAAATGGCAAAACTCCTATTGGACTTTAGTGGTGCTGGATTGGCCCCCATAATATACGCAAATTAATATATTCCCTTAATTCCATCTATCTGTAGAGGTTTTCACTTATAGGTTTTTAAAGAATGAATATTTTCCCAAACATAAGGACACTATCCTTAATTGAGAACAGCCTGATTTTTTCCACTGCTTCTAAAGAATTTATTCCTTCCCCTTTTAAAGACCAACATACATGAACAATCAAAATTAAAAGCTGAAACCACTGATTTTCCTCAAATAAGTAGCAGGAACTCAGTGCTATTTATGCACAAAACTGCCGTAATCATCTTAAAATGGCTTTCTTCAAAACAACCAAGGAAACTCGTGAACAGACTAAGCATTTATAATTACTAAATTGAGTAAATGTAACAGATGAACCAGATGCGCAAATGGAAACTCCGAAAAGAAAAATGCAATAGTTTCTAAACGGAAAATTAGGCTTTAGCACCTATTTTATTCATCAATACAAGTTTTCATTTACGGGAAATAATTTGCAAGATTTACAAGTATATGAACTGTGAAACTTCTTGAAGTATTTATAATTTTCATCCAGATTAGCTCATTTCTATAGTGGCTATGTAACACAACACTAGTCTTACAAAAGAGCCAGAGCTAATAAAGTCATCAATGAGATGCATACACTGGAATACTGAACGATTAATATTGACCTATATCTAATGAGCAAGGTAAAAAGCTTCCTTTATTTCATCTTTGGTGACAATGAGCTATAAATCCTAATTTTACTTCAGAAGCCTAAAAGTTTCACTTCGTACGCACGCTGGATTTTAAACCTATAATTGAAAACCTTTTGACCGAATTTTACTCTCTCATTTTACAGTGGCATGTATCTGAAGTAACTCCATTGACTTCAGCTGAGTTATTCCAGGTTTATATGCAAAAAGAAAAGGAGTACTTGTGGCACCTTAGAGACTAACAAATTTATTAGAGAATAAGCTTTCGTGAGCTACAGCTCACTTCATCGGATGCATTTGGTGGAAAAAAGAGTTTATATGGATGTAAATGACAACAGAATTTGACACCGTAGGTTTAGTCATAATGATGTTTTAAATTTTGTGGGGCTGATAATTTTATACCATAGTAAAGATATACAAGTCTAGCGTGGGATTTGTTTTTTCTTAAACTTGCACCATTGCCATGAATCATTTATGTATCCATCAAGAGGGCTTCCCATTCAGCTTAATTGATCGCTGTAAATATTGTAAAATGATCTGTTTTTCTGCTTTCAATATTGAATAAATTATGCGTTTGATTATTACACCTTTCCATAAGAAGTCAACTGATTACCTGCATACTGATTCAATAAAAATGAGTTGCTGCCAGCTCTGCATGACATAGCCCTCAACTTGGCAAAACCTGTGCAGACTCATAAGCATTTCAGAGCCATGAAACAAGATGAAGTTAGTATTGTATTTGGTCCTTAAGATTTAAGATAGGGAAAACTCTCCACCAACGCAACAGGAGAGAATTAAAAAACTTCCCTTTTAAAGGTGTCATCTAAACCAGTATTTCATTGACAAATTATACATACAGCATCCTCAAAACAAGGAGGTTCGAACTTTGCTCTAAATGAGTTACACCCCAGGTAAATCTGGAATCATTCACAGATTTACACCAGTGTAACTCTGAGCAGAACTGAACCTGGAGTCTGCAAATCAACTGAAACCTGAATTGCACAATAAACTACTGAATTTTTAATGTTACGTACATCTCATTCTCAAATTACCAAATGAAAGCATAAAAACAGTGGCTCTTTGGAATCTGATCAGATGAATGTCTGTTTTGACAGGACATCCTGAAAACCCAATTTTTAAAAAAAAATGCACCAATCATCTTACATCTTATACCCTGAATGTAGTGCTTATTACTGTTCCTATTTAGACGTTTAGGAGACAGAGGATTAAGCTTTGTGAGCACTGAGTCCTGCTCACTGCTGAATTGAAGCTGCAGAGATTTGTCTGATACAAAGCTTCCTCTGCTGGAAAGGTGTGAGGTTTTACGTTTGCATCTCCTGAGTTGGTGATGAACGATGATCACATTCAGTTTGAAATTTATTCAAGTGATTTACTGCTAAGATTATATAATTAAATAGCATTCTCTTGTCTTAAAAGGAACCTAAGAGAGTTTTGTACTAAAATACCCCTCTGTATGAATGTAATGCATAAACCATAACCAGAAGTGCTCTGGACATATTATCGAAGGGAAGGGGGAGTGAATCTTTTAAGGCAAGGATAATCAATAGAGGGACCACAGGCCAAATCGAGACCACCAGACATTTTCCAATGGACCGCGTGGGCGGAAGCCGAGCCAGGGCTGAGCCATGTGGAGCTGTGCCTGCTCCCCAGAAGGGGCGGCGGTGGGGATGGGCTGCAGCATGCAGTCATGTCACTGGGTAGATGCTTGTGCAGCCACAGCTGCACCATTAGCAGTGCAGGGACGGGGGGGGTGAGCAGCAACATTGGTGGGGGACGGGGACATCTCCACACACACCCCATGTGGCGCCTAATGCGTCTCTACTACACACTGGCCCCTCCAATCAGGGAGCAATCAGGTATCATGGATTCACGCTGAAGCCCAGAGGGCAGCGCAGTAGGGGCCCTAATTCAAATTCTTTTCTGCTTGTCATGGAGGCAATTGGGCTGGCTGGACCATAGAGTCATGACTCTTGGGCCCTACCGGGCAATCCAGCTGCTAAGTACCTGATAGAGTCCCACGCCATCCACTTGTGCTGGGGCACCAAACACGGCTCAGCACCCCCCCCTCCGAGAGCTCTCCAACCCTGCCTCGTGCCCCCAGCCCATGAGCGGTCCCTGGCCTCAGCTCTGCCTACTTCCTGGTAGGTAACCCTTGTAGTCCTCACACTACAGATTTACTTCAGAGGAGTATTATTTTAGAACTTTACATTTCTCTTTTATTTACTATTCATTTCTGATGACCCATTAACAACACTTGTATTAATTGTGGCTATTAAGCCCTATGTTTCCTTTTTATCTGGCTAGCCATAAGGGCTTTGATTACTATTCATCACGAATAGGGCTTATTCTTTAAGGCAGGGACGACTTCTGAAACTAATTGCTTTTGAGCACTCCTAAGAAAGGTTATGTCCCTTTCTTATCTTTAGATAGCAGCTGATGCTACAACATGTTAGGTATCTCTCAGAGATGTGGAGCTCCCTCAACAGCCAATTGGAGAAGATGCTCAGCACCATGCAAGATCAGGTCATAATAAAAGGTACACTACCAGTACTTAAAATGTAAGTGTTTCTATTATATATAAAATTACTAAAGGAGATTTAGTTGTTATCCAAAATCTTTAAGTATATGTATTCTGCATGTATTTTCCCTTTTCCCTATTATCTGAAGATTTTTATTATACTCTGTGTTACTTCCTGTTTAAAAAAAAAAGTCAGCTAAATAATATGTCTATGCTAAGAGCAACTCCAGGCCAACACATGCAACTCTGATATAAGCCATTAACTTGTAAGGTAACTAGAGTATGTTTGAACACATTTCCCTTTGTAGACACTCTCAGCACACTACTGAAAAATACTGATTCAATGTGTCAGAAAAGAGTTATTGGCTTAACCTTATATTCCATTGATAATGAATTCTATAATTAGTCCACAGTCAGACAGTAATCAAACTAATAACAGACTCCTTGTGAATGTTTAATCGTAAGACTGAGGCATATGTAGGCAGACGAATTCTTAAATCCTAGCATCCATCAGTAAGACATACTTATAGCAGCTCAATGCAATCTGTTTATCCTAATTAAAGATGCTGTTAAATGATGTATTGAGAGGGCAGCAACCATAGCCACGTTTACAAAAAAACCCGCACACTAGCATTTCCATGTATTCAGAACAGAAACTGATTAGAAATCTTGTGAACTGACCTAATACCAATTATTTTAATAAGTGCCCCAAACAATATATAGAGACATGTATAACTGGAATTTAGGCATATTTTATTGTTCACCTCATTTGTTTACTGAAGACTCAAAATAAATTAAATTAAATACTACATTTATCAGGATAAAAATATATTTATAAAACCATAAATTACAGATGTTCTTACAGGAACTATTAGTAGTAATTGTACGAGTAGTGATATCTCAGCAGTGCTCAAAGGAACCAATCAAAATATGGACACCACTGTGTTCAGCACAGACAGGTGCTTTTGTAACACTTAGCACATTTCTACTGCAGTCAGGGAACAACAGGGAAGGAAGGTCTCTTACTGCAACATGTACATTCCCCTAGTTGTAACATAGCACTGTGCAATCTAACAGATGAAGTGTTTGCTTCACATGTCAAAGGTCACTAGTTCAAATCTATAAAAACCACCATGCTAGAAATGAATTAGCCACAGAAATCTTCAAGTTAAATATGACACAATTAGAGCTAATGTGGTTCTCTCTCAGACGGTTCATAAAACCAAGCATGGGAGATGAGTGGGACCAACTTAATCTTACTTCTAACTTTCTCTGTTTAAAATATTTGAACTGTTAACCTTTTTCTAATGTGAATTTTAAAAAATTAAATACATATTTTAAATGGATACTCTGGTTTTTTTGAACTTTTAATGTTAAATATTTTGAATCAAACACATGAAAGAGAGTCACATGTTATTTTGTGATACCAAAGTTGTTATACTAAAAGGATTTTCTTAGTTATTAAAAGTATGGAAATTTCAAAAGCAATTAACACTAGATATGCTCTTGCAACAAAACTTGATGAACAATGTTTTAAATATCAGCAACCTAGGAGGCAAAGCACTTGTGCAAAACTTTTCAGAAAAGTTATAGCTCATTGTTTTACTGCTGTAAAATGTCAAAATTTTCAAATGTCAGTTTTCAAAATTTCAATGTCAAAAAATTCAAGCTAAAAGATTTTTATATTCAATGAAACAATTTAGTGTTAAAAACTTTTATTATAACCTAAAATACAAAAAATTACCAATACTATTTCAAAAAATGCAGTGAAACACTGAGTAAGATAAAGTACTATATCCACAGGAAGATTTTACTTTTACTAGATTTTAAAAGATTTTACTAGATTTTTAAAAGATTTTACTAGATTTTAAAAACCGCACACTTACCCACCAATCACTTTATTACATTTATTCTTGTACCTCTATATTGCATACATGCAAATAAAAAAAATAGGATAACAATGTCATGTTACATCAGCACACAGGAATTATTCACTACAAATATAAGTGTGCACTACTGCTCAACAGTGGTGAACCTGTATCCTTGTCCGTCCCCCAAAATAATCAAGGAATACAAATATTAAAGTTTTATATTAACATTTAACATGCTTATTTATACAAGTATACTTGATATTCAAAGTCTTTCTTGGGACTGCCACAGGCTACTTGAGAGCTCAACTATCCGCAACCGTGACTCCCATTAACAGCTAAATTCCACTGACACCATGAAACCACTGATCACTTGAAGAGGCTTATAATTGCAGGGATCAGAACTTAAGAGCTGGATCTAGAATATGAAATTCAACTTAAGGAAGATTGGGCTCTGAGACAGTACTTGCAATAACATAAACAGAGTTTTCTCTATAAGCTTTACATAGAACTAATAGAGCTGGCAGTTCATTACAAAGGGTGAATTTCATCCAGAATGAGTGCCAGAATAAACCCTCTCACCACTATTTGTCCAGTCTTTAGTCTAGATATAGTAAACTTTAAGAAAAAATTAATCTTGGGCTCAAAATGTTGCACAACTGTATCATTCCTGCCCTTGCAAGATTTTTCTTATCTGACATTTTGGAGAGCGCTGTTCTAAAATGAACGGTCACTTAGCCTTCTCATCAGTCTCATCCAGGAGAAGACTCTAAACAATACCTGGAGAGGTTGTGCATTGACATTTCTATTTTCTTCCTAGTCAAGTCTCTGTGAAAAGCACTTAACTTTGGAGTAATTTTGAAAGGGGAAAAAAACCCCAACCTCTACTGCCGACTCCCACTGAGCCAGACAGATCCTGATTGGCAGAAAGAGCAAAAAAACAAGCAGGACTGAAAGAGAGGTATAACTGCTTGTCCGCATGGTAGAACAGAGGGAGGGGACAGTGCTAATATAGAACCCCATACAACAGAGAGGAAATTAAGATTTTTCTTCTTTTTAAATAAGTTGGTACTGTCTTTCCATTGAGTGTACAAGGAAAAATAAGGAAAAAAAAACATACTATTGCTTCTTTATTTGTCCAAATTGTAAACTTTAAACAGAAATTAAACAGCTTAAATATGTAATATTTTAAAGCAGTCACTTTCTCTTTATGTAGGAAATACATCAATTGACACCACAGGTACATCTGTCCTCTTATTACTTCATCTCTACGAATCCCCAAGTTGTTATTTAATAGTCAAGAAATGACATGCACTAATCTCTAACCATACTATTAGTAGCCAGTTAACACATTCACTATGGCACTGCAATCGATCGTATTTGAAAATTTTAAGAACGCAACCAGACTGAAATACAGCTCTAAGGAAATATATCCTTAGAGTGGACACATTATTTTAAACAGAAATGGGGAGCTGATGCATCTAAAGTCTCAGAAGTTTGTTAATGATTCAAAAATTCCACCACCTGCAGTGAATCATATAAAAGATTTTTTAATACTCTTGAGTTCGATCAGCATCATTCAGCACAAATTTGAGATTTGGAAATATCGTATTGGGATGACCCTGTGTGCCCTATTATGGGATAACCCTCACTTTCAGCTCTGTTATTTTTCAAACATCCCCAGAGCTAACAGTTTCAAGAGAAGCAGAGGTGCTTTTTGCTGTCCCCATGAAATTCCATCCAGATCTGGAGGAGTTATAAACTTCTGCAAACTGCTATTAGCTGATGCTTAGAAGAGCTTCAGAGAATGTTACTGCTAAAGTACCCAACGATTCTGTATGCACCAAGCATGTTCTCTGGCCACAAAAGGCTCCAACATAACAATTGCACTGACAGTGCTTCCAAGTTTCACTCAGTCACTTACTCGCTGGACTGAGAATATGAGATCAACAAGGGGCATAGGGGTAGCAGCAGCGTGCCCCTACCACCGCCCTTTTGCCCTAGGAGAAGTTGTAGCCAGGCAGTAAATCAGGACATTTTCCACTGAACGGCTATACTAATTCTGTGGAGGCAGGCAAAGCTTATTCCCCACATTTTACGGACCATGTACCTGACAGGTTGCACAAAGTCACTTCTGGCACATCTGGGAAAAGAATCTTGTCTCTAATATGGCAGAGCCAACTCTCCTTTACTTAAACATATAGCTTTTTGGGCTGAATATGTCAAATCTGTGCACTTCACTATGCTGTTGTAATCACTAGACCCTATCACCCTCCAGAAGCAGGACCAACATTCCTCTGTTGTCTAGCAAATAGTTGTATGAGCCAGTAGTAAAGTGTGTGTTCTGTCCCCATCTAGCCACAGAAGTCAATTGCCTACACTGGTAGTAGTTATTCCTGTAACTCAAGTAGTAATGGTCTACAAGCTACAACCTAGCTGATGACCCTGTGGTCTAGGAGGTGTCATTATGGTACCCCATGATATAATTTGTGGGTTTTTTTCCTGTTTGCTTTTTTAAAAATATAGGAATTTATATACACCCCCCCCCCAAACAAAACCCTCCCTATGTTAAAAGATTGTTGAAGTTGCCAAAAATCAGAAAATGCCAGAATGGTTGCCTTCTTCCTCTTTCTTATATTACTAGAGTTGGACAAAAGTTAAGAGGGGAAAAAAAAACTAAATTCAGCAAGTTAATTCTTCTACTCAAACTTTTCTAACTACCCAAGTATTCATATATGCCGTCATGTGATTTTCAGTGAGTCCATGAATTGAATACTATGATGTTCCCCTCTGGTGTTATCTGGACTAGTGATCTGTTAGGCCACTCCAATCCTTGACTGTGAGCCAGCCTTAACCTGCATTGCTGTGAGAACCCCCACTCCTGGGCTGTTCATGCACAATCTCTGGCATGTAAGCTGCTCCCAGCTACCTGCAAGCGAATGACACGAGCCAATATCTCCAGTCCCAGACACAACCCTAGGAACCTCCATCTTGCAGCGTCCAGTTATGCCCGCTGGATGCTGCGAGCTTATATAAGTTAGTCAATTTAACAAAGTAATTGATATGTACCAGGCTCGTTATCCCAAAGGGAGCCTCTGAAACACTTCAAACCAAATGCACTGCTTCAGGTAGAATAAACAAACAGATTTATTAACTATAAAGATAGATTTTAAGTGATTATAAATCAAAGCATAACAAGTCAGAGTGGTTACCAAAAAAGAAAAGAAAATATAAGCATGCAGTCTAAACTTTCAACCCTAGATTAGCAGCAACTAGATTAAGCATTTTTTCTTCGCCCCACTGGATATTGCAGTCCTTAGTATACAGGTTTGTTCCTTAAACCTGGGCCAATCTCCTGTGCTGGAGTCTTTTCTTCCCAGTGTCTTGATTGCTTGCAGCATGGGTGGGGGCAGGAAAAGGGCCCAGTATGTATCCACTCTGCCTGCTTTATACTCTCAGTCCATGTGCTTGTAGAACACAAGTCCAGACATGTCTGTGTGGCATTGCTGAGTCTCTTCAAGCAAGGTTGAGCAATTCCCCCGATAGGGCCTCATGCAGGCAAGCCACTGCATTGTAACTCCCTTGCTGGACAATGGCTGTTGATGGGTTATTTGACACCCTGACCTGATGTTGGTTACTTTCCTTGCTGTTGCCTCTGAGAAGCTAGTATCTGGCTGATTCCCCAACTTACAGCATGCTTTAGTGACCACCATACAACACAATTCTCATAACTTGATATGCATTAATGATGTACATTTATGGATAGAGAAATAACTTTCAGCAGATCATAACCTTTCCCCTTACAAGGCATGCTTTATATGTGAGATCACAATCATATAATAATGAAGAATATAGGGGTTATAATACGCTCCTCCAAGGTACAGAATGTCAGAAATACACAGTGCCTTAATCAGCATTTTATTTTCTAACTGAATTATGCTATTTGAAACTGGAAAAAATCTGAATCTCAAAATAGTTTTAAGTAGGCTTGTGGTTACCACTTACCTAATTCGAGGTAGTATACACATTTTGTTACACTATCACATTCTTGTCAGATGTGATGTAATCACAATTGTGTTTATATTTATGAAACATAGCACAAAGTCATTAATGCAATTGAAGTAGTTATTTTTAATATTTAGAAAAATGTTAAAAATTCTCCTGCTTCATAGAAGGATGTTATTATTATTAAACAGTTTGCCCACCCTTCCAAGGCATTTAGGGTTCTCATTCACACATACCACAAGCTTAAGAACATCAATTTACTTCACATATTAAAAAAAGAAAAGAAAAGAAACATAACAGATTAGTAGAAATAATGTGTTTTTCTCTGTCAATTTTTTTTTTTTTTTACAACAGGTATCCCAAATCTGTAGATGGGGAATTGAAAAAACAGTAAGGTGAGCATCATAAAGTATCAGAAGGATTCAGAGTAAGGGCCATGTTTAGAATAAAGGAATCCATCCTCCCTGGTCTATCACTCCTGACTTCATACCCTCTCCCATTTATTCCTCTCTTCTTCCACACCAAGTTCAATCTTCTCCCATGACCTTCAGGACTCAGCACAACTGCAGCACTGCCCACATCTCTGAATTAACCATGCTTGTCTTGCTGAAACTTAGTATGCAGATTCTGATTACTTGGATTTCTAGAATTTTGTTCTCATTATTTGTGCGACTGTGTAGCACATCTGAGCTGCATTATCACTTTCATTGCATGTTATTCTTTATAGATTTTTAAAAGAAATGAAGCCAAATCAAAAATTTAAATGCTTAAAATGAGGACCGTATATAATTAACAGGTACTTACAGTACACACTCAAGCAGCATTTATTTTAAAAGTGGCAAATAATTTGTGCATGATACTAAGGTTCTCAAGTTAGAAAGCTTTCTCTATGCTTCTCTGCACAGAAGTGCCAAATTCACTTAGGTGTAATACCTGCAAAGTCATGGAGATACCCTAATGGTGAATACGATCCAAAGAATACATACCCTGGAAAAGATTATATAAAACCAAGGTTGTGTCCACCTGTGGTCATTAAAGATTCCAAGCAGTTTTCATAGAAGAAAAAGCATTCACACCTCAATGTCCTGCCTAAATTGCAACTCAAGTAGTTACATTCTGCTTATTAAAATCTTTCTGAAATTTCAATTATACACAAAATTCTTCATTTTCTGCCCTAAATTTTAATACATTGTGACTGGGTGCTGAACTGCCTGAGATCATTAGATAAAAGCCCCACAGAAGGACAAAGATCTATCAGGATTATGATTTCATAGATGAGTCAAAGAGTCAGTGCTTAGACCCAGATCCTGAATGAAATCTCATAGAATCATAGAAATGTAGGGCTTGAGAGGTCTTCAAGTCCAGCCCTCTGTACTTCCATAGTACCAAGTAAGCCTAGACCATCCTGGACAGTTATATCTAACCTCTTCTTAAAAACCTCCCAATGATGTGGATTCCACAACACCCCTTGGAAGCTTATTCCAGAACCGAACTAATCATAAAATAGAAGTTTTTCCTAATATCTAACCTAAATCTCCCTTGTTATTTCTTATCTTCAATGGACATGGAGATAAACTGATCCCCATCCTTTTTATAACAGCCCTTAACATATTTGAAGACTTAGCACGTCCTTCCCTCAGTCTCCTTTTCTCAAGACTAAACATGCCCAGTTTTTTAATCTTTCTTCATGGGTCAAGTTCTCTAAACCTTGTATCATTTTTGTTGTTCTCCTCTAGACTCTCTCCAATTTATCCACATCTTTCCCAAATTGTGGCGCTCAGATGTGGACACAGTACTTCAGCTGAGGACTCATCAGTGCCAAGTAGAACAGAACAATTAACCCCCATTTCTTTCAAACAACTCTCCTGTTAATACATCCCAGAATATTAGCCGTTTTCACAGCTGCATCAGATTGTTGACTTATATTCAATTTGTGATCCATTATAACTCCCAAATTCTTTTCAGCAGGACTACCTGTTCTTGCAAAACAGCAAACAGTAAGTGGTCAAATTCTCAGGTAATCACTTAATCTCACAAAATTTCTACCATCTTGGATGGTAGAAATATAATATTTATAAATATTCTTACATTTCTATTCTCAGCATTATGGTTATTACTACAACATTCATAGATCATTACAAGTATGTACATCCATGGTTTTTTGTTTCCTTTTTGTTTTTAAGACGGTTGCTAGTTATTATTGGTGTAATGTTGCCAACTTTTCATACATTATTTTTGCTGTAGCCAAGCTCACTAGAAAATAAACCTCTTCCCATTTTAGAACTGACTGAGGATCAGTTCACAAAGTTAAAATGAAATAAAATAAAAATAATCTGTTACATGTCCAAAACCAATGGAAATAGGAAACGCATGCTCTTTCAGCCACAGATAATGAAATATACACATTTTAATGAGCTCAGGATTTCCATTCAGCTGAATTTGTAAGCCAAAACTAAAAAAAAAAACCCCATGAAGCGGCTATCAGACAAAGCCATGGATAGCATTATTATGTCAACTTTTTCTATTTCTAATGTATACAATACAAACTGCCTTTGTACTGTCAGTTCAAAATTACTCTGCCACTGCCTTTGATTCTGACTTTCTGCTCAAGCTCTGCATTTCCCTCTGATTTAGTCTGCTTGACCTTTGCTTTGCAAATCTTACTTTCTGCAAATGAAAGATGTTTTGAAAGTGCTAACGCAAAAGGACATACACTTGTTTAATAAAACATCTTTCCATTTAAATTATAAATAAATTCAGAATCCATTTAAATACTATGTAAGATAACAATCAGAGATGTTGCAGGACAATTCAGGGTTACTATGTAAAGCCAAAAAAAAAAAAAGGAGGACTTGTGGCACCTTAGAGACCAACAAATTTATTTGAGCACAAGCTTTTGTAAGCTACAGCTCACTTCTGCGGATTCAGACTAACACGGCTGCTACTCTAAAATATGTAAAGCCAGTTAACCCACAGATTAGTTTAACTGTAACTTTTCAATAGTTAAAAACATTACGATACAAATATTTTTTCTTCTCCATCTGAAAAAAAAAAAAAGGACCATCCATGGAAATGGTGAATAACAGACGTATTGATTTAAAGAACCCTCCTTGAGATGGATTGCATTATAACGTACTACATCAGTTTCTATTTGGATTGTTTATTTCTTGTCACAGATTTGTATCCTCTGGGATTCAGATTATCTGTTGAAGTACAATGTTCAGAATACCTGTTTTTGTATATAAATAGTGGGCCTAATTCTGCAATGATTTACTCTATGCAATCCCACTGAGAGTAGAGGGCTTGAAGATGGTGTAGATCAGGGCAGAATTATTCCCCAAATTGTTTTATACATAATATGCACACAAATTTATATTACACACATGCTGTAAGAGATATATCCATTAATACTTTGCAGCAAAATGTGAAAAAAGATAACATTAAGACATTCTTTTAGCATACTTCAAAGTTTGAAAATAAGATTCTTTATTATAGAATAAAGGCCATGTTCTGATTACAGCCTCCCTATCCATTGCAGAACCAGGATATAGCTAAGTATATTTTCAGTGTGATGCAGTACAATCTTTTAGCAACATTTTTCCATGTAGGCTGATGCATTACAGAGAGCATGGTTCTGAATTCCATATCCAGCTGAGTTGCTCAGTAGGAATGTTGACCAGGTAAATAGGATCATTTTAGCTAAATACCACATGTCAAAATCTTCTCAAAAAAGTAGAGACTTAATTACAGTATCACTTCTTCAGGAAATACAAATCCTGTTTCATTAGAATCAAAAACTGGGCTCACATTACCCATACCAATCAATATGCTTGATAATATTTTGTCTATGATTTTTGGTTTTGTAGATGTTTTGGTGCAACGTTAGCTCCATCAATATATATGGGACATTGCACTCCATATGTTTTATGGAAATATGTTTATAAGTGTGAATATGATGTAACTGGAATATGCTTCATGCAAAAGTTCTCTTGTAAGGTATCATTACAAAGCTTATAATCTACTGAGTGTGTTCATCCTATATGTATGAATGTCTCATTCTTGTATCTAAAACTATAAATATGAAAAAAGAAAAGGAGTACTTGTGGCACCTTAGACTAACAAATTTAATAGAGCATAAGCTTTCGTGAGCTACAGCTCACTTCATCGGATGAAGTGAGCTGTAGCTCACGAAAGCTTATGCTCTAATAAATTTGTTAGTCTCTAAGGTGCCACAAGTACTCCTTTTCTTTTTGCGAATACAGACTAACACGGCTGCTACTCTGAAACTTGTTCTGTCTGTTATTACTTGAAACCATTTGAATCCTACTTTTTATACTTAATAAAAACATTTTGTTTACTAACAAACCCAGAATGAATGATTTATACCTGGGGGAAGCAAACAGCTGTGCATCTCTCTTTATCAGTGTTATAGAGGGCGGAAAATTCATGAGTTTACCCTGTATAAGCTTTACACAGAGTAAAATGGATTTATTTGGGGTTTGGATTCCATTGGGAACTGGGCGTCTGGGTGCTGAAGATAGATAACCTGCTGAGTGGTTTTCAGTTAAAGTCTGCAGCTTTGGGAGTGTGGTTCAGACCTGGGTCTGTGTTGCAGCAGACTAGTGTGTCTGGCTCAACAAGGCAGGATTCTGGAGTCCCAAGCCATCAGTGAAAACTGGCACAGAGGTAATTTCAGCACATCAGGTGACAGTCTCAACAGGGTCTCTGACCAAATATGTCACAATATACACAGGATGAACACTGTTTTTAAAAACTTTTATTCTGGGAATTATTCTCATGAAATTAAAACATGTTAAAAGGAGATCTTGATTTCATGTTCCTCTTCATAAATTTTACATGTAATAATAGGAATAAAAAAATCACATGCCGACACATGGCTACAATGATTTGAACAGGAGGTAAAGACAGACATTGCCTTCAAGGCCAAATGTTGCCTTTAAGGCCTCTAAGTTATTTTTAGATTGTCCAATACCTTTTTCAACACCACCTTGGACTGTGATCTCATCAGATTTTGCAAACTAAATAGATCAGCACCTAGATAGGAGGATTACAAGGAAAACCCCAACATGATTTGGGAAATGCTGCTGGTACTTCAGTAAGTGATGCTCTTTGCTCCGAACCAATGTCTCAACATAGTACAAAGGGGTAGTAGACTCATAGGAGTACTGGTTTTAATTTAAACTAGGGCTATCGATTAAGTGCAGTAACTCAAAAAAATTAATCGTGATTTTAAAAATTAATCACGATTATTAGAAGTTTTAATCACACTGTTAAACAATAGAATCTGAATTGAAATTTATTAAATATTTTTGGATGTTTTTCTATATTTTAAAATATATTATTTCTATTACAACACAGAATACAGAATGTACAGTGTTCACTGAATATTACTTTTGATTACAAATATTTGCTCTGTAAAAATGATAAAAGAAATCCAATTTTCAGTTCACCTTATACAAGAACTATAATGCAATCTCTATCATGAAAGTGCAACTTACAAATGTAGATTTTTTTGTTACATAACTGCACTAAAAAAAAAAAAAACATGTAAAACTTTAGAGCCTACACGTCCTTTCAGTCCTACTTCTTGTATAGCCAATCTCTAAGACAAATACGTTTGTTTACATTTACAGGAGATAATGCTGCCTGCTTCTAATTTACAATGTCATCTGAAAGTGAGAACAGATGTTTGCATGACACTTTTGTAGCCGGCACTGAGCGATTGGCTGAACAAGAAGTAGGACTGAGTGGATTTGCAGGCTCTAAAGTTTTACATTGTTTTATTTTTGAATGCAGGTTTTTTTGTACATAATTCTACATTTGTAAGTTCAACTTTCATAATCAAGTGATTGCACTACAGTACTTGTAATGGGGGAATTGAAAAATACAATTTCTTTTGTTTTTTTACAGTGCAAATATTTGTAATAAAAAATAAATATAAAGTGAGCACTGTCCATTTTGTGTTCTGTGTTGTAATTAAAATCAGTATATTTGAAAATGTAGAAGACACCCAAAAATATTTAAAGAAATGGTACTCTTATTGTTTAACAGCATGATTAATTGCACAATTAATCACGATTAATTTTTTTCACTGCTTGACAGCCCTCGTTTAAACATAAAATCAAAGCAGGATGACTTGCGACGGTGAAAGATTCCATAGCACATATAAGAAGTTTGGGTGTTAGCCTCAGATTCCTTCCCAAATTCTTGTTTGGATAATGGTACAGCCAAATCTCACCCTGTAGTTTACAAATGAATATATGATTCTCCTGCACTTCCTAACCTAAACCACTTAGTAGTATTCCTGTGAGCTACTATGATTGTTCAGAGGTGGCTGTACTCCAGTGGAGAGTGAAGGGATTCATATATAAATATACACAGTTTGCAAAGCATTTTCAAATACTTCAGAATATATTAATATATTATTACTCCAGTCATTCTGATAACATTGCTCCACAACCCAAAGAAATGAAGCTTTGGAGAGGCTTAAATTTCAGTGCTCTTGGATAGAATCAGGGCTCTAATACCCAAACTGGATTTCCACACTCTTCTCTGGCACAGCTATACTCAGCCCCATCTGTCAAAACTGCACTGTGCCCACTCACAGGAGATATGCCAGTTTCAACCGGGCATAGATGCCAAATAAAGAGGGATTTAAAAGGATAGTGTGACATTTTCTGAAAGAAGAGTCTTCTGGTTGCAGACAGTGCAAAATAATGCCCACATTTCAATATGAAGGATCACATCGGTCGATACATTTGAGCATTGTGCCCAGAAATTTAAATCTTCATCAACCCTTAGATCACAAACCTGTATAAATGTATTTAATTGAAAGTCTCCCATTGAAGCTCAAGTGAAAAAAAGCTTTTAAGCAGCCCAGTATTTTTACATTGTAGAAGAAACCACATATTGTTCAAACTTAAAAATATACATCTATTCATGGAGAACATAACATCTGATTTATTAGGCTATGAAAATTGATTCATGATGATCATTCATGTGAATGGCTTCAGCCTAGACAAAGGCTAATCAGCAGAAGCAGTGTTCTTGTTCTTCTCTCTGGTGTCCTTTTATTATCAGGTGAATTTGACAGAAAAAAGCATAGCTTCTGATTCTAAGAAACTGAGAGAAAGAACACTTAGAGATTGATGAGACAGGTGACCCTAAAAGCCATGCCCTGCTCTGCCTTCAAGTGACCTCAACAAGAAAATAAATCAAGTTCTGTGCTCTCACGATCATGGAAAAGTTTATCTGTGAGAAATTCTTATTTGTATCTCAAGTCATTTCCAAAATAAACCATTATAGCTAACAAAATACCAAATGCCATTTGAAAAATTTACTGAGTTTCAACATACTAAATAATACTTTGCAATAGAAGTATCAACAATTTAATGGAAAGTCACTAAAAGTAAAGATTTAAGAATCAATAAATATTTCATAGTTATGCTGGACAGAGGAGAGTTTCATTAAAGGCTAGATATTCATAATATACTGCATCTAGAAAGATTATTGCAAATAGAAAAAGCCATCCATCAAAACAATAGAGTATTGTTTGTAGCTCGTGTGCCTCGCTAGTCAAATTTTTGAGACCCAACAAAGTAGATAAAACTGCAATACGTGGTATCATAAGCAAATGACACAGTAATGAGGATTCTTGTTGTGACCATGTTGATCCCAGGATATTAGAGACAAGGTAATTTTTTTTTTTTTTTTTTAACTGGACCAGCTTCAGTTGGTGAGAGAGGCAATCTTTGTGCTAGTTGAAAACTTGTCTCTCTCACCAACAGAAGTTGGTCCAATAAAAGATACTTTGTCATACTGTAATGAGAAAACAGATTTAAAATTAAAACTAAAAATGACACTGAACATTTCTGAAGCATCATCAATCAGAAAACTAAATGTAAAAGCCACCATCAGGAAAGCCAGAATGTATCCAGGCATTCTTTGAGAGTTGTATGTTGTTACTTGGACACTGTAGCTAGATTACCAGTAATGGCTGAGGCTCTCCTTGTCTTTAGACTTCTGACCTCTCCCTGGAATATCAAACTAAAGTTTCATTCCTACCCTTTAAAGAATTAGTCTCTTCAGCAGAAAGATGGGAAAGAATCTGTTAAGATTCAAAGTGACAGCTAGTTTTTTGGATTTTTCCGAGCCTTCTTTCAAGAAGAAAACTCCCTCTTTAGATACCAGATGCAGTTTCCACTAGCAGAGCAGCTTCAATATCAAGAGGCATTGAAGATGTCTTCTCAGGCATTGTCAAGACGGAAAACACTACAGGGTTCACCAGAAACAACAAAGAACCTCTCCTTCAGTGCCTTCAAGCAGGATTTGGAAGCAGACAGCAATGCAGGCATGAGCCCAGAGTCTTGCCACAGATCAGCCTTCAGATTTTTTATCCTTTCCCTAGTTAAGGATGATTCTGTTTTGCTTTGCAGAGTGAAATGGTATTAAATCAGATTATTGTGGAGATGGAAGAAATGGCTACATTATTCAATCCCACTTCTTACTGTCTCCCAAATCTCATTCCCTGTTCCTTTTAGGGATGCCTCTCTCAAGATACTGCTAAAAACTTGAGGTTGCTACACTGTTATTTAAACAAAATAAGTACCTCATCGCAGTATTTCCTTATACCAGAGAAATAATTACAGAATCTTTATCATATTAGATTTGAGGAGGCTAAACAAATTCATTGAAGCTTCAGGTTTCAAAGGATGACATTGGCTGCCATCAAATCTTCCCTATATTGACAAGACTGACCCAGGGCTCTAAACCTTTGAGATGGTATTTCTACCATTTAGTCAAGAAATCTCAGTTTCTGCCCATTACTAGAATGCAGTGCTCCCGTTTGGTGTGGTTATTGTTCTCTCTAAGTTTTACCAAATGCCTGAAAATGGAGGTTGCTCATTTAGGACATCAAAATGTTCACTTTCAATCCTTATTTGGGCAACTGGCTCATGAAGACCTGATTTCTATGCTTCTAATCATGTAATTAATCTGTCGTCTTCTCAACAGTCTAGGACTTCCTCAAATCAAGAGAAGTCCATCTTCACCCCACCTCAGACACACATCAGAACAACTCTTGACTCTAGAGGAGTTACTGCTTAACACCCCCATCTTGAGCTTCATCTCTTAAGGCCATTGATGCAAAAGCATTCAAGATAATTTTCTTCTGAACTGTCAATGACTCCAAAACAGGAAATGCCATGGATATAGCATGCTCCTCCTCACCTTTTGTCCATTCAATCCTTCCTAAATAGGTTTAAACCATTTATTTTAACATTCCAATCATGAAAATCATCCTACCAGTTTCAGTAATACCAACTAGATTGTTTGTTACCCAGTATGATGCCATAATTTCAGTGTGTGTGTGGAGGTAAACATTTGTTTCTCTTTTAATATAATTCTTTTAAAGCTAGGTAGATTTACAGAGGTCACGTTCAACTATCAGTGACAAAAATTTTGAACACACTAATGTACTTAGCTTTTGGTTTTATTGCACTCTGTTGTTTGAGCTTGAATTTTTACATGTTATTTTGTGTACTCTTGATATGCCAAGTTTAATACAGATGAAAATAAATATGTTTGTAATATTATTTCCTTAACATTAATATAATTTATGAAATGTGTATGTATATCAGACATATTATTCACATACTTATTAAGGAGATGTTATATTTAATAAAGAGCCAGATTAACCCTGGACCACAGGGAGCCAGGAGCCCTCCCATTCCTACAGGAGTGTACAGTTTGGACCTTTCTTCAGTATGGCTTTGCAGCCCTGAATCTTCAGTGTAATAAGAGTGAATAAGGAGTAAGGAAGACGCAGGGACACCTTGCAAACTCCTGCGTGTAGAGGAGTTTACGGATGGATTGTTGTATCTGAGTTCCCACTGCGGCAGTGCAACTCTGCATTACCTGCTTTCCAAAGAGGTGTCTACTTGACACATCTAGCCCCAAATGTGAAACATCAAAGAGTTCAAGACATATATGGTCAACGATGGCCTCCATTTATCTTCAGGATGCAGCTCAAACCTAATTCACATGGTCATGCCTGTCCAATATCTTGACAGATGGCTATAATTAATACCTTTGGACTTCCACAATTCTCTTGCCATGGACTTGGCATTAAAACTCAGCCCTGGCTCTGGAAGTTAAAAAAAAATTACAGAGGAATTTCTAAAGGATCCAGTTGGCATTTAAAAATGACAAAAGCCAACTCTGTTCTCTGGCAGCTATATAAGCTGGTGTTGCTAAGCTCCTGCTGTTGCCCAATCATACACCATCAGGTAATTCATGCAGGCCAATGGTGTCCAAAGAACATAGAGAGTTTAATAGTCAAAATGTATTTTTAACCAATATATCTCAAACCTACTAATATAAACCCATTTAAAGTACTATTACTCTGCTTCCTACTGATCAAATTATGTCAAAAATGGGAACAACTAACTGTGCTTTGTGTTATTTTAGTTTAGGCTCCATGTTAGTTTTACTGTCTGTGGTAATTTAGGGTTGCTTGGTTTTTTTTTTTTGCTATGAATGTAACTATGTATATTCCATTTTAATTCAGTCTAGTCCTTTTGATCTCATTTTTTACATTTACCATACAAGCTCCTTTGTCAAATATATGCCTCAACAGGAGTCATAAGCTAGTTTTGAATTCTTTGATAAAAGATAGAGGCTGGAGAATCTCAGGATGTCTGCAAATTTGTAAAGATCATAGGGTACGGGATATTTTTTCTGGTATACAATGTCATCAGGGTTTTTTGGCTGTTTCTATGGGATTATATTACCAGTCATTTCCTATTCCTTTCATCACTATATACACCTACTTTGTAGCTGCCTGTAGCAAAGACCTCTTTCTGAAACTCTGAGTCTGCAATTTGGTTCTGTAGTATAATCTAGTCCTGGTATAAGGCTTTACCAGGCTATACCAGAAGCTAGTGCATCTCAAGTTTAGATAGGAGACTACCTTTTGATTATTGTTAATAGATCCTGATCTTTTTCACTATTAGATTTTCTTTACAGTGCTCTCTCTCTCTCTCTCTCTCTCTGACTAGACCTGCCATCTCATGTGAAAACTGCAAATTGTCTTGTTACCACGAAGATGTTAGTTAACTCAAGAAAACATTTCCCCCCCCAATTAAGATGTCTATGACAGTCATCTACCTTTAATCCACTGCACCCTAAAACAAAACAAAGAGCAGATCACTTCACCTAGGCTGATGACTCTTGCAAGATTTTCCCATTCCAATAAGTTATATAGAGGTCTATGACTTTCCGTGACCTCTGACTTCTGCAGTGGCCTGCGCAGCTGGCTCCGGGGCTGCCCGAGAAGCTCAGGCAGCCCCTGGACCAGTCGCACCGGCCGCTGCTGGGGCAGTCTTATGCCACTGCCTCCTCCCTCAGCAGCAGGAGTTTGGGGGCTTGTGGGTAGGGGGCTCAGGTTGGGGCATAGGAGGGGGTGAGGGCTCTGAGGGGTGCTTACCTTGTGGGTGCTCCCCAGAATTGGCAACACGTCCCTCCCTCAGCTCCTACCGTCACATACTGCCTCTGCTTGCAGGCACCATCCCCGCAGCTCCCATTGGCCACGGTTCATGGCCACTGGGAGCTGCAGAGCTGGCAGGGTGCAGAGCTAGGAGCTTAGGGAGGGACATGTCACCACTTACAAAAATCCAGGGAGGGAGCCTGTCAGTCCTGCCAACCTCCCCCCCAACCCCCGAGCACCTGTTGCACTCCCTGGTCCACTCCCTCCCTGACACCCTTCTCTTCCCCCCCCCCCCCAACTTCCCATGAGCATCCATGGCACTCCCAAGATTTAGTCAGGAGTACAGTACAAGCCATGAATAGGTCAGGTGCTGTGAATTTTTGTTTACTGTCCGGGACTGTCCATGACTTTTACTAAAAATACCCGAGACTAAAACATAGCCTTAGCTATGAGTGATCCTTCTCTGCCCCCCCCAAAAACTCAAGTTATTTACATAAGTCTGTTTACTCTTCAGACTACATGTAAACTCTACAACTTATGTGAATTTTTCTCACATTATTTTAGTGCACTAAGTTTCAGTGATTCAGGAATACTATTTCTCTGCGTTCTGTATTCATGGTAGCAAGATCCCCAAACACCAGAGTGTGGGCTTTTATTCACATTTCTTGTTCTCCTCAACTGATTTATTGCATCAATTTCTTTTTACCACTACTAATGATCTACTATTTTTGCATTTTTCTCACACTAGGAAAGCCAGACAGTTTCTTTGCTGCCAGCCACCTTAATGGACTGGCCACTATTTATAAACTGGTAAGGCCAGAATACACAAACTGCAAAACAAAACCTATTAAAGATTGAGGGCCTGGTCCTGTCAAGTGCCGACACCCTTCTGTAGGAGGAGTTTAGCAGCTTTCAGGTTCAAGCCCTATGTCACCCTATTAATGATTTCTAGTATTAACTGGTATGATTTTATTGATCACATACTGTCACAATATGGGACCTCAACTACTGTGAAACACAGAAGTCACAGGATCATCTACTGTCTGGAGCAAAGTACAGGGTACCAGAACTTCTGGGCTCTTGTCCACAATGACTTGCTGAGAGATATTGGTCAAATCCCCTAACTTCCATATGCCTTATGTCAGTAAAATCAGAAAAGACCAAGATTTGACAACTTAATACTGAGGTGATTTAAAAAAATGCACCCTGCAACAAGTGGAGGGAAAATAAAAGAAAAAATACTGTTTGTTAACAGGTGTTTTAAAAAGAAAAGAAACACAACAACCCTTTTTGGCTTCTGCCTACAACATAAAAGCAGGAAAAAATTCAAACAATTAAAAAATCTTTTGCAGATCACCTTTAAATAATATGAACTATATCTACAATAACTCATAGTAATACTTGAAAAATGTTCCTAAAATGTAATTGTGTAATACATTGTTACATTAATTACAAAAGTGTAATAACATTGTGTATGTATTGTAACTTAATGTATGTTAATATTCTATTATTAAAATATCCACTCTGCTACCATGCAAAGACTGCAGTAGCATTTACTGGTAGTACTTTCACACCTACAGTCTGATTGTATTTTCTGCTGTGTTGTTCTTGTATTCTGACAAGAGCTTATTCAATGCCTCTTGTAAGTCAGCCTGTTGATGCACCAGGAGACAAGAAAAATGATTTTGACCTCTGAACAACCACATAATATCCATAAGCACATCTGTGGCAAACTGTAAGCAGCGTTATTTGGAAGGGTTTCTTATTTCCTTTAACACAGTGATGTTTTCTGTTTGTTGTTTCATGTTACTTGGACTGAATCACTAATTGGACAATTCTTAAGTGGGTAAGTGACAATGATGGTGGACAATGATGGTTGCCACTGTTAAATGCCAGCTTGACTTAAGAACTGTGTGATAAATGGCTATGTTTACAATGTAAAGTTTATATTTTGTTTTTTAAATTTCATAGACATTATAAACTGCAAAACCATAGACAGATTCTAACGCTATTACTAACTAATTCTGAACTACCACACAATCCCCAGAGCTTTGCTATGGGTCACTAGGAGATAAACTGAAATAATCAAACTCATTGCAGATACGGTATTTTGTAGTTATGTTTTACAGCTATTTAAGAAAATAATTTTGGTAGAATTGGCTCATGAACTTTGGGACAGTAAAAGACAAAAATTAGTCACTAATACATTTACTCTGGTTCTCACCCATTTGTATAATGTTTGATATTATTTCATTTTATGATTTTCTAAAAATATCTATTGCTTCTCAGGTCTTGAAATAAAGAGGGGATAATCACTGTATCTCCCAAAGAAAGCGGGGACAGGAAGATGTGAAGTGTTACCTTTTAAAAATTTATCTGGAAATTTAATAGCTGCTTATTTTCATCTCCCTGCAATTGAGGTATTTCCACAGGCCAATGAAGAGAGTCAATATTTCTTTCACTTAGGTGATACGGTATGTGTTTTAACAGAAATGGAGCATCTTGGAAACATTAAAAGTATAAAGATAAGCTTGCAGTGTTCTGTTGCTAATGAAATGTATGATCATCCTGATGACTATATCCATTTAGGGCCCATCACAATACTGTACTTCAGCCTTGTTCTAGAGAAACTCTCTTTCAGAGTAATGTAGCCAATTCAATTCTTATGATCTCCAAGGCCATAAATAAGACAATTATTTTTTCGTAACTGATGTTCTTTGAGATATGTTGCTTCCGTGAATCTTGTTCCCACTGAAATCAATGAGACCAAAACAAGACCTCTGACTGCTCTTTTAAGAGGGTGATTAATGACAGCTTGGATAGTTTTGGTTTGACACACTTGTCATTTATAATTTAAAAAGCAGGGGTGGGGGAAGTGTCACCTATTTTCTTTCACATTGTTTCAGAGACTCTGTATGCTGGCGGTTACTATATTATATATAGGAAGCTACCATGCATAAAATCAGTACATACATCAGGGTCTGAATGAAATAAGGAACAAAACTATAATCTTTGGGGAACTGAATTCAAGTTTTCACTCAAGTCTCTAAGGAAAATTGGTTATGTGATCTTAGAGTATCATCTGTTTTTGTACATGGCAACACAACATGGTTTGCAACAGCCCAATTAGATTTTCATTCTGGAAGGAGAGGTGCAAAGTAAGGTTGATTACTAAAAACTGTGCATGGAGAATATCACACAGTTCGTAATGCATCATATGCCTGAGTATACTCAAACCCCTGAGTACCTTCTCACCTTCATAAGCCCTAAATTCACTCAGACATTTTAAAATGTGAGTATTTTTGCTCATTTTAGATTGAATTTTTCCATCTTGAGTGATGTATGCTACAGCAAAGATGAATCATAAAGTCAGAAATTAATTCAAACTCTCATGTTAAAAATGCTAAGAAATTAACTAGGATACTTCTTGATTGATACCTTCAGTTTTCCAGTGCAGAATTCTATTTTCACAAGCATGTACGTACTACTTCTACTTTAGTTTCAATTTCAGTGTCAGAATGGTGACTGTTATTGTTTCCTTTTATCTTTGTTCCAAATTACTTAACATTTATCTATCCATCCCATGGTGCCAACGACAATTATGACTGAATGCCTTAGGCAATCTTATTCTGCCACACCAGACATTATCCACTGGGAATTTTTTTCTTTATGGCTGTTCAGATATTTATGTTTTCAACTGCTTCATTTACAGTAAATTAGGTTATGAGAGATGACCATAAGGTCTGTAATGGACAACGAAAAAATTTTTATGATGGATTTAGTAATTCATTTATAGATCTCTTCATTGTTTGAACTACCAACATTTCTTTCACAATGAAAACTCTTCACTCAAAGAACAAATACTAGAATGCCTAATGTACTTGCTGCAACAGGGATTACAGGACAGTCTCATCAGAAGTGCTGTTCTTGGTTTTGTTTTGTATCATAAAGGAAAAACTGCAAGTGATTATTTATAATACTTTAGGCTTGAACGACACTTCAAACTTATATTGACCTAGCTACATTGCTCAGGGTTCTAGAAAATTTAATGCCCTGCATGATGTCATTAGGTTGACCTAACCCCAAGTGTAGATGCAGCCAGGTCGATGGAAGAATTATTCCATCTCTCGGGGGGGTGCATTTACTATAGTGACGGATAATTCCCATCTGTCACAGGTGTGTCTACACTACAGCTACAGAGGCATACCCTTTAACAGCTAAGAAAATATTTACTAAATATATACATTTAAAATGTTTGAGGATTGTAGCTAGTTGCTATAAACAGTGCCGATATCTCAATAGGAACTCAAGTCCAGTCTGAGAGATGGAAAATTCAATTCAGCATTTGACTGGCATGAGAAACTTAACAGCTGCTGTAAGAAATTCTACTGGCCCAGACTATTTCCTATTGCGGAAAACTCAAGACGGGGTTTAAAAAGGAAGAAATCTCCCTGCAGAATTCCTTGAGGAAATTATTCCCTTCACAGTGTTGTCCCATTGAGGGTCAGGGTTTGCTTTCCTGCTGGAAAGGCAGCAGGGCTTGCCCATAGAGAATGGATGAAACCCCTATGCCTCTACGTCAAATCTGCCCCACACATCATCAGGGCAGCATATGCCATTGGAACTGCAGTACCAGGGCCTTTCTTGGACCGCAGCTACCCATGGGACAAATTCACCCTCACCCATATCCCAAAGAGGCAATCCAAAAAAGTTAATATAGCCTGCAATTGTATGAATCAGTTTGTCTAATTTACATGGGACTGAAGGGGGGAGAAAATGCAACTTCCCTCCCATCTGTCCCCTCCATGTGCCCAGTCTTCGACACCTCTCCCAATATGGATTCCAGACTATGCAGGAATGATATGGAACAGTGACATCAATATGGCTGGATCTCGATCCTCATGCAGATGTAGGGGATGTAACTGCATATACAAAAGACCCCTTCTGCATGTGGTCCTAAGGGATATGATCTGGCCCACTCTGTGTGTGTGCGTGTGCGTGCGCTTTAAGAAAACTGACTGTTTAAAAATAGCTAAATCAACTCAGATCAGTCAAACTTTAATTACATCCCCTCTCCCAGCCCGTACTTCCAAAAATCTAAAATGTCTATCACCATACTCTTGCGGCAGCAGTTTCTTAGTAAATAGTTGAGCTTTTTCTTTTGCTCATAAAAATGTGTAATTAGAATTAGTATTTTATTTTAAATGTGACTCTTCCTATCAGAATCCATTTTAAAAAGTGACTATACAAGTACTGCTTTAATAATTTTACTTTCCAGAATTTCCATATCGTTCCTGTCTCTCATTCTTTTATGTTGATGCCATTTTATCTTTCAACTGAGGCAACTACACACTAAGAAAGTAGAGTACCATATACACTAGTTCATTAGCCCATTCATTTATAAGCTGACCCTCCAAGACGGATAGGTAAAAATAGAAAAAAAAAACGGTACGACCCTTTCATAAGCCAACCCTATATTACAGGAATTGGCAACCTTTGGCTCCTGGCCCATCAGCGTAAGTCACTAGCGGGCCTGGACATTTTGTTTACATGGAGTGTTCACAGGCATGGAGCCCCTCAGCCCCTAGTGGCCACTGTTTGCCATTCCCAACCAATGGGAACTGTGGGAAGTGGCGCCACTTCCCGCAGCTGCCATTGGCTGGGAATAGCAAACTGCAGCCACTGGGAGCTGAGGGGCTCCGTGCCTGCAAACACTGCAAACAAACAAAACGTCCCACCCGCAAGTGGCTTACCCTGATGGGCTGGGAGCCAGAGTTTTCTGACCCCAGCTATATTTTAAAAGTTGGCATCACAAGAAACACCCAAAAGTTTTGCTAGAATTATTTTAATGTAATCTGACAAAAAACGTGTTATAACTGAACAAATATGTATTCACCTTCAAAATTACAGTCAATGTTTTAATATCTATTTACTGATTTTAAAGTTTCATATTGTTCTAACGTACTTATTTTAAAATCCTTCAAAGTCCGAATCAGTCTCTGATTCACCAAACAGTTCATGAAACTTGGCTTCCGTCACAGTTGCACCTACATTGTCATCGTAGATGTCGGTAGTGTTGTCTTCAGACTCAGATTCCTTCTCATCATAAGCCTCTGTTGTGTCATCAAATATGGCATCATCTTCTGACCCGTAGAATGCATTGCTGATACAGCATTTCCGAAATGACTTTTCTATCATTTCCGAGGGAATGGACACCCACGTGTCCTTGACCCACTCGGCAACCAGATTGATTTCAGGCTTCATAAGATTCCCACCTTTTGTCAACTTCGCCATGCCTGAGCACATCCATTCAGACCACATTTTGCGTACCCTGCCTTTAAAGGGTTTGTTCAGGCAGACATCACGTGGTTGTAGAACTGAAGTTAAGCTTCCAGGTATTACAGCCAAAGTAGTTTTAATTTTTTTGGCTACATTTTTCACTTCATTCATCTTGTGTGCCCTGAACACGTCCCAAACGAGCATAATAGGTTTCTTGAAAAGTGCTCCTGGTCTCTTACTCCTTTCCTTTCCTCTTACTTTTTCCAGCCATTCAATAGTCCCACTTTCATCCATCCTTTTTCGTGTGCACGTACGATGACACCAGCAGGAAATTACATGTTTTTAGGCAAAGTTTTTCTTTTAAAAAGAACAGAAGGGAGCTTTGATCCATTTGCCAAACACGATAAAACCACCGTAAAATGGATTTTTTCCACGGTCAGTGGTTTTAATTAAAATTGTTTTTTCACCAAACTGGTTGCTGTTTGGTTGCTCGGGAATTCAAATCTCATTGGTGTTTCATCTATATTTCCTATTTGTGACAGCTCAAATGATTATTCTTTTCGATATTTTATAATAAACCTTTGCAAAGATTTGATTTTTCTTCCAGACCTCTGGGCAGCTTTTGTGCTATCTTTGTTTGCTGACAAAGACAGAGACCATGACGGTTCATGAAGCAACCCGCTAATCCGACAAAAATTGATGGCTTTACTGACTTGTATGTCATCTTTTGACATTTGCAGAGCATGCAGACAAATTCCAGTTCTACTGACAATGTACCCATTTTGTCGACATTCAACAACCCAATTATTGAGATCTTTTTCCAGCTCAGGAAGTGAGGCGCACCTCGTTGGACATTTTTTCTTGCTTCTTGGCATGTCTTATTTTTTTGCCATTCTCTTACTTGCTTCTCATTGATACAGAATTCACAAGCAGTGGCACAATTATTGTTTGCTTCTGCATATTCAACAACTTTAAGTTTGAACACTGTGTGATAAGCAGACTGTTTTCTTTTGATTTCACTGTTCATTTTAAATACTAGTATGAAAATATAATCTAGTTATAGATTTTGTGGATTTTATATAGGAATGTCACTTGCTTTATCACTGTCAAATTATTATTGTCCTTTGTTTATTTCAAAGCAGCCCTGTAGATTGGCTTGTCTGTGGCGATAACAGGCTATTTAAATTTTATTAGAGATTCCATCAATTCTGCAAGTTATATTTTCCTATTGGCTCGAGACTTACGAGGTCCATTGGTAGAAATGAATGAAGAGATCAAATTACACAGTAGCGAACTGACACCAGTGCTATAGTACTATTGTTCATTGTATTTTTCTGATGGACTTGTACGGTATAGCATTTTGTGAAATGCATGGGTCAAATGCATGCAGATCTGCAGCACTGCTCTTTTAGCATTAATTTCAAGCCAATCTAGCCCACTAAACAAAGCCTTTGCAACTTTAAAAGGCTGCAGTATTGACATCAATAAATGGGTCGGCAAACTTTTGCTCCCGGCCCGTCAGGATAAGCTGCTGGCGGGTCGGGACGTTTTGTTTATTTGGAACGTCCACAGACATGGAGTCCCTTAGCTCCCAATGGCCCCGGTTTGCCGTTCCCAGCCAATTGGAGCTGTGGGAAGCGGTGCAGGCCAAGGGACGTGCAGGCCGCCACTACCCGCAGCTCCCATTGGATGGAAATGGCGAACCATGGCCACTGGGAGCTGAGGGGCTCCATGCCTACAGACGCTCCAGGTAAACAAAACAACAATGCATTAGATATTCAATTCAATAATTCCATAGAGCTTAAAATCATCAAATTTTGGTGTAGATCCGTTGATAAGCCAACTCCGACTCTTTGATGTTTCCCTTTTACCAAAAATATTCAGCTTATGAACAAGTATATACAGTATGTTACTTTTTAGTTAGTACACAATTTTCTTGCATTTGTCATTATTTTCCTTCCCTCCTCAAATCAGTAATTTACCCAGGACTAAACCCTTGCCTTTCAGAAAACAACTGTAGAGGGGGAGGAGACCAGCAGCAGGTCAGAGGCCATCCAAAATACTGTACCTGATGTTTTGCAGAAAGTCAACACAACATGCAGTAGGTACTGTGGCCTTTTAGAAGTAGCAGTATGTGCTTCCCAACTGGTGCCCTTTACCTGCAGGTCATACACTCCTGAGGCCTGGTGAAGGGGCCAGTGCATTAGTCAGACATTTCTTCTAGTGCTTTCAGGAGTGCTATAGAAAGATCTTGCCTGCTCCATACACAGAGAAATAGACTTTCTGTGCCCTCCTAGCAGTTGCACTCCAGCAAAGTAGAAGGCTGGATTTAGCTTCCTCATTCCAAAAAATTAACTAAAAAAAATTCTCTGTTCTAATACTTTATTTTCATACAATTGGTCAAACTTTTTCACTATTAAAAATTATAAATGACATAAACCTAATCAGTTTAACTTCACAATAATCACAATTACAGTAATGCATTACAATGAGATAATTATTTCCAAGTTATTATTAAATTACCATTTGCTTTTTCCCTGGCTTTATTTTACTAAACACTGAAATAGTATCTCCCGCTTTTTGCAGCAGGCCAAAAATCCAAAATTAATCTTCATAAAAGAATAACTTTATTTATAATTTTCATCTGGAAGAAAACATTAAAGTGAGGTTCTTCTGTGAAAAGTTATTATAAAAGTGGCATGTTTATAACCTCCAATGGCTCCAGATCAAATATTGTCAGTTTAAAAAGAGATATTTTTATAACCATCAGCTCTGCAGGCTCACCTAGGATCTGAAAGACAGCCAGGTTCTTTTCTCTTCCCGCACTTCCACAGCAATAACAATTTCCTGGGCAAATTATGCCCTTCCACCAGTACAACTTTACTGGATACTAAATGGTTACACCAGCGTTTTACCCGAGTACCTGGTTTGAAGACCATGAAATTGCATAGGTATAAATGAGAGCAGAGTTTGTTCTGTAGAACATTACTGGTAATGATGCCTTAAAAAACAGGAAAGAACACATCTTCTTCCTCAGAGCCCAGGATGAGTGTGAAAAGCTTTTTAAAATTATTAAATTAACAAGTGTTACATTAGTTAGAATTAGTAAAAACTTAAAATGCCTTTTCTTATCACTTTTTACATCAGAACTTGAACGTTTAACTAAATTCAAAAATCCATATGCTTGTTTTGCTAAAACATTATATGTTTGCTCTTGAAGAAAAAACTCTAGAATACATAACTTTGTTTTACTTAAATAAAACAATTTAAATGTCTGTGTGGTGATGTTCTCCTCCTAATACAGCATGACAAGAAAATCCTCCAAATATTAATGATTAACCTGTTGAATTGGAGATAGTTCTCCTCCCAATGACTTCATAAATATCTGCTTCAGTTACCTTTGGCAAATGAAATAAACAATCATTTGTTTTTCTGATATAGCTGTAAAACTACTCTGAAAAGTTTTCAAAATAAATCATTTAAAAAAATGTATAGTGTGTACCTCCTAAAAATGAAACCTACATCTATCTGAGTTGTGAAGAATATGTATTAATGTTATAACCACCAACAAAAATGCACTTTTATGTAGAAATCCATGATTAAATCAAGTCTTCCATACTAGTGATTTAAAAATCAATTTGATTTAAATCAAATCCACCCTGAATTAGAGAGCTGATCACTACACATTACATGTGCATACTATTCATTTCACAAGGATTTTACTTTTGCAGAATCAGTCTATATACACAGATCCACTATTCAAAGAATGAAATAAAAGGCAATAAATAATAATTAGTTTAGAAAAGATAAAAGATTTTCCAGACATGTTATATTTACTACATTTTTCATTAATTACAATGGAAACAAATTCCAATTATGTGAGTACACAAGTCCATTAGCAGAGCTCCAGAGGAGAGCAAAACTGGTAAGGGCAAGTTGGCAGTGTAACAGCTGAACAAATCTACTTAAGTTAAATGCTTTTTAAGATGATAATGTCACACTTTTCACTGCAACTGTCACAGGAACAACTGTGTGTATTAGTACTGACCAAGACCCTAAACAAGCTTATAAATAATGTTTTAGTTAAAGTCTCCCCATTACGTACCACAGAGTACAATCCACAGCTAGGGGAAGCCTAATGTATTCCCTCATTACTGCTCCACACACAATCTTAGAGGATAGCAATGGGTCAGGCCGGGGAAGAAACAGAATCCAGTTCCAACACTCCAGAAGCCCTAAACACAACAAGGGATAATGGTCACCACTGCAGTTGTGTTACAGACTTATACTTTGACACCTTGTTATGGTGGGTGGAATTTTTTTTTTTAATCTTAGGTCTTGTCGACATACAAATGTTGTACTGCTTTAACTATACAAGTATAGCTCAAGCTGTACAAACCCCCTTGTGTGGGTGCAGTTATACCAGTATAAATGTGTTCATTCACATGCAAGAAGCTATAGCTATAAACTATACCAGTGTAAAGCACTTTTATACCAGAAAAAACACATTCACACTAGGGTTGTACCACTATAACTATTTTGGTTTAACCGAAATATTTATATATGAACTAGTTACAGATTGGGAGCTAGTTTATACCCAATTGCAACCCCATTTCTGCCTTAACTCCTGAATACAGTAGACATGGAATAGGGAGAGAAAAACAAGTTGTGAAAGATTGGCCAATTTATCACAGTAATTCATAACTCATTCCTTCAAAAGACTGTAATATACAACTAAAATAAAAGTGGGATTGGCAGGGGGTGGGGGATGACACACCTCTTCCGAGAGCCTTCTGTCAGTTGTGTGTGATTCTGCGCTCTTTCTCTGCTTCCAGCACCTCCTGCCGGCTGTTGGTCTTGCTGGGCAGATCTTCAGGGGCTCAGCCCTCTTGCCAAGTCACACAGTCTAAAATGGACAAACCCCTTCCAGGGTACTCAAGTCCAAAACAAAAACAAAACATAAATCTTCAAATTCCCTGGCTCGAACTGGATTCAGTCCTTCCTTCCTTCCTCAGGGTGCCTTCTCTCTTCAGCCTCTTTGGACCCTTTAAATCTAGCCACTTTTCTTGGCCTTTTATCATAGTCTCGTCCCCTATTTGAGTCTTAGGCCACTTCCCCACCTAGGGGAAGCCAGGCACACCCACTAATCTGGATCTCAACTCAGGGACCCTGTAAACAGCAGCCACATACCGCTTCCTTAATAGTTTCTGCTGAATTCCCTGTGCTGCTTCCCAGTTGGTCCAACTCCTTCACCCTTACCTTAGGGTTATAGTCCCTGGGCTCTCTCCAGGTGTTGCCTGCTTGAGCAGGGTCTCTCCAAAATGTCCCTGCCTGGAAAGTTTCTTTGTCCTATCCCTCCCTCCCTCTCCTCCTAACCTGGAGAGTTTCACAGTCTTCCAGCCCCTTCTCATCCAAGCAAGGAACTGACCAACTCAGGGCCCTGCAGCTCCTTTTATCTAAGCCTGCTGCACTCTGATTGGCTGCTTCCCTGCAGCCTTTCTAGGCAGGCCTGGAGGACCCAACTTCACTGCTCCTTTCTCACTTGGGGTGTGGTAGGACCTCAAGACCTCCAGCAGGGGGCTCAGAGGGCCTGGTATACCTCATAACAAAAAGATACAACTAGTTAGAGAGCTGCTAATGACTCAATAAATGAACTTGAAAATGCTGGTTTGAACTTGCCCATTCCCAAGTTTTTCAATATACCACATTACATGTAGCTAGTTGTGGGTTTGAGGCCCAGTGCATTTCTAAGGTAAATATGCTCACACATATTTCCAGCACACAGTAAGGCAAAGGGAACTGAAATTCAGGCAAGTTGTTTCATTCTTAGTCAAAATGTCTGAGTCATGCATCCACCCAACGTTCCATTGGCCATCAAAGTAAAAAAATAAAACAAACAGCTTCATATGGCATGACACAGTTGTAATACTATTTCAAGTCTGGCTGCCTAGAAAAACAACAAAACTTGAAAACTAGATCATTTATTATACTGCTGAGATGCTAAAATAAGCAATTTTTATGCTCTCTTTTCCTGTGACTGGGCCTTCCAGACACACTCCCCAAGCACCACAATGTGCAGTATTTTTCTTCCCATTCCTTATAGCAGGTATTCAAATCAACCTGCATGACCCTGCGTTTCTGAGCCCCATGACAATCAGCCTGCAGGAGGTACTCCGGCGCAGTAAAAGCAGCTCCCTCACCTACAACAAATTACACTGACTTCCATGAATCTTCGTCTTCTGTGGCCTGAAGAAAGGAAATCTCAAGGTTACATTTGCACCGTGCTTCCCCATGCAGATACACAGAGTGCTGCTATTGCCTATAGTTAATTGAATTTAAAAGAGACACTGTCAATTATCTTTTGCAGGCGTTACAATTGTAACAGTGCTTTAGAAGTATGAAAGGGACATCTGTCCATCTGGAAAACTGCATAATATGGAGCCTACAATTATCCCTGCTCTCCTTCTGAGCAGTGACAGATTAACACACCCGTGCCCAGGAGCCCTGGCCCATTTGGATGGGTCCCACGGCGTGGGGAGACCACTTTGTACCCAGGGCCCCAATAAATCTTAAAGCCAGTCAGGCAGCGGCACAGACAGCTGCAGCGGCACAGGAGCTAGCAAACAGAGCTCTAAATAGGGGAGTTTGAGTGGGAGTTTGAAAAGGGAGTTTGTATTGTGGTCCTTGTTTGGGGTTTGCTTTTGCTGTGGGTGGTGGTGTTTCGGTGTGGTTTGTGTTTCCCAGATTAACAGGATTTAGGTGGGAAGGCGATGACAGATACAGAGGCAGCTGTGGGAGTGACTCCTGTAGTGGAAGACACATTGAGGATGACTGGATGTGGAAGCTGTGGTATGTACATGATCCTGGAGGGGGGACCTGGTAAGAGTTTTTTCTGCATTAAATGCTGTCTGATAGAGCTGATGGAGGAAAAGATCCGAGGTTTGGAGATGCAGGTGGAAAGTCTCGCTGAGTTTAGGAAGGGGTTTGAGCAGATGATGGAGCAAAGATATGAGGTATCTGAAGGGAAAAGTTCAGACTCACGGATGGAAGCAGGGCTGGGGAATTTTGAGGGGAGACTGGGTGAGGAAAGTGGTCAGTGGAAGCATGTGACTAAAAGAACAAGGAAGAGGAAAAGACGGGCTAGTGAAGGAGAAATAGAGCTTAGGAATAGGTTTGCAGAGTTGGAAAATGAAGAAGGGGCTCAGCAGGTACTTGTTGAAGGTGGAAGGGTAAGGAAGAAGAGAAGAGAGGATAGTCCTATAGGAAAAGCGGAAGAGTCAAGGGAGACTACACCAAATATGAGCCCCAGGAGGATACAGGATGGGCTGAAGAGGATTATAAGGGAAAATAGGAATGGAAAGAACTTGCAGCCAGAGGGAACAGGGGAGAGACTGGAGAATAGCACTGTCACCAGGAAAAGGCAGGTCTATGTGATCGGGGACTCTTTACTGAGAAGAATAGACAGGCCTGTAACTAGAGCTGATCCTGAGAATAGAAGGGTATGCTGTCTTCTGGGTGCTAAGATACGGGATGTAGACATGAGGTTGAAAAGGATCCTAAAGGGAGCGGGAAAGAATCCCCTAATTATCCTTCATGTGGGAACAAATGATACGGCTAGATTCTCGCTGGAAAGTATTAAGGGAGACTATGCTAGGCTGGGGAAGACGCTTAAGGAAATTGAGACTCAGGTGACCTTTAGTGGGATCCTTCCTGTTCCTAGAGAAGGACAACAAAGATGTGACAAGATTAGGACTGTCAACAGATGGCTTAGGCAGTGGTGCTATAAGGAGGGCTTTGGGATGTATGGCCACTGGGAGGCATTCACGGACAGAGGACAGTTCTCTCGGGATGGACTTCATCTGAGTAGGGAAGGAAATAGACTTCTACGATCAAGGCTGGCACAACTGATAAAGAGAGCTTTAAACTAGGAATTAGGGGGAGATGTCCAGGAAATCTCCACGCCAGATTTTAGCATTGAGAGGGAAGACGACGAAGTAAGAAAGGATACAGCCGTGGGTAGGAGAATGTATATAAAGGAGCGAGGGCGGTGTGGATACTAGTCTAATAGGTTATACTGGCTGTAGAATGACTGTGCCTAATAGGGTACAAAATGTGAGCGAGGCCAAACAGCAAAAATTAAGATGTTTATACACCAATGCGAGGAGCCTAGGTAACAAAATGGAGGAACTAGAGCTACTGGTGCAGGAAGTGAAACCAGATATTATAGGGATAACAGAAACATGGTGGAATAGTAGTCATAACTGGACTACAGGTATTGAAGGGTATGTGCTATTTAGGAAAGACAGAAACAAAGGTAAAGGTGGTGGAGTAGCATTGTATATCAATGATGAGGTAGAATGTAAAGAAATAAGAAGCGATGCAATGGATAAGACAGAGTCCGTCTGGGCAAAAATTACATTGGGGAAGAAAACTAGCAAAGCCTCTCCTATGATAGTGCTTGGGGTGTGCTATAGACCTCCGGGATCTAATTTGGATGTGGATAGAGCCCTTTTTAATGTCTTTAATAAAGTAAATACTAATGGAAACTGCGTGATCCTGGGAGACTAACTTCCCAGATATAGACTGGAGGACTAGTGCTAGTAATAATAATAGGGCTCAGATTTTCCTAGATGCGATAGCTGATGGATTCCTTCATCAAGTACTTGCTGAACCGACTAGAGGGGATGCCATTTTAGATTTAATTTTGGTGAGTAGCGAGGACCTCATAGAAGAAATGGTTGTAGGGGACAATCTTGGTTCAAGTGATCATGAGCTAATTCAGTTCAAATTAAATGGAAGAATTAACAAAAATAAAACTGCAACTAGGGTTTTTGATTGCAAAAGGGCTGACTTTCAAAAATTAAGGAAATTAGTTAGGGAAGTGGATTGGACTGAAAAAATTATGGATCTAAAGGTAGAGGAGGCCTGGGATTACTTTAAATCAAAGCTGCAGAAGCTATCGGAAGCCTGTATCCCAAGAAAGGGGAAAAAATTCATACGAAGAAGTTGTAGACCAAGCTGGATGAACAAGCATCTTAGAGAGGTGATTAAGAAGAAGCAGAAAGCGTACAAGAAGTGGAAGATGGGAGGGATCAGCAAGGAAAGCTACCTAATTGAGGTCAGAACATGTAGGGATAAAGTGAGACAGACTAAAAGTCAAGTAGAGTTGGACCTTGCAAAGGGAATTAAAACCAATAGTAAAAGGTTCTATAGCCATATCAATAAGAAGAAAACTAAAAAGGAAGAAGTGGGGCCGCTTAACACTGAGGATGGAGTGGAGGTTAAAGATAATCTAGACATGGCCCAATATCTAAACAAATACTTTGCCTCAGTCTTTAATAAGATAATTTTAATAATCTTCATCCAAGAATATTAAAGGAATTGGCACCTGAAATTGCAAGACCATTAGCAAGAATTTTTAATGAATCTGTAAACTCAGGAGTAGTACCGAATGATTGGAGAATTGCTAATATAGTTCCCATTTTTAAGAAAGGGAAAAAAAAGTGATCCGGGTAACTACAGGCCAGTTAGTATGACATCTGTAGTATGCAAGGTCCTGGAAAAAATTTTGAAGGAGAAATTAGTTAAGGACATTGAAGTCAATGGTAAATGGGACAAAATACAACATGGTTTTACAAAAGGTAGATCGTGCCAAACCAACCTAATCTCCTTTTTTGAAAAAGTAACAGATTTTTTAGATAAAGGAAATGCAGTGGATCTAATTTACCTAGATTTCAGTAAGGCATTTGATACCGTGCCACATGGGGAATTATTAGTTAAATTGGAGAAGATGGGGATCAATATGAACATCAAAAGGTGGATAACGAACTGGTTAAAGGGGAGACTGCAATGGGTCCTACTGAAAGGCAAACTGTCAGGATAGAGGGAGGTTACCAGTGGAGTTCCTCAGGGATCGGTTTTGGGACCAATCTTATTTAATCTTTTTATTACTGACCTTGGCACAAAAAGTGGGAGTGTGCTAATAAAGTTTGCACATGATACAAAGCTGGGAGGTATTGCCAATTCGGAGAAGGATCGGGATATTATACAGGAGGATCTGGATGACCTTGTAAACTGGAGTAATAGTAATAGGATGAAATTTTATAGTGAGAAGTGTAAGGTTATGCATTTAGGGATTAATAACAAGAATTTTAGTTATAAGTTGGGGACGCATCAATTAGAAGTAACAGAAGAGGAGAAGGACCTTGGAGTTTTGGTTGATCATAGGATGACTATGAGCTGCCAATGTGATATGGCTGTGAAAAAAGCTAATACGGTTTTGGGATGCATCAGGAGAGGCATTTCCAGTAGGGATAAGGAGGTTTTAGTAGCATTATACAAGGCACTGGTGAGACCTCACCTAGAATACTGTGTGCAGTTCTGGTCTCCCATGTTCAAAAAGGATGAATTCAAACTGGAGCAGGTACAGAGAAGGGCTACTAGGATGATCCGAGGAATGGAAAACTTGTCTTATGAAAGGAGACTTAAGGAGCTTGGCTTGTTTAGCCTAACTAAAAGAAGGTTGAGGGGAGATATGATTGCTCTCTATAAATATATCAGAGGGATAAATACAGGAGAAGGAGAGGAATTATTTCAGCTCAGCACCAATGTGGACACAAGAACAAATGGGTATAAACTGGCCACCAGGAAGTTTAGACTTGAAATCAGACGAAGGTTTTTAACCATCAGAGGAGTGAAGTTTTGGAATAGCCTTCCAAGGGAAGCAGTGGGAGCAAAAGATCTATCTGGTTTTAAGATTCTACTCGATAAGTTTATGGAGGAGATGGTATGATGGGATAATGGGATTTTGTTAAGTAATTGATCTTTAAATATTCAGGGTAAATAGGACTAATCCCCTGAGATGGGATATTAGATGGATGGGATCTGAGTTACCCAGGAAAGAATTTTCTGTAGTATCTGGCTGGTGATTCTTGCCCATATGATCAGGGTTTAGCTGATTGCCATATTTGGGGTCGGGAAGGAATTTTCCTCCAGGGAAGATTGGAGAGGCCCTGGAGGTTTTTCGCCTTCCTCTGTAGCATGGGGCATGGTTGACTTGAGGGAGGCTTCTCTGCTCCTTGAAGTCTTTGAACCATGATTTAAGGACTTCAATAGCTCAGACATAGGTGAGGTTTTTCATAGGAGTGGGTGGGTGAGATTCTGTGGCCTGCACTGTGCAGGAGGTCGGACTAGATGATCAGAATGGTCCCTTCTGACCTTAGTATCTATAAATCTATAAATCTTAATTTGCCTCTGCTTCTGAGTGCACTATTGCTTCCATGCGCCTTATACACCCGTCCACCGTCCCTTACAAAGGGATCCTTTCCTCCAGCACCCCCTACTACCTATGACTACAAGGAAGTGGACAGAATATTCTTGATTTCCCATGGACATTACCAAGGATTCTGCTCTGGTCACCAAAATAGGTGAGCTTCTCTTTGCTCCACTGACTGACTTTAACTATTGACCCATTCCCTTCATTCCAGAACTAATCTTTTCTTAAAGTCATGGGCTCTCTTCCCTTCAATCTACATACAATGTATAAACTCTACATGCAGGAGACCAAATAACAGAGAAGATGGTATGTTGGGTTGTTTTTTTAAAGACATCTGTTAAGGGTGCCCCATAGGATTATACTCTGCACATGCACCTAAAGCCTTGTTTTGACAGACAAAAACTTGTTTTTTCCCCCAATCACATTAGCAAAATTGAGTTAGCTTTTTGTGATTAACAAGTTCCCTTAAAGTACAGACTAATACATGTGAAGATATCTGAGCAGATCTGCATCTCAAATGGGGATCTTTAATCATACTAATCAAACCTGATTAAGATAGGATTTTTTTTACAAATCAAGTTAATAGCTTGTATACATGAGAAAACTGCACTGTATTAATACTGAATCTGATTAAGTTAAACCAAAGCAAACCCATAGGAACTTTCTTATTTCAGTTTAAAAGTGTTTTTCCCCGTTATCTTAAATTAATTGTGAGCAGGTTTAAGCTTAACTAAAGTGAACTACTCAAACTTAAATAGTGTCCACACGGATTTGCACTGACTTAAGTCAAACCGGTGCAACTGTCCTATGTAGATAGTGAGATGTTCCAGTTCCAGGCTGTCATTTTGAGATCATTATCAAAGCAAAATTTCATAAATGGAGAGCAAAGAGTCAAATTATTAAGCCAGTTTGCTGATTTGTCTTTCTCTCTTTTTCAAAAAAGATGTAATACAGTAATGTCATGGTGCACAAATCCAAAGATGCCAAGACACATGAAGAACAGTTATCCATCCTAAATCAACTGGTTTTTTTAATTGAGATTTGAAGTCTGTGTGGATCCCCCTCTTGGTGAGCATGTACATTAGACTGGATTTATTTTTTAACTAGCAGTGTCTGACAGGGCCACACATGCACCCTGTGCCTTCTCCTGCCATGACCTTCCCTCAGATCTCTCACAATTCAAAGCTCAAGTTGCTGAGGGCTCTGAAAAGTGGGAACGGAAGATGTGTTTGTAGGCTCCTCACTGACTACACCATCTTTAAAAAATGCCACAGTTACCTGTTCTTTCTTCTTTGAGTATCTGTCAGTGTGGATCCCATCACAGTGACTGGCAAGCAGCACAGTCCGTGGACAATAGGAGTGAGGAGTTTCAGCTGTATCAGTCAGTCAAACAGAGACTGAAGTACTACTGTCCGGAACTTGACAATTGATCTGGCTGCCCTATCAAGTGCATAATGATTAATTAAAGTTAGTGGGTTGCTCCACATAACTGCCTTTCAGATCACAGAGACTGGTACATTCCTGAAATAGGCAGACAGCATTGTTTAAGACCTGGTGGAATGTGCCTTGGTGTTCAGAGGCCTTCCTTAATTATATCCTTAACCTCCTCTCTGCCATCATAAGGACGCTTTCCCTAGAAGGGCTTCATCCCATTGTCCATTAGAAAGTCATACTTGGCCAGCAGGACACGGTAGTTAGCTGTACACACCTGCAGCAAAGTGAGGAGCATGGCTTTATTCCAAACAAGTTAAGACATTTGGCATCTTTGTCCTCTGGTGTGCTTTTATTCATTTTCCATTCTTCCTCTACATCTGATAAAGTTAAGGTGCCTGGAGTGGTGTCAGGAATACTGAGCTCCTTCCTAAGCTTCTATCTCATTGCTCAGAGCAGCCTCTTTGGGCTTGATTTTGACACTTGAGGTGATGTTGCCAGATTTCATGTCGAAGCAGAGGTCAGCTTCAATGCCAGGATCAGTGTTGAGTCTGATGGTGGTGCTGATGTCAGTATCTTCTTTGTAATAGTTTTAGGCATCGCCTGTCTATTTGGTGGGGTAATAGATGATGCTGGATTGTCCATTAATAGGATTCTGGAGCTTGTCTAATGAGACATTCATGGACTGTTCCAGAAGACTGAGTTTCAACCTTGTATCTTGTGATTGGAGGGTCCCTGCATAGAAGGATAAGCATATTGAGCATCTACTTGGGATATGTGGTTCCCCCAGACAGAAGAGCCACTTATGGTGTCCATCTCTCAGGGATATTTAGTCCAGTGAGGAATGTACAAGACTTGAAGCCCACAGGTTTTGAATCTGCTGTTAGAGAAAACTCAGAGGTCTGATCAGAAAAGTTTGGTCCAGATGGTTCATGGATGTTAAAAGAGACAATCAGATATGGTTGCAGAAGACTCTAATTCTTAGCTCAGGCTAATCTTCAGTGAGTCAGACATTTGCCATGTTCAGTCTCGCTGCCATGGAGGATAAGAGAAAACTGTCTTTATGTTCTTTTGTGGAGATCGAGGTGTCACAGGGTGCATGCCATGGTAGACCCTTCCAGTAAAAAAAAAATAAAATAAAAAAAAATCCAGTTTTGAACACAAGATGCATGTTAACCCATTATAGGCTCCACAATGACACATACTCAAAGAAGAACAAAGTTAACATTTAAATCCAAGATATGAGCTAACCAGTCACAGGAGAAACAACACTTAAGTGACTGTTCACAGATTTGGCAAAGATTCAGTGCTAAGTCCAGTAGATCAAAGTAAAATAAAAAACTGCTAAACGGTAGCAGTTAGTTGAATTTCTCTTCATTACTGCAACCTTCACTTGCATAGGAACCAGCTCCCTGTTTCACGCAGGCTTTTTTTCAGCTCAAAATAGAAGAACTCCATCCCGTGAACTATTAATACCATCACCCTAGCAACTCCTTCACTTCAACTGACTACCCAACCAATAAGTGAAAGGCCCAAAGGAAAGGGTCATTGAAGGAAGGAAAAATTCTGCTGCAATAATGGAGAGGAAATAAGTACAACTTATAATCATCATTAAGTCTTTTTATATTTATATTTCTTTTAATCCTCCATTCACTCTACCATGATTACATATGAAGATGTGCTAAAGCAATTTACTGAATGTGAGGGACAAAAAGGTTTACTGACTGGGAATAGCATGGAGTAGAGTATGCTTTTTAAGTTAAACTACATACATAGAGATTCCTCCTCTCCAATAATGCATCAGCTGTTGGAATCAAATCTATTTTATAATAATGCCATTATAAAATATAGAGTGCTCCAGAAATCTACCCAACAAGTTTCTGTCAATATATACTTGTCTCCTCAATACAAGAACATTTTCTGTGTGTTGTACGTCCTGCCTGACCTTGCATTGGAGGACTGTTTGCATGAGTCACCTTGACAACCCTCCCTTACAAATTTATTACACCTTTTACCTATTTCTGAACAGTATAAAAACAGCTTTTAACTCTCCGAACATACAGTATCTTCAAGGTTCTCATGACATCAAGGTTGCATTTAAGCAAGTATATTATATCTATTTTCAAAACGGGATAAGGACAAAAAATAGAGTTAAGGAAGGATTCAAACAAAAAGAAAAGACCACATTTTAGGAGAAATTCTGGAGCTGTGCTGGCTCTCAAGAGTAACATTATACTCAAATAAGTATATTGAAGTGAAAGAAACTACAGCTTGTAATTTGCTTATTTTTCTAACCAGAAAATACTGAAACTACAAATATAACTTGAGCATCCTGAATAGGAAAAAAATAAAGACCATATCTTAATAATCTGATTAATTACTTGGCAGTTTCATTCATGCCCTCTTAGTAACAGAGAAGCCCCATCTTTGAGACTGGGGATATTCTGGGATGCTGGGATCTGAGAGGAAGGGAATATTATCTCTGTAACTGCCCACTTCTAAACGATTTCAAGAAACAATTGTGAGAGCAGATACCACTCCTATAGTTCCATAAATGTCGTTATCATCATACTCAGCAATTAGAAATTAAATAATATACTAAATATGGTCAAATACATTTTAAACTGTCTGAGGAAGACATTCTGGGCCAGATTCACCAGTAGTTCTAATGCCACTCTATTGACACAAAGTGGCCATAAGCCTAGTTTAACCATCTAATTAAGTAGCGTTTACAGTTACTGTACATCACCAGAAATCCAGAGCCTAATAGCCAATCTGTTTTTTGTTGGACATATTCTATGAGGTACAAAGCATTTATTTGCATTTATACAAAATTCATTTGCATTTATTGCATCATGTATATAAACCAATCATCCAAAATGTTTTGGATTTTGAAGGACAGAGAGTGAAGAATAAATATTTTCTCAAACATCAGCAACCCCAAAGCTTCTAGAGTCTCTCGTAGAACTTCAATGTTGACATTTTCTGACACATTTCAGTATTTCAATGGTTTACTGGGGTAGCCTAATTTTGACAGTCATTTAACGTCCCCCTTGATCATCAGCCAACCAGTGATAGGTTCTTCCTGTTATCAGAAATACAAATAAGGTCCTTATGTTCATATACTTTGTATTTAAAAAAAAATGTTCACTTTTCCCTGCTGAGAGAATTAATGAGGCTCAGTCTTATAGTGCCTTTCTGACACAACTAATAAATGTGAAAACAGATACAGTCACTTCTGATGTATACTCTTGCAATGCTGTGGACCCAGAGATGTTTTGAGAGCCCTGGAACAGTGAGAGAAGTTACTGCTAGTTGTGATATAATGCTAAAACAATTTATTGTTGTTAACAGTCGTCTCACTATCAGATCAAAAATATGAAGGTGAAGTTTATGAAACAGACTGCAGTTCAAACAAACCGCTTGAATTTTCATCACTTGCAGCTTGTGAAGATCCGTCAAGAATTTTTTTCTAAATAAAAATATTGTCATTACTTGCCCATATAGTCCACGTACCTTTGTGCCCTCCCATCCCTCTCACTCTATTTCTAAACTTATCTTGCCTCGTCTTAACTGTTTGGCATAATCTTGAAATAAGGTTTAAATTCCTCAAGGAAACTTGATATAAAGTTTGAAAAAGAAAAAAGACACTAGGAAGTGACAACACAACTGCAGAGCTGTTGCAAGCAGGTGAGGAACACATGGTAAAGCTGATTCACAAACTATTCAACAAGGATTACAAACAAAAAGCAAGTGGTGAACAAATAGGAGAAAGCAATAATAGTGCCAATATATAAAAAAGGAAATAAGAGTGATTGCCAGAACTACAGAGGAAAAGCATTCACTGAGCCATTCTGGAGGAAAATGAAAAGGTAATGTGGAAGACTAGTACTGAAGAACGGGATTTGTGAAAATGACATAAAAGGAAGAACCAGACTAGCCGCTACAGCATTCAGAAAACTCTGCAAGATCTGGAAGGCTAAAGACATTTCGATAAAAATGTAAATCAGTGTATATAAAACAACTGTCATGCCAATACTGTTATGCAAGTCAGAATGCTGAAGTGTGAGGAAAGCCAACAAACAAAAGATATTGACTGCAGAAATTAACTAGCTGAAGGGAATACTGAGAGTTTCAAGAAGGAAGAAAATGAAAAATGAAGCGATAAGAAAATGGCTAAGACAAAAAATAATGCTGTTGCAGTGGATTCAAGAAAGATGGCTGCGAATATTGGGACACGTGGCAAGAATGGACCTGAAAAGAATACAACACATGGCAATACATTCCAGAGTGCAAGGAAACAGGGAAAGAATAAAAAGGGTTTAATGATGAATGAAGCCCTGAAGCTCATACACATCAGAAATTGATGGAAAGACTTCATTCGGACCCACTTCTCGCTGCTGAGTTGATGAACAGGAATCAAAAAAGGAAGTATATATTACAGCCTCTTACTCATTCTCAAACGAAAGATTCCAAATATTGGGAAGTGATTTGCCCCTGTCATAAATATAAAAGGAAGGGTAATCACCTTTCTGTATACAAAACTATAAAATCCCTCCTGTCCAGAGGCAAAACCCTTTCACCTGTAATGGGTTAAGAAGCTAAGATAACCTCACTGGCACCTGACCAAAATGACCAATGAGGAGACAAGCTATTTTCAAAGTTGGGGGTGGGGGGGACAAAAGGCTCTGTCTGTCTGTGTGATGCTTTTGCCAGGAACAGATCTGGAATGCAGCTCAGAACTCCTGTAAAAAGTTAGTAAGTAATCTAACTAGAAATGCATTAGATTTCTTTTGTATAATGGCTGGTAAAATAGCTGTGCTGAATGGACTGTATATTCCTATTTTTGTGTCTTTTTGTAACTTAAGCTTTTGCCTAGAGGGATTCTCTATGTTTTGAATCTGATTACCCTGTAAGTTATTTCCCATCCTGATTTTACAGAGGTGATGCTTTTACTTTTTTCTTTAATTAAAAGTCTTCTTTTAAGAACCTGATTGCTTTTTCATTGTTGTTAAGATCCAAGAGTTTGGGTCTGTGTTCACCTGTACAAATTGGTGAGGATTTTTATCAAGCCTTCCCCAGGAAAGGGGGTGTAGGGCTTGGGAAAATATTTTGGGGGGAAGATGTCTCCAAGTAGGCTCTTTCCCTGTTCTTTGTTTAATACGCTTGGTGGTGGCAGCATAGGGTTCAAGAACAAGGCAAAGTTTGTACCTTGAAGAAGTTTTTAACCTAAGCTGGTAAGAATAAGCTTAGGGGGTCTTTCATGCAGGTCCCCACATCTGTACCCTAGAGTTCAGGGTGGGGAAGGAACGTTGACAGCCCCAATTAATTAAAAGGCATGCTTTTCTAAAGCAATTAGAAGATACTTAGCAAGTTCTTGCATCCTACTTGTAGCTCTGGACTTCATTAACCAATATCACAAAGCACAGGACTATGATAGTCATCTTCTGCACTTCTTGTGGCTAAAACTAACATGGATTTCCCTATTATTCTTTGTAATGTTGTTATAGCCGAGTTGGTCCCAGAATATTAGAGAGACAAGGTGGGTGAGGTAATATTTTTTATTGGACCAACTTCTGCTAGGAAAGAGAAAAGCTTTAGAGATACACAGTGCTCTTCCTCAGGTCTGGGAAAGATATTCAGAGTGTCACAGCTAAATACAACACGGAACAGTTTGTTTAGCATAAGTAGCTAACACAAACTGTAAGGCACTATTCAAGGTGAAGTGTCCAGTTAACTGAGACAGTCTGAATACCTTTCCCAGACCTGAAGAAGAGCTAGGTATACCTCAAAAGTTTGTTTCTTCTACCAAAAAAAGTTGATCCAATATTACCTCACTCACCTTGTGTCTATGATTTCTCTATGACAAATCGACAGTGCAGCTAAACCTTTGAACAGGAAAAGTTAGTGAAAAAAACCCTTTAAAATGTATTATTTTGCATTCCTCAGGGATTTGGTATACAACTTGGTATTCAACTACTCATTTCATTTGAAGTTTAGCTCTCCCAGAGAGTTCCTCCAAATCCAGCAAAGAGAAAATGAATTGTCATGTTTTCCTAAGGAAACAAGAAATATGAAAGCTACTTCCTCTTGCCCTGTAGCTATTTTAAAACTGACGACTCTGTATCTTTATGTATAAAATACTAGACTGCTCCGATCTAAATACTGGCATGTACTCAATCAGAAGACTCAGTGTACTATTCCCCAAGATTCAGGGAGACTGAATTCTAGGAAGTACTTTTTGTTGATACTTTCCATTAACACCCATATCTGATGTATTTTCCTTCCAAAAGAGTAAGTAAATTCAGAGTAGTCCAATAAGAATTCTAAAACAGGATTTGACCATCAAGGAAGGATTATTAAGGGCTAGAGAAATAACTACCTTGGTTTTAGTGCAGAGAACTTTTGTTTGCTGGTAGTTTATATTTGTGACTGATTTTGGTTGAAAATTAAGTTTTAAAGAATATTTAAGTTATTTCTGTCTCACATCTTTACCCAGCTGCTTCTCTTCGCATATTTTCAAAAGGCAAGCAGAAAAATTTCAGCTGCTTCTCTATGCATATTTTCAAGACGCAAGCAGAAAAATATCACCTCTTTGGCAGGATAGTTTTCCAGTTGCAACGCTATGTCTAACTTCTGCTGAAAATACTATAAATATCTTGGAAGAATATTGGATGAGGCTATACAGGTGGCTATTTTTAAGTGCCCAGGACTCTTTGAAATTAACCACATAAGAAAACTGCTTGATTAACAGTTAACTATTTAACATTCAGGGATAAGCTTTGTCAAAAGGATGATTGAGTTTATTTTCAATCCCTTCCGGAGACTTGCTCGGTAAAGCAGAAGTGCAATAAATAAAAAATAAAAGCTTTATTGAAGAAACAAAACATACTTATCTCATTCTGTAGGAACAGATGAATTTAAATTCAATACCCATTTTACCCATCTGCAATATCTATGACAGCCACTGTTTTCCTAACACTATCATAGCTGTGCAGTACATTACCTCATGTTTTGTGTCTTCTACTGGTTCATAAAAATCCATGCTCCCTTGTATATAGTGAGCAAGCATTAATCATGTATAGTATATATAGTGAGCAAGCATTAATCATGCTGGCCCCGTACACAGTATGGTTTAACCAGACTAGCAGCAAACATGTGGTACATCGCATGGAGGGTAGCAAAGTAAAGGGTAAATAGGCCCCAAAACCGAGGTGGGAGGAGGTGGCTTTGTAGCATGCTCATGTTCCCCCAAAAGCGCCTCTGCACAAATCCCACAGACACTCTACATAATAAGTTCTCCAAGTCTAATGCTTTCCAAGCAGTATTAACTCCCCTGCTCGTATTTGATAACCCTCCTTGGTAATGATCTTTGACTACTAGCGGAAAATATGCCCAATGGGCCTGTGATGGGATGTTAGATGGGGGTGGGATCTGAGTTACTACAGAGAATTCTTTGCTGGCTGGTGAGTCTTGCCCACATGCTCAGGGTTTAGCTGATCGCCATATTTGGGGTCAGGAAGGAATTTTCCTCCAGGGCAGATTGGCAGAGGACCTGGGGGGGTTTCGCCTTCCTCTGCAGCATGGGGCACAGGTCACTTGCTGGAGGATTCGCTGCACCTTAAAGTCTTTAAACCATGATTTGAGGACTTCAATAGCTCAGACATAGGTTAGGGGTTTGTTACAGGAGGGGGTGGGTGAGATTCTGTGGCCTGCATTGTGCAGGAGGTCAGACTAGACTCTCATAATGGTCCCTTCTGACCTTAAAGTCTATGATTCTATGACAATACAAAATTAAGTCAACTTTATCTAATTTGACCTCAAGCCTCCAAATTCATTAAGTCAATTGTGCATGGCAACACCAGGCTCGTTATCTCAACGGAGTGTGTCCTCACTAGAAGCACCTGCATCGATGCACAAAGCAGTGAATCGTGGGTAACTATTCCAAAGTACAGCTTGCCGCAGTGTGTTTTGGAAAGTTTGTGCAACACCTCACGGGCCCAAAACATTGTCACAGGGGAGAATGGGAACATTGCATTGGCATCCCATGATGCACTGTCCTCCCTCCCTCATATTAACGGCAAACAACCCAGTGGTTTTCGTGCCTTAAAACCACCACACATACGCCATAACTCAGAAGCAGGGAGCCTGCTTAGTTGTGCACTCTTGCTGTGAACATTTCAAACACCTCATGCCTTCTGCTGCAGTATTTCCAGAGCCAAAGTAGGGTCCACCACGCAGAACATAGCGATGTCCTGCAAGCAGCCCTGCTGCAAGCCATTGAAAAAAAATTCACAGTTGCTGCTGGCAATCACCGAGCAGCTGCACTCTGTTGAGCACCGTTTCTGGTCCCGTGAAACAAGCACTGACTGGTGGGACCACATCATTTTGCGGGTATTGGATAATGAGCAGTGGCTGCAGAACTTCTGAATGCAGAAGACCACCTTCCAGGAACTTTGTGCAGAGCCTTCCCCTGCTGTGCAGTTCAGCACCACAAAAACAAAACTGCTCTGACAGTGGAGAAGAGAGTGCTGATCACTATTTGGAAGCTTTCAACACCAGACAATTACCGGTCAGTGGGGAATCAATTTGGAGTAGGTCAATCAACTGTGGGAGCTGCTGTGCTCCACGTCTGCAGGGCCATTGATTGACTTCTGCTATGAAGGGTAGTGAGTCTGGGAAATGTGCAGGACATAGGGATGGTTTTGCTGCGATGGGGTTCCCCAATTGCGGTGGGGTGATAGATGGCACACATATCCCCATCTTGGCACCAGACCACCTTGCCAAAGAGTACATAAACTGAAAGGGATACTGTTCAATGGTATTGCAAGTGCTGATGGATCACAGGGAGCATTTTACCGACAGCAATGTAGGATGGTTGGGAAAGGTTCATGATACGCACATCTTTAGGAACTCGGATCTTCTCAAAAAGCTGCAATCCAGGACTTTCCCTCCAGACCACAAAATGAACATTGATGACGTTGAGATGCCTATAGATACCTGGGGGGGAACCAGTCTACCCCTTGCTCCCATGGCTCATGAAGCCATACACTGGTCGTCTGGACAGCAGTAAGGAACGGTTCAACTATAGGTTCAGCAAGTGCAGAATGGTGGTTGAATGTGCCTTTGGTCGTTTGAAGGAACATAAGAATGGCCATACTGGATCAGACCAAAGGTCCATCCAGCCCAGTATCCTGTCTACCAGCAGTGGCCAATGCCAGGTACCTCAGAGGGAGTGAACCTAACAGGTAACGATCAAGCGATCTCTCTCCTGCCATCCATCTCCACCTTCTGACAAACAGAACCTAGGGACACCATTCTTTTCTTCGTTAATAGCCATTAATGGACTTAACCTCATGAATTTGTCCAGTTCTCTTTTAAACCCTGTTATAGTCCTAGCCTTCACAACCTCCTCAGGCAAGAAGTTCCATAGGTTGACTGTGTGCTGAGTGAAGAAGAACTTCTATTTGTTTTAAACCTGCAGCCCATTAATTTCATTTGGTGGCCCCTAGTTTTTATTATGGGAACAAGTAAAAATCTTTTCCTTATTCACTTTCTCCACATCACTCATAATTTTATATCCCTCTATCATGTCTCCTATTTTCCAAGCTGAAAAGTCCTAGCCTCTTTAATCTCTCCTCATAAGGGAGAGAGGCGCTGGAGAAGTCGACTAACAAGGATCTTAGTGAAGAGAACAGGTTTCAGAGTAGCAGCCGTGTTAGTCTGTATTCGCAAAAAGAAAAGGAGTACCCGTGGCACCTTAGAGACTAACAAATTTATTAGAGCATACGCTTTCGTGAGCTACAGCTGAAGTGAGCTGTAGCTCACGAAAGCTTATGCTCTAATAAATTTGTTAGTCTCTAAGGTGCCACGGGTACTCCTTTTCTTTTTGCGAATACAGATTAACACGGCTGCTACTCTGAAACCTGAAAAGTGAAAGTTATCACAGTTCTCTGTGCTGATTAAATTTCATATTTAATTACAATATCTATGTTTCTAGTCAAAGAAAAATCAGCACATTTGTTGATAATCACAGGTTTCAGAGTAGCAGCCGTGTTAGTCTGTATTCGCAAAAAGAAAAGGAGTACTTGTGGCACCTTCCCCATAGTTATAGCTGCCTGCTGTGTGTTCCATAACATCTGTGAAAAAAAGTGGAAAAATTTTCCACAGGGGTGGGCAGTTGAGGCAGACCGCATGGCAGCCATTTTTGAGCAGCCAGACAACCAGGGAAATAAGAAGAGCACAGCAAGGGGCGCTGCCTATCCACGGGGCTTTGAAAAGCCCTTTCAATAATGAGTCACAATAACGTGAGCTGCTTGTCTGCATTGTGCTTTCCCAAAGCTTCACCTGGCTTGTATCACTGTCCCTGTAAAGCCAACCCCCCAACCAAGCCCACTGCTTCTACTCAATAAAGAACATTTATCTGTCAAATGCATTTACTTTATTTAACAAACATATGTAAAGAGGGGGAACAGAAAAAAAAAGTTAGCCTTGGGGAAAGGGGGTTGTAAAGTTGGAATGGGAGAAACATTTTCAGCTGTGTAACATACCACCACATTCTAGACCATCAAAGGTCTGTTCTGTTCCTTGTACATTCCCCCTGAGTTAAGTGAAAGGGATAATGGACTTTTCTCTCATGCTTCATGGAATGCTTCAGCGAGGGTGATTCTGAGCCAGGCGATGCTGGCTGGCTGTCCACCAGGGTCTGCAGAGGGACCCTCCTGCTTCTGTTCCTGCAGTTCAACCAGATGCCTCAACATGTCTGATTGGTGTCTCACAATCCGAAGCATCTCATCATGCACCGCACACTCATGCTCATTGGAAGCTTGTCTGCTCTCCATGTCTAACTTCTCAGACAGTGAAATCCTCCATGCTCTCAGCTCCGAGTCAGCTATCCCAGAGGCGTTCATTGTCTCCGTGAACGTGTCCTCCTTCTCCTCCTTCTAAGAAGTGAAAGTCTGTATTCAGGTTTTGATGACATGCCGAAGGACACATTTCCAGCTGTCAGTCATGGGGGAAAAGAAAGGGACCATTGTACATGCATTAAATGTTTCCATAGCAAAGCTGTTTTCATAAAAAACAAAACAAACAAAAAAACCCCTTATTACACTAGATGCAAGCCATAACAATCAGAATCCATAACCATTCACTGTGCCATTTGGCTGTTCCAGCCATGGTGAGTAGCATAACCCCCCCCCCTCCGCCCGAGTCATGTGTGACCACACTTTTAATGAAGTTTATAGTGGACTCATATTGGGAGCAGAGCTAGCTACTTGAACAATCATCCCTCCCCATAGCCCCACAGGAAGCTGTTTATGAGTGGGGCGGGGGGACATTTTCATTCCCAAATTGGGGAATCTCACATGTGGGCCCCCAATCCTCTATCAGCCACTTAAACTACTGCTGACTCACATTGAGCACAGTAAAGGCACATTAGTGGCAATTTGGTTTGGCAATCCAGAATATGTGGGTGGGTGGGGGGAGGGGTCTATATGCTTTTTTATTTTTTTTTCTTGTAAGAGCACTTTTCATGAGAAGTTCCCCCATTTCCCCAGGCAACCCTATGTGATATCAGTATCCTGAGGGTAACAGAGGTGGAAAGGAAGGAGATGCTGTAAGCATCTGGATATAGACCTGTTCCTTATGCTGCTATGCCGTGTACCACAATGATGACAACAGAATTAATTCAGGAGTTGCGTGGGAAAGTGTCCTACGCTGGTGGAAGAAAAAAAGACTATCCTGCCCAGAAACCTTCTGCAAAGGATTGCGGAGTACCTCCATGAAAGTTTCCTAGAGATATCAATGGAGGATTCTTGGGCTATCCCAGTCCACATAAACAGTCTTTTCTGGCGGCCACCGTCTGCATAGCTGGAGCAGCCTCTTGTAAGCAGAGAGCCACAGCACCTCACTTTTTCTTCACAGTAAACATGCAATACCACCCAATGTGTGCACCCGCTCAAGTTTAACTGGACTTTGATTGTAACTGTATACTCACCAGAAGTGCCTTCCCCAGCATCACGGTTGGCCACTGTGATGTCCTGCGACCCACAGGGCTCCAGGGTTAAAAATATTTCCTGGTTCTCAGGGAGAATGGATCCACCACTTGCCTGTCTCCCATTCTCCTCCTCCTCCTCCTCATCCACGATATCATCCTCCCTGTTGTCCCTAGACTCTCACCAGGTGTGAGGTGTCCATGTTGCTTGTGAGGGTACTGGTAGGGTCCACCAAGAATCACATGCAGCTTGTTGTAGAATTGGCACGTGTCGGGTTCAGCACCAGAACGACTGTTCACCTCGCTTGCCTTTTATTTTCAAATGGCACTGCTGCGTGTCCCTCATCTAGCCCTTCTCCCCCATTCCACAAGCAATCTTTGCACAGATGTCAGCATTACTTTTGCTGGATCAGAGCTCTGCCTGCACAGACTCTTCTCCCCACACCGCAATGAGATCCACCACTTCCTCTGCAGACCAGGCTGGAGCGTGTAATCTCCATGATCAGCTGTGCTCAAGCTGGCATGCTGCCAATGCTGATCAAACAAGAAATGGGAAATCAAAAATTCCCGGGCTTTAGCAGGGGAGGGGCTGTTTCCTGTGTATCTGCTGCAGTGCAGCGGACATGAGAATGATCTCCAAAGTGGTCACAGATGAGAATTGTGGGACACCATCTGGAGGCCAATTAAGTCGAAAAACACAAGTCTCCACTACCTCACAGTCGACTCATGAAAATCAGATTAAGCGCTACACCTCTCGCAGAGGTGGATTACAGAAGTCAACATTAGAGGCGATTATGGTTGGCGTAAAGGACCGGGTAGTGTAGACGCATACATTAACAGATCGACTTAAGAACCACACTCATGTATTGAAATTTCAAATATGTCAATACATATAACAGCACTAGACTGTCATCCAACACTTGGCCTCTGCCCATAACTACTGTAACAGTAAGACACATCTTTTGTGTCCTGTAAAATAAGAGGAAGAGATCTGAAAAAAAAAATCATTTAAAAAATAAAATAAATTGTTTATATTTAAAAGTTATTTGTTTTGTACTGACTGACTAAACATCACATTAATGGACTCATTAAACCTAGATAAAAGGTTAGATGCACCAATTATTTACTGAAATACACAGACAAGTTGCATACCTCCCAAACCTGACACAGATATCTTGTTTTAAGAGCACACTACTATTTAAGTGGTCAGAAGACATGAAATTAACACCTCATCATTATGAATTGTGACATCTCCATTGACTGCAATACTTGTGATGTGTAGTGTGATGACTATAAAATCCAAGTGACCATTGCAAAATGACATTTCTTTTCAAAACTACAGACTCAGCTACCAAATAATGCAGGGGAAAAAATCCAAGAAAAGGTTCTACAAAACTGTAGAATCCAGAGCTTTTTTCTCTCCTGCCAAGGAGCTAGATTGAATCAGAAACCACTTTAAGTAAATAATTTGGTTTGACCATGACCATTTTGAAAATGTGCCACTTCTGCCAGATATTTAGAGAAGCTGACTTGGTTTGAACCAAATATCAATTTGTTTTCTGGACAAATATTTTAAAGCTGCAAATACTCTGGTTTATTAAACATTATTTAAAAGTGTTAAAAACATCTTGGAACCAACAACCTATTAAATTAAATGAAGCAAGACTGAGAGTCTGTCTGCTCAGTGATATTAATGTCCTGGTAACCTTTGGTTACACCACTGATTTGAGTATTCTTGTTTTGCTCTTAATGAAAGGAATTTTCATGGTCCAACTTTTAATATTAGAAGTGCAGACACAAAGTACAGATTTAGGCCAGCTGCCCAGATCAAAAATGTCCAGCAATTTTAATTTTTAAACATCCTAACGGACGGAGACAAAACCAACAATAGGGAAAAGGAAACTTAGTCAGTAGAATCAGTTAAATCCCTACTTGCACAAAATATTCTAAAAATGTAGGGTGAATGAACTACTTTGCCAGATCTGACCTTACCTAGAGAGCTATGTAGCCTTCTAGCTAGTCAGTAATGTGTTGTAGCGAACTTCTGTGAAACCACCACATTCAGCCAAGCTAAAGCAACACGATGGCACATTCCCCAGTGGAGCAATACAGTTGCTTTCTGCAACTGTGAGGGTTTTGTGTATTACATGTGTACATTAAAATCTGTTCCTGCTGTTCTAATTTCATTTTATTACCTCCAACACAACCTGTTTCTGGTAGTTACATTTTCATTCATGCATAAACCTGTGGCAAGAACTTGAGAGACATCAGTTCATAACTGTGGATCCAGTGGGCTCTATAAACAGAATTCTTCAGGTTAGAAGTCAAAATTATTCCAGAGTAGTTACATAAAAACTGAACCCAATAACAACAACACAGTGATAACTAGGAATCTGTGAGATACCGAAAACAAAAAAAACCCAACCCTGTGTTTACAGGAAGGTTCAGAACAATTTATCAATTTTTCACACAAAATGTTAATAAAGCTCCCATCCTTTTCTTTTACTATTGACTTCAATAGAAGCAAGATCAGACTTTTTTGATGGTCTCACTGATAAGTACTGCCACATCATGCCACATCTAACCCAATGAGCATAAGAAAAGTGGGAAGGGGAAATAAAGGGGAGGAGAGGAAATGTAATTATCACAGCAAATCAGAATAGGAAACCTTACTTATAAAATAAGTGCTGGCTCCATAAGAGGCTGATTTTCCTTGACTAAATTCTTGTCTGATCCCATGTCCCTTACAGCAACTCCTCAAACACAAAGGTGTAGATAGCTGGATTGAGATTTTATGTAAAAAGTAACACTTTTATTGTTTGAATATTTTATCTTTTTTATCTCTTTTTGACACTGAGTATTATAAAGTCAATTCATCCACTTTACCAGTAAAGAGGCAAGATCCATTCTTTTCCAAGCACTTTTTTCAACCCCCCAATATTTTAAAATAAAAAACAAACAATCCCCAAATACTTTATAAAATTAATTTCAGGCCAAATAATGCATTGTACAAGTGCAAAATATAAAACAGGTCTTCAGCATCACAATCACATAATTTACCAATGAGTGGATGGACAGGGGTATCTTCCCTCATGACATTTTCTGCAAGTACTTGCCATTTGGTTGAATCTGGTGCATCCCAGAGGCAAATTAGCTTCTCGGCAATTGAATCTCCTGCAGCAGGTCTGAGGGTAATCATGAGCAAGCTGCAGTACCACAGGGCGGGAAATGGGAGAGGTGCCCACTCACACACCCCACCATATTAATCCCCAAAGGAGGCAAAAAACCACAGCTACACCACTACCACCGACACAATCACACACTCCCATTTAATTTGCAGGGCGTTTATACCTCACTGGTATGCCACACACATTTCTCTCAATTACTAATGTCGGACGGGAGAGGAAAATAGCGCCCCTTGCCCCTATCCTGTCCCTGGAGGGGGGGCACCTCCCTCTCTTCCGCTGCAGATGGGGCAGTAACTTTTCGAAAGGCACACTACGGAGGCCAAGCGGCTGCCCCAGCGCATTCTGCCGGCGGCACTTACCGAGAAGCCGGCCCAGAAGGGACAAGAGTGCCGGACCCTGGCCGAGGTGGTGAGAGCCAGGGCAGCGAAGCTGACGGCCACGATGAGGCATCCAAGCACCATCTGGGTGACGCCCAGGGACAGCATGATCCGGGAGCGGGTCCGATACTCGCGCAGGCGGGACAAACTGCGGGACAGGGCGGCGGGGCTGAGGGAGCGAGCCCCTCCAGCGGGCTGCAGCGCGCTGCCCCCGGCAAGCGGCATCCTGCACAGGGCACCCGAGGCCGCTGCTGGGGAAAGCAGGAGGCAGCAAAGGCGGAGGCAACAAGACCCCTTCACGGGGTCTCCGACTCCAGGTGCTGGGGGGCTGCCCGTTGGCCAGCGACGCTCTCCGCAGGACTCATGCCCAGCAGGGGCCGGAGGCAGCGGCCAGGCCGGTCTCTCTGCAGCGCTCCCAGGAGAGGATGCACTTTGCTAGGCAACTCAGTACAGAGTCCGGGCCAAGTTGCGCGCTCAGGCGAGCCCCTGCTCGTGCTCCGCAGCGCAGCCGGAGCCGACTCCGCGCAAGGGCTGTACGGCCCGCAGGAGACGCGAGCCCCCAGCCGAAGGGCAGCAGCCCATACCTCGCAAAAGGCCACGGCTCCCTCTCTGCCGCCGCTGCAGAGTCAGGGCGCCGCCGAGGCGATTAGCGCTCCCCGCCCCGGCCAGGCTGCACAGCCAGCCGGCATAGCCAGTGCCCGCGAGTCGGGCTAGGCAGGCAGCGCTCCCCAGCCGCCCGCAAGCTCAGGCTGCCGCCGCCGCCGCCTTCTCTTCGGATCCTGCCACGCACGCGGCCCGCGGCTGCGCCTGCGGCCGGCTCAGGTGCATGCAGGACCCGCGCCGATTCCGGTTCGGAGCCCCGCGGCTGCAAGTTGCTCTGTGGCGCACGCACAGGGGCAGCAGAGCCCTGCGTCTTCCCCGCTTGGCAAGGACAGGGAGAGAAGACCGCGGAGGCGGGGGGGGGGGGTGTTTACGGCCAATGGCGGGTGGAGGCAGCGGCAGGAGGAACAGCGGCAGCCGCCGGCTCCGGAGGGAGAGCGGATTGTGCGAGGCGAACAAACAGGGGAGGCAGCAGCACCACGGGCGGAGGAGGCGGGGGAAAGCGACAGTGCGGCAGAGGAGCCACATGGCATGGAGCTGCTGCAGGCGTCACAGACAGAGGCCTGGAGAAGGGTGGGGGAATGACACCCATCCACCTTGCGGGAGGACAGAGCGACCCCGGGGAGACGGCCGGGTGCAGAGGAAAAAAACTCTATTGGAAGAGGGGAGCGTAATGGAAGCCCTCGTTGGGGTTTCCCGTAGCAGGCCAGGGCCGAGGTGGGAAAAGTGTCACATTCAGGAGGGACCTAGGACAGCTGCCGAGCAGTATCTTTAAATAGACTGTCCTCTTAAAAAAATTTCCCAGTTTAAAAAATATATCTCGACTGTCTGCAGTTGTTCGATGTAACACCAAAAATTCTTTTAACTACAGTAAAACGGATTAGAGGACAATCTCTCTCCAGTTTACTTTGTGCATTTGGCAGCGCTAGGTCCAGCCTGTTTAAGCGGTTGTCTGCGATGGTTTTCCTTACAGCAACAGAGGAGAAGAACACTTTTAAAAAAAAAAGTAACACAAAACCCTACAAAACTAGCAGGCAGACTACCTGAAAATACTTGGGACTCGTCTTAACTGTCTACAATTTAAGTTGATGGCGCTAAGCTTCAGGTTGCAGTGACTAAAAGCAATAGTGGTGTATGAATTGTTATCAAAGCTGCCACCTCCATGAACCCTATCTGCTAGGCATATTTGTAGGGGTGTGGAAAAAATTTGTACAGTGGGGGTGCTCAGAGCCATTGAACCAAACTGTAAACCCTGTATATTACGGAAACCACTTCAAGACGGGGTGCACCATCATCCCCAACACTTACGCATATATGTGAAAATGTTCCCATCATTGATGAGACCAGTTAGATGAAATGTTGTTAACAACACTAGGAGCCTAGTGTAGACTGTCTGCCAATCTCATTTGAAGTATCTATTAGACCTGCTTTCTGCTGAGAAGTTGAGGATGTGGTACAGACACTGAAAAGCAATAAAGCTCCTGGAGAGGAGAACCACCAAGCAGAACCGATTAAAGGTGGTGGAGCAGTACTCATTGGCATATAACATAAGCTTGTCACTGTGATTTGGAAGTCTGAAAGATAGCCCAAGACTTGAACACAATCCCTGATGGTTCCTATTCATAAAAAGTGGAACAGAGCTATATGTGGAAATTACCACACAATCTCCTTATTGACACACACAACCAAAACACCATTGTGCATTATACTGAAGAAGATTGTATCCAAGATAGAGAACTTTCTGGCTAAAGAACAAGCCCATTTTAGACCAAAAAAGGGTATAGTGGAGCAAATATTCAATCTGCATGTGCTATGCAAGAAAATGCTGGCAAATGTCTTTGTAGATTTTGTTAAGATATTTGACAGCACATGGCACAATCCTCTTTGGGCAATTGTTGAGTTGTTGAAAATATAATGAGCTTTCTGGAAGTCAAATGGCTTCAGTGTTTGTGGGGAGCAAGCATTTCGTTTGATTTGAGGATAAGTGAGGATAGACAGAACTATATGCTATCAGCAACTCTCTTCAACAGTTATCTTACAGAAATCTTAAGAGCCACTGATGGAAACCTTCAGAAGGGTGTTCCCCTCTGTGGACAATAAAATAGCCCTCTTTGCTTCGCTGATGATATTGACTTGATTGTAGCTTGCAAGAAGAGATGCAAAAATGCTAGAAAAAGTGGTAGAACTAGAAAAGTTAGGTTTAAAGATACCACACGAAAAGACAAAGACAATGGTGACAAGTCTACTGAAAAGGTGAAGATATTCCTACCGAAATCAGAGGAGGTACTGGAGTGCATTGAACACTTCAAATACCTGAGTAGTATGATTATAAGGGACTCTAAACATCACTTTGAAACCCAACACAGAACTGGATGTGTGACTGCTGCTCTAGCAACACTCAACCTCATTTGGAGAAGCAAAGGAATTACCATGAAATGCAAAATGAAATTGCTGCCATCTCTTTTCTTCAGCATTTTGCTATATGCATGGGTGACAGACACTGGAGAAACAGGACATTAAGAGGCTTTCTACCTTTGAATTCAGGTTTCAGAGTAGCAGCCGTGTTAGTCTGTATTCGCAAAAAGAAAAGCAGTACTTGTGGCACCTTAGAGACTAACAAATTTATTAGAGCATAAGCTTTCGTGAGCTACAGCTGAAGTGAGCTGTAGCTCACGAAAGCTTATGCTCTAATAAATTTGTTAGTCTCTAAGGTGCCACAAGTACTGCTTTTCTTTTTACCTTTGAATTGAAATTCTACAGGCAATTGCTGCATATTAGCTATACCTTGTATACCACTAATGAGCAGGGTATTGCCCCAGTTTACATCATAACTTGAGTGATATCTGATATCATCAAGACAATCAGATGAAGAAAATTTGAGTTTGCAGGACATGTGGGTTGGATGAGTGGAGGAAGACCGCTGAAGCAAATTTTGCAGGAACCGGTGCCAGCTTCCAGGGGGCATTGGTGGCAAGTGTGGTTTGACAATGTGGCTAACTAGAAGGGATTCAGTATGGTGCACTGTGCAAAGCTGCATGAAGACCACAAGATGTGGAAGAAGGTTACTGGCCAATGACTCCTGTGTGTTGCATTTATTGCTAATTGAGATGTGACTACAGTACTTTGCACTATGAGGATGATTACAGTTATACCTGTTTTCAGCTGAAATAGGTGACACTCCGTCAAAAGAAGTAGTGATAATCAGTGCCTCATTGACACCAGAGCACATACATCTGTGACCATACCGACACACAAAAGTTGTACCACTTCAACTATATCAGTATAGTTTATAAGTATAACTGCATCCATACTACAAGGGTTGTGCTGCTTATAGTTTAGAGGTACAACACCCATAGTGTGGATGCAGTTATACCCCTCACTATTCAAAAATAAGTATAATGGTATAAGCACATTTATCCTAGGATCCATGCAAAGGGGATTGTAGCACTTTACTGATACAAATTCATAGCCCTGACACTTATACTGATACAAAATATGGGTGTAGAGGGTTATATCTTTTATCCTCTACTGTTCTCTTCTTCCCCAATTCTGTGTCCTACAGAATGTAGCTTTTCTTGCTCAAGGAAATGAGCTTCTCATAATGGGGTTCATGCCTCTTTTATACTTATACATATCATTTACTTATTTGTGTCAGCATATTCTACAAGTCCATGTCTCAGTGTGACCTTTCAAGGCCAAATACAAATCTGCTTATATACTTGTTGCAGGCAGTATTGATGCAGAACGGAAAAGGGCTTTAGTCCTGTTTGTCTCAATGCCTATCTAAGCCACAAAGCAATTAAGTCAGAGGAACAAGTTAAATTCATTTGTCCCTTTGACATGGTTAAAATTCAGCTCTGCAGTACATTGCACTGCAATAGTGTTTTAATCAGATCCTCAAACTGAGCTGAAGAACTGTCTACACAAGACTGTAGCACACTTCCAACAACATTAGGTACCATCTATACTCTGGTTTCAGAGTAGCAGCCGTGTTAGTCTGTATTCGCAAAAAGAAAAGGAGTACTTGTGGCACCTTAGAGACTAACAAATTTATTAGAGCATAAGCTTTCGTGAGCTACAGCTCACTTCATCCGAATGCATCCGATGAAGTGAGCTGTAGCTCACGAAAGCTTATGCTCTAATAAATTTGTTAGTCTCTAAGGTGCCACAAGTACTCCTTTTCTTTTTGCATCTATACTCTGTGATAGAACAGCGTTTATCTATATTGTAATTAGATCTTTTTATTCTAGAACAAACTGGTCCTAAGTTAAAATATTCAATTTTTAAAGTGATCCCAATAAGAAGTTGGCTTACAGCAACATTAGACTCTTCGGCACTCCCAATCAGGTCTTGAACTGAAGGTATGCTAGTTCATAGAAATGTATCGCCCAAATTCTAACCTTTGCTAATATCCCTGTATTATGGTTCTCTAGGCATTGACAGAGGCCACACGACTGGCTTAAACCAAAGCTAGCATAGAGCTGTTCTGCCAAATGTATATTCCCTCTCCCTCAAAGACCTCAGTGTATTGATGTGCCAGGAACAGGAGGCAGAGACAAACCGGGAGGGGCGAGTGGAAGGTAGCCAGATCATGCTGTACCCTAGATAGTCTAGCCTGCTGGCTGGATCCATAGCAAGCTGTAACTGCACAGCAGAAGCCAGGATGACTTCTGAGGCTGGTCTAGTTTATGCTGAATGCTGCTCTGGCCAACACCAAAGTCAAGGAGGTGGAAAAGTTAACTTATTCCCTGGGATGTGCTGAATTCAGCTTGGTTGCTACTCTGAATTGTGCCATTATTTCAGAATATATAGGAAGAGGATAGAATCTGAGGAGGGAGTTTGCATTGCTGAATATTTGTAATTCAAGGCCTATTTCCAACTCATGTAAATCTCCAGAGTGAGAAAGTAGGAAAATCAAATGCATGTTTCCTATGAGATTGTGCCTCTCAGACTATATACTATATCTCCGACTATACCAAGCTAGCCAAGACAGCACAGATTTGAAGACCATAGCTTCTATAGACTATTCAAGAACTGGACTTGGGCAACCTTTGACATTGCATTAGCTGTGAATTCAATATTTTCTTTTTTCCCCCTATACTTTTTCCTGTGAAAAGTTCTTAATTGCTGGTTTTTGCTTTGAGGAATTTTCCAAACATTTTAAAATGATCAATAGTCCTGTATATTTATGAGGTGGTGTGAAATTCAAGAACTATTTATTTTTGCATGTTTCAGATGATAGTTTTCATGATCACTACGTTGGTTATAATCAAAAGGGGGGAAATATGGTTACTACAGTTTTGAAAAAAGTTTGTTGTAGCCAAATTTAAATATAGCAACAAAACTAAACCTCATTCCCGCCCCCTCACAACCAGATTATTTTCTGAAGGCAGTCAGAAGAGCACTGCGTATAGGACCTTGTTAGAGAACATCAAAACTTAGACTCCAGCATGCTGAGTCCCTCTTCTATGGAAATTGTCTCATTACTGTCACTCTTTGCTGGCTCCCAACCAGTTCAAGAAGCAACTTCATGAGTAGTTTACTAATAACTATACTGAAAAATGGAAGCGTCTTTTTCTGAATACTACACATTCTGTTTCAGAACAATTCTTTGAAATCTAATAACCAAAAATAACTTTGCAAGAGTGATGGAATTGTGATATTAATTAAAAAAAGGAAATAAATTCATTGCTGAGCTGAACCTCAAATACCTAATTTCATCATGGCTAATAAGGAAGCCAGTAAAAAAGCACCCTGTAGGGCTTGGGTATTGGAAATCAGCCTGAGGGCCCTATTCTGCTGTCACTTATGCAGAGCAATAGCGTGTCTTCAAAACTGCATACTTTACATGATTTAATTATATCAAGCAGCTTTTCATATCTTAAAAGACATATTCTGCATTCAGGGGAAAAAAGCATTGGAGATCTGTTATACCAAAGGGGATGTGCATCCTAAAGATACAATAGGAACTGGTCAAAAATGAGATATTACTGTTGACAAGAAGTAAATTAAACATTTTTTCCTTTCCAAAAAGAAAAAAACCTTTTGTTTCTTGCAAACACCCTTATGTTAGAACTTCCCAGGTAAGTATAAAACCATTCACAATACAGAACCTTATAGTAACAGTAGTAGTACTATTTCTGGTGTCTGTGCCACAAGTATAATATCCAAGAGCTTTAAATATCAAGAAATAAGTAGTTAGGATGAGTTCTAATATGAGGTATATTATTTGTTGGTATGTATCTTCAAAATCCATTATTACTTTTGCATATCTACATTTGATGAATTATCAGAATACCTTGTATTGCACCACTACTTACTATATCTCAGACTATAAGCAAGCCTTTTTTAACATTATGTTAAAAAAAATGATAAAGTTGGCTTTATAGACCCTTATCATGAGAGCCCTACCAAATTCATGGCCATGAAAAACGCATCACAGACCATGAAATCTGGTCTTGTGTGCTTTTACCCTATACAGATTTCACAGGGGAGACCAGCGTTTCTCAAATTTGGGGTCCTGATCCAAAAGGGAGTTGTGGTGGGGGGGGTGTCACAAGGTTATTTTAGAGGGGTTCTGGTATTGCCATCCTTGCTTCTGCACTGCCTTCAGAGCTAGGCAGCTGGAGAGCAGCAGCTGTTGGCCGGACAGTGCTCCATCAGCAGCAGCTCAGAAGTAAGGGTGGCAATACCATACCATGCATCCTTACTTCTGCACTGCTGCCTTCAGTGCTGGGCAGCAGAGAGTGGCAGCTGCTGACTGAGGGTACAGCTCTGCAGGCAGTTGCGCAGAAGTAAGGGTGGCAATACCATACCATGTCATCCCTACTTCTGCACTGCCACTGGCGGCGGCTCTGCCTTCAGAGCTGGACTCCTGGACAGCAGCTGCCACTCTTCAGCTACTCAGCTCTGAAGGCAGCACCGCTGCCAGCAGCAGAGCAGAAGAAGAGGTACCGGTACCGCAACCCCCTCCCCACCCACCACCACCATCATAACCTTGTGACACCCACAACTCCTTTTTGAGTCAGGACCCCTACAATTACAAAAACGTAATTTCAGATTTAAATTTCTAAAGTCATGAAATGTACGATTTTTAAAATCCTCTGACTGTGAAATTGACCAAAATGGACTGTGAATTTGGTAAAGCCCTACTTATTACCTAACTAAAAAAGTTTACATCAGTAATAGAAATGAGCTGCAATATATTCCCACATAATAAACTTTAAGATTTGAGTACATATTGTCGTTCAAGAACACTGGAAACCCAGGAAATGTAGACTTAAGATTGTATCTCAAAGACAAGGCACCCAAACTATCTTCACTCTGCCCCCACACAGCTGCCCTGAGGAAAAAGGGCTTATAGTGAAATTTAGTTGCAGTCTAAACTATAGAGAAACTACCATCACTATAATTTTACATAAATATGCCTTGCTTTTTCTTATTTAGAATTTCAGGTTTTTCTGACTTTCAGAATACAATGATCTTTGCAGTAAACAAACTGAAGTGACTTTAGTAAAACCAAAATGACTACCTGCATGGGTAACTGCTCATGGAGATGAGTTTAGATAAGCCCCTTAGACCATATAGTTTATGTCCAACACAAGGTGACATTGCTTCTATGACCACTGTGCTTCCTAATGATTCAATACAATTTTTGAAAATAACACAGGTATTATGCCTTCAAAAGATTCATATCGGAGCAATGAGACACTATAGAAAAACAGGTCAGCTTTAAATGTGCAGTCTTTCACCTACTTATTATAATAAATAACTGTTTGGTTTTACACATTGCAAACCTTTGACATCAGAGGAATTAGATTTTGATTTGTGTTAGCAAATGACCAATTTGAGCATAAAGTACATATCAAGATGTAAGGTAATTGTTTATTGGTGGAGAATCATTGAACCAATCTTTCAAAGTTACAACAACAGACCTTTAACCATTCCCTTAATATTTTTTAAAATATTAGAATAATAGTGTGCTAGATTCTGTCACCCTTACCCACCCTGATTAACACTTATTTCCATAGCTAATTCCACTGAGGCTTTGACCCTGAACTGAGCTCCAGACAGGTGGACCTGTACCCACACAAAACCCACTGACCTCAGAGTTTCTTATACCTTCACAAAGCATCTGGTACAACCCACTGACAAAGACAGGATACTGTAATACATGATCCTCTGTAACACATCCTATGTTGAAGCGAGGCCTTTCCTGCTCTGTGGACATTAAAGATCCCACGATGCCTTTTGAAAGAGTGAAGATGTTAGCATCTAAGGGCTTGTCTACACTTCAAAAGCTATAGCGGCACATCTGCAATGCTGCTGTTGCACCGCACCGCTGTAGTTCTTTGGCACTAACAGGAGGAGTTCTCTGAGGTAATCCACTTCCTTGACAGGTGGTAGCTAGGTCAACAAAAGAATTCTTCCGTTTACCTAGAGCTGTCTACCAGGCCTGTCAAGTGATTAAAAAAAATTAATCACGATTAATTGCACTGTTAAACAATAATAGAATACCATTTATTTAAATATTTTTGGATGTTTTTTACATTTTCAAATAGATTGATTTCAATTACAACTCAGAATACAAAGTGTACAGTGCTCACTTTATATTTATTTTTGATTACAAGTATTTGCACTGTAAAAAAACAAAAGAAATAATGTTTTTCAATTCACCTAATACAAATACTGTAGTGCAATCTCTTTATTGTGAAATTGAACTTACAAATGTAGAATTATGTAGAAAAAACCCTGCATTCAAAAATAAAACAATATAAAATTTTACAGCCTGCAAGTCCACTCAGTCCTCCTTCTTGTTCAGCCAATCACTCAGACAAACAAGTTTGTTTACATATGCAGGAGTTAATGCTGCCTACTTCTTGTTTACAATGTCACCTGAAAGTGAGAACAGGCGTTCTCATGGCACTGTTATAGCCAGCGTCACAAAATATTTATGTGCAGATGCGCTAAAGATTCATATGTCCCTTCGTGCTTCAACCACCATTCCAGGGGACATGCTGACAATGGGTTCTGCTCGATAACAATCCAAAGCAGTGTGGACTGATGCATGATCACTTTCATTATCTGAGTCAGATGCCACCAGCGGAAGGTTGATTTTCTTTTTTGATGGTTTGGGTTCTGTAGTTTCCGCATTGGAGTGTTGCTCTATTAAGACTTCTGAAAGCATGGTCCACACCTCATCCCTCTTAGATTTTGGAAGACACTTTAGATTCTTAAACTTTGGGTTGAATGCTATAGCTATCTTTTGAAATCTCACAGTGGTACCTTCTTTCCGTTTTGTCACATCTGCAGTGGAAGTGTCCTTAAAATGAACAATATGTACTGGGTTATCATCTCAGACTGCTATAACATGAAATATATGGCAGAATGCAGGTAAAACAGCAGGGGACATACTGTTCCCCCCCCCCCCCCCCAAGGAGTTCAGTCACAAATTTAGTTAATGCATTATTTTTTTTAACAAGCATCATCAGCATGGAAGCTTGTCCTCTGGAATGTTGGCCAAAGCATGAATGGGCATATGAATGTTTAGCATATCTGGCACGTAAATTCCTTGCAATGCCAGCTACAAAAGTGCCATGTGAATGTCTTTTCTTACTTTGAGGTGACATTGTAAATAAGAAGCAGGCAGCACTATCGTCTGTAAATGTAAACACACTTGTTTGTCTTAGCGACTGGCTGAACAAGAAGTAGGACCGAGTGGCTTTGTAGGCTCTGAAGTTTTGCATTGTTTTGTATTTGAGTGCAGTTATGTAACAAACAAAGAAAATCTACATTTGTAAGTTTTATTTTCATGACAAAGAAACTGCACTGCAGAACTTGTATGAGGTGAATTGAAAAATACTATTTCTTTTATCATTTTTGCAGTGCATATGTTTATAATAAAAGTAATTTATACGTTGATTTCAATTACAACACAGAATACAATATATATTAAAATGTAGAAAAACATCCAAAATATTTAATTAATTTCAACTGGTATTCTATTAACAGTGCAATTAAAACAGCAATTAATAGCAATTAATTTTTAAAATCGCAATTACTTTTTTTGCATTAATCGTGTGAGTTAACTGCGATTAATCAAGAGTTCTACTGTCTACACCGGTGGTTAGGTCGACTTAAACTACATTGCTCAGGGACTGTGGATTTTTCACACCATTGAGTGATGTAGATGGGTTGACCTAACTTTTAGTATAGACCCAGGTCTGAGTCTTAACCATGCATTTTATCCTAGCTAAATCCTCCCATAAATTAATGGTAGGCAGACCTCTAAAGGTAAAGAATTCAAATACAGATAGCTACTAAACATTTTGAGATGTATCTGAACCTTTTGAAAGGTTCTTGTAACTCTCCCTCCCTGCCCCAGCATCCCACTACCCGATGATGTCTTCTGAAGCAAGTAGCTATAGCAGACTGCTAATTCCCTATAGCATCTTCCATGGCAGGTTGGTGGACCTGTTTTTCCCTTTCTGGTATCTTCAGACGAAAGCTTTGTAGGCCTACTGCTGCACCTTCTTCCAAACCAATCTAGGGACACCCAGAAATGCCACAATAACTGCCTCTTTCACAGCACTTTGGTGGTTCCACTTTGGCTGTAAATTAAAAGTGGAAAAAAATAAAGGTTATTCCAACATTACTTCCAGAAATGTTTGGTTTGACTTTAGTTTTTAAGAGGTGTGAGGAGTAGAAAGGAGTGTTAGTCTGTCTATCTGTAGTTAAATTAGCTAAGAAAAATAATCACCATTGCATTTAAAGCGGTGATGTGTTCCACCTATAAAATACTACACTTTGTTGTCCGTAAAGTGAATTTGCAAGCACTTTGTGATTCTGCATGCTTGAAAGGAGTTATATAAATACAAATTTCAACTGTTCACTTTAAAAAAAGACAATATTGAGATTAGTAGATTCAAAGTTTGACATTTAAATTGTTTTGCATGCTTGGAAATGATGTATAAGTCACTGCACTTTTTAAAGTGTTTTAATGCTTTTAACAAATAAACGTTAATTCACAATCCTATGATAACAAACCAGTGTGTTCACAGCAGAAGGAATACTTTTTAGAAGAAAGACATTTTAAGTTTCTAAGGCTCATGTTCTTCCCTTCACTATACGGTGCAGAAGGGAAGAAAACAGAGAAAAGCAAGGTTAACTAGTCCCTTAGGTCTGCGAGTCCCATTAGATAAGTGTGGTGGTCATAGAGTGTAGAACCAGCCTTGTAGCCATTAGCAATGATGCATCTGAAGTTGTGCTGCCATTGTTGAAGGGGACTTAGTGTACAGAACAAAGATTCTCAATATAGGTATGTTTGGGGAATTGTCCAAGGTTGGGACTTATTTGGGTCTCTGACTGCACTTTTTTTCCCCATAGCCCCATCTTGTGCTTTCTGGTAGACATGCTGCCCTGACCTGATTGTGAAGACAAGAATGCAGCCAAATGGCTGTACATTTAATCTGACAATGTTGCATGGCTTTTTTTGTTTTGTTTTTGTTTTTACAAGAGGCAGTCAGAGGGAGTGCAGGGTTATATAAAAATACTGTCTTGTAATGGTGTTCTTTTTTAAAAAAAAATCAGGTAAAAACACTAAAATGACTTCTATATATAAATCAAGAGGTATTTAAAAGGAAAACATGGCAGGTAAAAGTCAAAGACTTCAGTTTCCATGGTCTGGGTCTCTTCTTCAGACATATCTACACTGGAATTACTTCCTCCATGTGAATGACTGTCCTGAGGGACATCCTGGAGTGCTAAAGACACTGCTGAAATCAACATAATTACCCTACATTTTGGGCCTCTTTAAAATCAAATTGGATACATGTTATGGATTTGAAAGGCAGGCTGAGCTGAGATTTTATGGAAGCAGAGCTAGAACTCTTAACTAACAGCCACTCGAAATCAGAATTTTCTCCCATTCCAGACTGAGAAAAAATGTACACACTGTACAGCAAGTGGGAGAAAGAAAAGAAAACTTAATATAACTCTGTGATGCCATATGGTATTGCCTATTCAAACAAATTAATCTGCAGATTCTTTATCTGTTGTAAGTATTGACTTCCTATCTGGGCTAACAAAAGTATTGAGACTGCAGTAGAGACAGATACAGGAAATTGTATCTAATGGTCCTTGACTGAAACATTAGTCTGTTCGTGTATGTTAGTGTTTCTCAGGAACATGTTGTTTAAGATCAGTTTGCAGTAGTGCAAAAGAAAAATTCTTTCTAGATCTGAATTTGCTAATTCAGACATGGATACTTCCTGCTCTAATTTCAACTGCTCTGAATAGTACAGACAGAATATTAATTAGGGACCAAGCAGGGCTTAATGGAGGAACAAGCCATGAACAAGATCAAATGGTGACACTATACTGCTCCCCATGTTTGCAAAGATGCTTTGGGATGAAAGTGTGTGTGTGTGTGGTGGGGAAATATAGAACACTTTTCATCCATAGATCTCAAAGTGTTTTGCAATGAAGGTTAAATATCTTTATCCCCATTTTACAGACAAGAAAACAGAAGCACAGAGAGGTGAAGTATTGTCCCAATGTCATACAGGAAATTTGTGGCAGGCTCTAGCATAGAACCCTTCTCTCCTGTCTTTGGTGCACTAGACTATGCTGCCTCTCCCTTAGAAGATTTGAAAAGTACAATACTACTTTGTATACTGACCAATTGGAGTAATGACTGCTGTTTTCTTAATTGATCAAATTCTTAACTAAGCCAAAATACTGAAAATCTAAAATGTTACATTAATAAAGAATTAGATATCTTGCACTGTCTGCTTTAAAATACTGGGATTCTTACATAACTAAGGTTTATACTGATTAGCCTTCACTATAAAACTTGGGATACTTTTTCTTAGGACAAGATGATGAACAGCCAAAAATCCAGGATAAAAATTAGCATGCCCAATCTTAGATAAGTAGTGGTGCACTATAATCAACATTTCATAAAGAAGCATGTCTGGATTTTACTGGCTTAATTGAAGAATCTGCTATAAACATTAGAAAGGATTTTTTCCCTTTACTGTAGGAAAAATGGAAGCTAGAATCATGCTTCTCATATAACAGAATGTGAGACCTTTATTAATTTTCTGTCTGCCAAATGGGCCATAATTAATGTCTCAGTCTTCTTAGAGGAACTTTATCTCTTTGGTTCAAACAATAACATTTCTTAGAAACTCCCTCATATGTGTTAGGGTGAATGGTTTGAGGTGTTTGTAGAGCAAATCAAAAGTCACTCGCTAAGTATCCTGCTGAGATCATGGATTTTCTGATAAAGAGCATGTGATCAGAACTGAATCTGTCAGTGGGGATCTGTCTCTTCTCTTCTGCGGTATGCATGTTACTTGAGGTAGATTTTAAGTCAGTGGCTTGAAGACTATTGAAGTATTAAAAGAATGACTTTTTTTGTCTATTCTTTCTATGTTTTTGCACTAATGGGCCTAGTGCTGATCTGACATCAATTTTATTGGCTTTAGTTGAGTTATTCCTGATTTACATCAACATAAATGAGAGCAGAACCTATTAGGCCTATAATAGGAAACAAAAAAAATTCTGTTCCTTAATATCCTAATGAATAGGTAAATTATTTCACTGTATGGCATATCACTCTGAAAATATAAAATGAAATTTCTGATTCCACCTGATTGCAAAAAATGCCTCTCTTGTTGAATACCTGACTTGGACATGAACAGCAGACTGACCCTATTTTTCTGTAACAGTAATTACTACTTCTTTTTCTTTTTTTACCGGTGCATCTACTAATATGCTCTCTCTTTATATGGGAAACTAACATGGGAAGTGAGAATAAGGCAAGGTTTATTTTGATTATTTCTGTCTTGTCAGTTTGAAAGCCATATATACACATACGCACACCTCTCTGTACTCATACTGATCCATAAAGAAAATACATCTGCTTTATAATCTGATTTACTAAACTATTTCTGGAATTTTTTTGAATTGCAAGTGAAGACAACTATAATTGAATACCGTAACACATTTTTATTTTTACTTTTAAGGGTCAGTAGAACAGTTTTAGTTGAAAAATGCTGTGTCAAAATGTTGGATGAAACTGGAACAATACATACACACAGATACCAATGATGGATTTTCGTTCTCCCTTTTCTACCCTGTTCCTGAAAGAGATTCTCTTGGTTTGAATAGTAAAATTTATGTTTTTAGGGCAACTTTACTTCACTGACAGAGAAATATTTGAATTTTACTTACAGAATCACTCTTTTAAATGTCTGACTATAGAGTTGGACCTCGTAACCTTAACTTAGAAGACAAATGGATCTGAATCAGGAGCTTGTCTTCTCATGGATTTTTATTTACAAGATATAAATAAGTATAAAGCCAAAGTGCTATACATACAATTCTGCTTTGTATGCTTGTATACAATTCTGCTTTGTATTAGTGATGTCAGTGGGAGCCATTTCTGTGCATCCGGGCCTGAATTTAGCTCTTAACACGCTTATTGAAGTTACATGATGGAAATATTTTCACTGTGATATGACACACATTTTGGAAATGTTGCCAGTTGTGTAAGGGTTAACAAGCACGTATGCCAAAACAAACAAAAAACAGGACTGAGAAAGAAAAGGTAAAAAGGAATAGCCCAAAGAGCAAGTTACACAGATTCACCACATTTTTGGAAAACTTCCATTTGTAAGTCAAAACAGCCCTTGAGCAACTTTAAACTTCCACAGCCAGCAATTATACAGCAGATCAGTCATTGACCTTGACAGTATTACAGGAGTCACATTTTTACACATACTTTCTCCTGAATAATTTCTCTAACCTATAAGGCATAAACAGGCTGTCCTTACACATGTAGGACATTGGATTCCACCCCAAAAGCAGCTCAACTCTTACCATAATATCAGCTTCTCACCTGCAGCAGGTACACTTGCCCAAGAGAAGGGGGAATGAAACATGGACAGGGTCAATCCTTGTCCATCTCTCTTAAAAGCCAAAAGTGGCCTCCTTTTGGCCCAAACAATTCTACCCCATACTCCAGTAGCCATGTCAGTTTAGGAAAGGGGAGGAGCCAGTCAGCCAGACTCAGCAAAAGCAGACTCTACAACAAGGACATTCAGACAATAATGGTGTCAGACTAATTTTTCACTTTTCACTCTGCACAGTCTGTTCCCTTTGCTGATTGGCTGTTTATGCTTGCACAGTCATTTCACATCAGTCTCAGCCCACCTGCCTCACCTCCAACTTTAATATCAACTCTTCTTTTTTGCTTACCCAAATCACTTTCTACCACATACCACCACCACCACCCTAAAAACCCACACTACACAATACTAAACAAAAAATTATGGAACGAATATAATGTTTGTAAACCATCATATTGTTCACACTTAGATATTATAACCTTCCCCCCCCCCCGCATCCTTTATCTATCTAGATTGTAAGCTCTTCAGGGCAGAAACAGGCTACTGGTCTGTATTTGTACAGTAACTAGGACAGCAGGGACCTGTTTTCATTTGGTCTCTAGGCACTAGTATAATACAAACAATAAATAATATTTATTGTAGACAGTGATGGAATATAGAGGACCTTCAGGACTCAGTGTGGGGAAACGCCTTATCCTGGAAGCACTCTGTCCCAGTTTCTTTAATTTGGCAAACCTCCACCACCTGTTTCTTGGGAGAGGGGAGAGGAAGGCCTGTTTCAGCCCCAGCTCCCCAACACCTGCGGGGGTCATAGAGGCTGGCTGGCCATGCCCCTCCGGCACTACCCCTATCCCTACACTCTAAGCTGCCCTTTTGAAAGCTCCCTCCCTGCCCAAATACAAAGAAGGGAGGGTGCCTCGGCATGTTCTCTCCAAGCCAAGGTCTAACAGGAAGTGGCAGGGAGACATTCTACTCACACGCTGCTAGTTTCCCTGGTCACAGGAAGGTTGCTCATGCCAGTGACCATAGAACTGGACACAGAGCGACCAGTAGTTTTTGTGGGTAGAAGGTCTTGTTTCTACTTCCTGCCATTAAGTCTCCCTGGGGGACTCCAGTGCCCCCTGGGAGCCTGTGAGAGAAATTGCAAAATGGTGGTGCCCAAGGTGATAGTAGAGGCTGAAGGACTCTGCTGGGGCCTAGAGAGTCTCCTGCTGCTCTGGCAGGGCTTGTCAGGATGGGCTTGTGACAGCACTGAACTGAGTCTCGGGGTATATGCTCGCACTGTGCCGCAGCCTCCCTGTGTGACATGGGGTAAGTCACTTGGCTTCTCTGCCTCAGTCCCGAAAATGGAGCTAATAATGATCATCCCTTCCCCCTCCTCTTTGCCAGTAAGCTCTTCACAGCAGGGATGGTCTCTCCTTGGGTGTTAGTACGTAGCCTAGCCCTGAGTGCCGCTGGGTGGATGACATTCCTGTAGTAACTAATAACAATGAAGAGAAAGTGGCTCGGAGTTCCTCCTTCCCTGCTTGATTTTACCTTCTAGGTAGCTGCTAATGGCATGAAAATGTCCTGGCCTTGTTTGTGTGAAAACAATATGGTTCTTTGGGCCCTAGACATTTCTCTTGGGGTTTATCTGCACAAAATTTGGAACTAAAATAGCTAAATTGGTTGTAATTTTTACTTTGTTATTTTGGTGCACGTCTCTCCATGGAGTAAGAGTGCCCTATTTCTTAATTTTTCTTAATTCTTAAATAGTTTATTATTTTCTTAAGTCCTTTAAGTTATATTGAAATAAGGGCATTCTTATTCAGAAACACCTGTTAAGATGAAGCTGGCAGCATCAGTCTGGATCAAATTTTGTGCAGAAATTCGATCACGAGCCAGAAATCCCAGTAGCACCAGACTTAAGGATACTGTAAACGAACTTATTCAGAGTGAATAGAAGGGAATTGCCTGGTGCATTGCATTTCTTATTAAGCTAATAGGAATTCTTCCATGTTGGGTCAGTAAGTACTACACTATGCATGATACATTTTAATGTAATCCTGTATCATATTGTAATTTGAGAACCAACCACTGACAATGACTCCACATCATTGTTATGCTTCATTTATTGATATCAGAGGCCATGATTTTGTGCTGCTAATAGAACTTCAAACACTGCTGCATCCGATGGGCAGTATCTATGGATGAGATATTAATCTTAATTATATAATCTTCCTTTGAGTAGATATAGGAGAACAGGCTACTTCTCTCAGGAAGGCTGTCTGTTGTTCTGAAGCAAGAATAAATTTGGGAAAAACAGAAGTACAAAACTGTCACTAGTATCTAATAAAATTAAGTGGTCTATTCGATTTCTATTCTCCCCTTGATCTGTACATGCAAGCATTAGTCATGTGTATCAAAGAAAGAACAGTCCTCTACCTATGGAATTTCACAATCATGTTTTCACAATGTGCTTCATTTCTTGAATAATGCATTATCTTTCTTTCCATGGGCTCACTTCATCCATATCGGAATCCTTGTCATGCCCTCATTTGTATCCATTTTACACTTCTCCATCTTTCCTCTGAGACTCCACCTTCTAGTCATTTTCAATCTAGCCAAGGAGAACAGTGAGAGGTCCCTTTGGAGTCTCTTTATGTCTTGATAATGTGAGGAGAACAAGGCTTTTACTGAATATGTTTCTGAGAACATGTGTGCTCTTGTCAGAAAGAGGAGGGGTACAATGACACAGGAGAAGAAAAAGGGTTAGCCAGCTCCCTGCAAAGCCAGGGAGAAAAAATTCAGCACACTCTGATGGCTATATGCAAATTATCATTCATGGTGAGAAGAGCAGACAGCTGGATCTCATTAAGGAAAGATGTTGTAGAGTTTGATAGGGGCTTTTGCAAATAAGGGGAATTTTCTTGTAACCTGGCCTCTAGTTAGAGAGGAGCTGTTTCTGTGGCCTAGAAGACTACAGAACAGGACTGTTGAACTTTGCACCAAAAGGAAAATGACTGCTTATTGTAAAGGGAGAATTCTTAGTTCAGTGCTGTATCAGCAGAGAGAAACTGAGGCATGACTGTGCTCAAATGATGAATGAGATAAGTAAGTACTTGCAAGATCGATCTACTAAAGTCAATAGTAATGTTTAAGCACCTATGAATGGTATTAACTTCATAGAGAATTGAGCTCTAATGTTGCTTAACTCTGTACCCCATGTAGTATATTCATTACTTTATATTCCTTATAATATAGAATACAATGTTTTCAACATGACTAAGAGCCATAACAAACTCTGGAGATACTAAATGAATAATATGAGCCGGTCTTTATATGCTTTGTGATCACTTAAGTTTATATGCATCAAGTCCTTTTTAAATGTCTTCTGGTGTTGTGTTTTGTTTCTTTGTATCAGAATTTTATGTTTCTCTTTTGCAGGGTAGCAAAAAATAGTTTTGTTTTGTTGTTTTTGAAGAAGAGAGAAACCAGAAGACAACCGAACTAAGCACTACCAAAAAGATATTAGGGAAACTCATTATTGCCCTTTGCTTTCAATAGCAGTTAGTAGATCCATTCTCAGAGGCTCAGATAACAGTTCTGCTTTTCAAAGAGCTTTAACGTGAGGAAGAGCTAGAAAATAATTTGAGGTCTCTAACAGATTCCAATTCTTCTGGCTACCTCCTAACAGATCATCAAGGAGAACTGTCCATATTTGTGCCTTTTAGTGTGACTAAGAAATGCTGAATTCAGAGAAACAAAACCGTTGTTGGCAATGCAAAAAATAGTAGATCAAGAATAGACTTTACTTGGATCTGTAAAGTACTAGTGTTTACTGTTCTTATGTTTAATATTCAAGCTCTCTTTCTGGAGGATCCATCCTAAAGAATGTTTCCTCAAGAGTAGAACTTGCTGCTGTGTAAACTATTACCTATTAATATTTTCTGCACATTAATGCAACTTCTTCTCAAAGCCCCAGATCTCATGAAAATTTATTATTGCCAAGCTCATTTCAGTCCAGATAAAACATACGTACCAAGCCCTTTGTTTGAGAACATGCTAACTTTTGGGATCTGGTCTTCTGTCCTGTGAAAAATATTACTTTTGTAAGAGTTTAACTTGGTTAGCAGAACAGTTATACCAAAGATTTTTGGCAAGTCAATTCCTAAAAAAACTTTATTTTCTTACAGAATCCTTGGACTCTCTTCTTCATACACTGAAAGGCTCTCACTAGTCAATGTCTATTTTTCAAAAAATTCTTTTTTAAATTATAGTTCCTCAGTGACTGAGGCTCTACTGTTTTGGGATTGTGATTATATTTATATTATTGTAACCTTGATTAAAACTCTGATTATAATATATATTTAGTGTTAAAGGGATTCCTTTCTAAAGCATAGAGAAAATGGAAATTGGCAAGCCAGTGGCTATAGCCTTTTCTTGGGTTTTATGTATCATCTGTTTCAATGAGCACTCAGAGCATCCCTATATGCACAAGGAATATGATGTGTGCATAGGACCCATGCAACCCACAGTGAGGTACTATAGAGTATGAGATTTTTAAGGCCAGAAAAGACCATTATGATCATTTAATCTGACCTCCAGTGTAATTTAGGCCATAGATGGTCCTATAATTGTTGCATCATAGGCAATAGCTTATGGCTGAATTCTAACATAGTTTTTAAAGAAAGACACATGAATCAAAATGAGATTTGTGGTAACACTTGCTAGCAGGAGATCAGAATGAACATGCAGCAGGTTCTCTGAATGTTGTTGATGTATATTAGGGCTACTGGCAGTTTTCCTGTCAGTTATCAACAGTCATTAGGATGCTCAAAAAAATCCTAGTTAAAAAAAGTCTTAAAGAGACTCACAATTACTTCTGTTCCCTCCTCACAGTACAATTTTATATTCTGTGCCATGTAATATTGTTTTCAGGGCTCATTTCAGCCTGCCCAGTCAGACTGGGTATAACTTTAGCATTCTCTTGATAATCATTATAGGCTTGTACTGCTTTTGCTTTGATTCTAAATCCCATGCAGTCACATGAGTGGCCTAAAAAAATCCCTGCATAGGGTATGCACATACAGGAGCCCATAGTATGGATTAGTGACTATGCTGGAATTTGCCTGCAGTGTGGACCCTATTCCACGTACACAGCACAGATTTGTGCTCACAGGAACCATTTCACCCATTATATTTGAAAGTATTGATAGGTTGTAATAAATTTATTTTAAAATAAACTGATTAATGTAACTGAAGCCTATTGTAATGTCAGTAAAAGTGGGGCCTTTCTTTAAAAATCTCAGCTCTTATTCTCTGAGTTTAGGACAAGCACTGTAGGCTATTAATAGACTTTTTTTCAGAGTAAGTAAAGAGTTATGGTCTCAGATTTCCTAAATGATGTTTTATTGCCCTTCTAACAAATGATCAACTTGGTTACTTGCACCCTGCTAACAGTGTTCCTTTTGAAATGGGAGTATTTACAGCAGTATTTGAACTAAACTGGACTTAGTGACTTTGCCTTTTATTATCTTTTCAGAAAGGAACTAAACAGAGTCACCCAAGAAGGAAGAAAATCACAACAGAGAAAACATGCATGGTCAGTTCAGTTTTATTAAAATTCGTTAGGATGCTCAAACAAAGAGTCTTTTAAAAATATTCTGAAGAGACCTGCAGTTACTGCTATTCCCATCTCACAGTACAATTTTGTATTCTGTGGAATGTAGTATGATATTCAGTGCTCATTTCAGCCTGCCCTGTCAGACTAGGGCTCAGAACTAGCTGCTGCATTACATTTAAGGGAGGGAAGAACTGAAAACCTTAACAACAGAATCAATTTAAATATTGTCACTCCAGGTTCTCGTGTCACCGTATGGAATTTCAGGTAGGACTCACTTTCCTTGTAGCCCTGATGACTGGACCAGGCCAATGAAAAATATATAGACTTCATTGTGATAATCACTATTCTGAAGAGCACAGAATCATATTGATAACTGTGCATGTTTTGAATTGTTCCCTAGAGTTGAAATATATATTTAAGCATTGTTGCAATCTCTGGCTTTGATACAGCCATTTTTTGTTTAGCATTAAAAGTGACTTTCATTACATAATGTTTATTATTTTTATGTGGGAACTAGTAACTACTTGTTATATTAGAGCATGGGTGGGAAAACTATGGCCCGGGGGCCACATCCGGCCCTTCAGACATTTTAATTCGGACCTCGAGCTCTCCCCGGGGAGTGGGGTCTGGGGCTTGCCCTACTCTCGCTCTCCAGCCTGGGAACGGGCTTGGGGCCTTTCCCCACTCCACATGTGCCATGGCTCTGGCTTGGCTCCCAGAAGAGGCAGCATGTCCCCCCTCCGTCTCCTATGTGTAGGGCAGCCAAGGGGCTCTGCACAGTGTTCCCGCCACAAGCACTGCCCCGTAGCTCCCATTGGCCAGGAACCATGGCCAATAGGAGCTGCAGGGGCAGTGCCTGCAGATGGGACAGGGCACAGAGCTGCCCAACTGCATAGAAGCTGGAGGGGGGACATGCTGCTGCTTCCAGGAGCTGCTTGAGGTAAGTGCTGCCTGGAGCCTGCCCCCCTTCTGCACCCCAACCCTCTGCCCCAGCCCTTATCCCCCTCCCGCCCTCTGAACCCCATGGTCCCAGCCTGGATCACCCTCCTGCGCCCCCACCCCTAATTTCATGAGTGTTCATGGCCCACCGTACAATTTCCATACACAGATGTGGCCCTCGGGCCAAAAGATGTGCCCACCCCTGTATTAGAGTAATATGAAAACAGTTTCAGTGTTAACAGTAAATTGAAATTTTGCTCCTTTCTTTGGTCCATTTGTAACACTTTCTTGCTTACTATTGTAATTTATTTTTGGCAGTTATACATTAGCTAGGGAACATTAAATCTCAAATCTTATTCTGCGGGGTAGCTAGTCGGTCTGTCTGTTTCCGGTGGATTGTTTTCAATAAATCAGCTTGACAGAGCATTTAATTTCCATCAGTACTGCATGTAGATGAATATAAGTTCCTGGGGAGAAATCTTCTAGAAACTTTCTCATACTTATGGGACCAGGTTCTGGCTTTGGGGTACACGTATCTAAAAGGACATGGGCTGAAAGGGAAAATATCACATGCAATTATCAGCCTTGTTCCTGGCTCCTTCAAAAAAGTGAGAGCTATAACTCTTCTGGCCCATTAAGATACAGAGGGATGGGGCTGGACTTGGGGATCAGGGAGCATGGTGATAGGTTTCAGAGCAGATTCCCAATCCACTTGTCACCACAACTGCACAGCTCCCTCCATTTGGGTCCTACTATGTTTATCACTTGTAATCTATGTTGTTTCTGCACTTGTTTAGTAGAGAAACAGAATCTGCCCCATGTTGCCTATCTAATTAATCAGCTACTGTATAGCAATATATATTGTGATAGCAATCATTTTAGTTTTAAAACTGTATACAATCCTTCACAAAAGATCAGATATAAGGCAGCATTTTTCACTACCATCATTGAGAAGATGGAGATACTCACTAGAAATAAGGGTCTTATGTGGCAAAGTTCAGTCCTCAATAGAAATTCTGCGCTGATCACGAATCTCTATGCAATTAGGATGAATTATAATAACTTGCAAAAACTTACTGTTCGCATGCCTGAGAGAAGTGTTTCCTGATTTTTATTCCAGAACTTCTCAAGCTTTTTTCATGATATTATCTACATTTTAATAGGCTGAGTGTCTCTTAGACATACCGCCAACCCATTTGTGATTGCCTAGCCCATCTCTCCTCCCATTTGCAATCTACAACATCCTGTGATTAATATGAACAAAAGTATTGTCAAGATAAAAATGGACAAAGGTATTGTCAATGTTAGGCCTCAAATTTCCAATAGCTTCAGAAAGCAAGCTTTGCAGAATTAAACTGAAACTTGTGGTCAGGATGTGCTGCAGCCAGATAACACTTTAGGCTGCAGATGTATTGAGATAATCTATGTGCTTGTACATGGATTGTCGACACACATTGACCACATTTGAGATAATTGGCTACATGGAGATAAGTTATGCACCCGTGCATAATTTATAAAATCAAAGCAACCACTCTAAGAATTTGGCCCACCCTGATTGGTTTGTCTGTTTTAAAATACGGCTGACAAATAAAAGTACGAAGGCACAGGACTAAAGATCTGTGTTTGGGTCATAAGAGGACCCCTCTTTGATAGAGAAACCTGACCTACACCCCCTGAACCAAAGTGACGTGCACTTCTCGACTGTCTGTACCTGGCCAGTGCGGAAAACGGCCAACTGAAGGGTAACGTATTTTCGGATGAATGCAGGGTAAGATTATGGAGTAATGAAGTCTGGTAGCTCGAGCTGAATTGATCTCAAGTTTGTATCGATACTATAGTGTTAAGAATAGTAGTAAGTAGTTAATACATGTCTTGTCTTCAGTATAACTTGACGTTTATATTAATTCTCATTCAGTACTGGTCTTTAATCTTTTCTTCTTTTGTCTGTATTGCCTTTATAGCCAGAAGTCATTAAAAATCTTTTTTTGAGGAATAATTAGTAGTTTTAATTTCTCTTATACGAGCACTACTCAACCTCATTACATCTGTGTTGGGAAGTAGCGATCACCCAGGGCACAATTAGGGCCCTGATGCATGTCCCCTTCTTCCTTCATCTCCGCACATCCCTGTGGCACCTAAAGCAATGGCTTACCGTTTAACAGAAATAAAGTGTTTTTTAAAAATCTTGTAAGGCAATTTAACAGCTGGATACAAGGAGTAAAGCTAGTACCATGTGATCAGACACCAGCTCACTGCAGACCTGGAACTGCTTTCTTTTGTCAGATTATTGGGCTTCAGTCTAGATAGTTGCTCAATTTTTAGCTCCAGTCACTGTTGGAGAAATCTCTACCTGCTAGTCTTTTGTGACACTACACTGTACTGAATTGCCTCTGAAAGGCTAAGAGTTGCTTTGGCATAATTCTAACATTGTCCTGATACCATAATAATTATAGGTTTGTATGGCTTTGCTTTGATTCTAAATCCCATCAGATAAGTGGGGCATTCACATAATCATACTACACAATGCCAAATAACTACAGGTATGTCTCATGAACAGCAACTGTTGCTACATAGCAACTCCTAGCCAAGTTAGAAGAACAGCATTTGTTTCCATTACTACTGTCTCCATGGGATTGAAGATGCTGGGGAATCTGGGTGTGTCACCTTTAAAGTATAAGCACAAAAGTTTTAGTCATATGCAAAAGCACAGAAAGAATAACCACTAATAGCACGCATGAAGAATTGGTAATTATTCACAGAGAAATATAGCACAAACATAGGCTAAAGCTCTAGCTTGCCATATGAAGAAAAATCAGTAAATTAAGTAGAGATGGACCTAAACTGGAACCACAAATCAACGAATTTTGGTGTGTGCTTCTTTGAAATCTGGATCTTAATTTCATACGAGTTCGGGGGACTGGACTAGATGACCTCTCAAGGTCCCTTCCAGTTCTATGAATTTGGCCTATACCTAGCATAATATCAGTATGTTAAAGTCAAACCACTCCAAAATTCAAGATGGGGAGGGCTGAGAATCAAAAGGCATATGAGCTTTTCCTTAAATTGAGATTTTCTTCTTGGGACCATCTCTATTAGCTGATTTGCATGATATTATTGATGAACAGGGAACGCTATAGCCCCTTTTACTTAATTTTTACATACATTTTCAGTTTGGTTTTAATAGATTTTGGGTTTTAATGAGTCTAATGCACTGAGTTTACAAGAGGGGTTCCCTGTGTAAATAATTTTATATTCAGGGTACTATGAGTAAAAGGGGTTGGGAGAAAGTTAAGCTTGGGAGGTCCAAATACATTCTGCAGTGAGCATAACAGATTTCCTTGCAGGACACAGAACAGACTGTTCTTGACAGTCTGTTCTGCTGTCACATGGTGGCACAGTCTCCCTACTGAAACTATTGACTTGTCTGGAATGTCTCATCCTCTCTTGGTCTGTCTTTGGTCCCTCTGCTCTCCCTAATCCCACAAATGTGCATTAAGTGAAAGACAAGGATGGGGCAAATTAGGAAAGTCCACTAGCCTCCTACAGAAGAGGAGCAGTTACTGCCTTCTGCAGTTGTGAAGTTACCACAATTCAACTGTATTATGTTTTAGACACGGTCTCAATTAAAATCTCTCTTCCCATGCCTCTTTAAAAAAACAAAACAAAAAAACCCACCCTTCATTTCACGTTTGGCACCGGTTCTGCTCACTAGTTAGTCATAACTAGCTGTGTACTGTTCATGAAATGTTATTCCTGTGATATCAGCAATCAGTTATAAACATAAAATTTGTCACACAAGCAAACTAATACAAGAAGAATAAATAAATGAGTACAATGTAAGAATATCTTAATTACAATTACTTTCTAGAGTTGTGTGTGTTATTTTAACAAACATTAAAGAACCAGTCCTCAGTGTTCCACCTTCTGGTACTGAAAATGAGTTGTTGCAATCAAAGTAGTACTTTGTTTAAGTGTAAAGAAGTCCCTTTGGATCATCTTGCCACATGGTATTTCCATTCTTTCCACAGATCAATAACCTGTATAACGACTTATTGTTGCAAAGCAGAGCTACAGTTGGGTCTAGGGCTATGTATTATAATGATATGAGCATGTGTGAGAATTATAAATTCTCAGCAATAAATCTTCAGACAAAAGTTGAGATAGTGAACTGATTATAAAAATAAAAAATATTTGAAACACATGACACTTGTAGCTAAGGTTCCACAGCCAACTTTAATTATCCTGTGTGGCCTGAATGTTTGCACTTTTTCCAGAAAGTTTTTCTGATTAAAATGTATCACAAGGATACATGTGAAGGGATCCCAGTTGTGTTTAAGATTAGAAATCCGTTTATTATTTAACGGAAGCATTACTATGGTTTCATAATGTACCTTTCCCAAATATTAGATATTTCTAGCTAGATATTCCCGTTAGCTGTATATTCTCCCCTCAGGACCTTCATTTTGGAAACAAGGGACAAATAGACTAATCTTTTCACACTTTGTATCTGCACATTGGTGTATATATAAAACTAAATAACTGGGCAACTCAGCTCTGGAAAGCAACCCTAAACCAGCTCCTGAGACCTAGAGCCAGTGTGGAAGCTCTATGTCACATTTCCTGGTCCTGTGTGTGCACGGAAAGGGCATCACCAGGGTGCACCCTGGTCTCGAAAAACAGTGGCAATGTGATCCCTCAGTGACAAGAGGACTATTGGAGCCAGCCAGGTATAAGGTAGGGCAATGCTAAGGTTGCTTTACCTTTATAGCAGGGACCTGACTAGCCCACAGAGTCTGGATTAGAGACACTTGCCATCCCTTCCCCATTGCACTGAGCATATCTTGTCAGCAGCAAAGGCTCTACCCAATATTTTTATTCTTATAAGAAAAAGAGTGTTGCAATTAGAAGAAATCTCTCTCTAAAAATAGCCATTGCCTGTTTACAATCAGCAGGTACTCTGGTAAGCCATTATTAAAACCCAGGCAAAATGAGAACTTGCTTGAATCTGCCTTGTGTTTTCAAAATGTCTTCTTTGATATTCTTTTAAGAACTGGGATATGCTAGACATTACCTTAATTAGACCTGCCTTTGTAATTTGAAATCAGTTCAAATTTCTTCTTACCGTCACAAAAACCTTATGATAACAGAATATGGATGCTACAGAGGCTTAATATTAGATGAACGTGACGTGCTCATGCCTAGAATGGCTGCTTGTCCGAGCAGATGAGGAGTTTCCACGTTGCAAGTTAGGAAGAAAACCAACAAAAGCCACCAAAGAAGCTTCTCTATCTTTCCTTGCTTGTTGTCAGCCAAGAAATAACCTTCACTGTAGCCTTAGCAAAACTTTGGCAAATAGCAATGAAGAACTAGCTTCAGGGGAAGAAACCTTTGTTTTTGTTTCAGCAGGCATGCACTAGTATCAGATACTATGCCACAAATTATTAATAAGAGAGGCTAATGCCACTTTACAATTTGTACTTACATAAGACAGTATGGGCTAACTGATGCAATCAGTGAGGAATCCTGCTTTGGACCATAGAATTTCATTATGCATAGTTCAGGCACTGCTCTAATCTTCTTTCCAGGTGACTTCCATTTTATTTTTTATTTTATTTTATTTAATCACAGCATTGTGCCTATTTTAATGGCAATTGGAAACGTCTAACTTCAAAAATATATGGACTCGCCATAAAATCATGTTTTACAGTATCTACTCCAGAAACTCACTCAAATAGAACAGCAAGAATTGAAGGGGAGAAATGAGGTGCATTGAGGTGCTATGTGAAGCAAATGATAATGACATCATCCATAGTACCCTGTGCGGCACTCCTATCTGGTCTTGCAAAGTAAGTGTGGCTGAGCCAAGTCACTACTTCCTTAACCATTACTTTTCCCATTTTTTTTTCATCTCATCTCAAGTCAAGAAGTTATTTTTAGGTTCCAGCATCCATTTTTATTCACAGGTTTCAGAGTAGCAGCCGTGTTAGTCTGTATTCGCAAAAAGAAAAGGAGTACTTGTGGCACCTTAGAGACTAACAAATTTATTTGAGCATAAGCTTTCGTGAGCTACAGCTCACTTTATCGGATGCATTCAGTGAAAAACAGTTTTCCACTGAATGCATCCGATGAAGTGAGCTGTAGCTCACGAAAGCTTATGCTCATCTTTATTCAGTTCTCTTCCAGGCATTGCAAGAAAAAGTTTACTTCTCCCATATTGACTATAATGAAAGGGATCTCCTAAGTACAACAGAATCCTGTTGTTCAAAAGCAAACATGTCTGAATAGAAGTTATTTCCCCTGAAATGCATTACCCTTATGAAAACCTCTTACTTGACTCAATTTAAATAAATTCTGTTTCTTTAAGATAAACAGGAGTCTAGTGGATTGTATAGACATCTTAAACAGCCTAGCAAAAGAAGATACAGTTTTGAGTTAAAGGCAGCCCCAATATGACAGGGCTCCCTTGGTATTATACAGAAATGCTCGTTGAGAGCCAAATTCTGCCTTTCGCTATAGAAGTGAGCAAGAAGGGGCAGCATTATACCCTACATTTGTTTAAGTACTTTCAGAATGCCAATATTGTCTGTACACACTCATCCAGAACAATTGACTTATAGGAATCTTGAATGCTTATTCTCTCATACATGGTCTACATAGAGGGCAGGAGGATGCCCCCCATGCATCTTTTCCTGTTTTGTCTGCAGTTAGGGATAATCTACTCAAGGATTACCCATACACTGCCTAGCAACAAAATATCTTGAACAATAAAAGCATTGATTTTGGGACTTTAAAGTCCATTTGTTTGTAAAGTCAAACTACTTTTAAGGCGAGTCTTGGTTTTCTGGTAATTTTAGACCATAACTCTGTGGTGTCTCAGATTGAGGCTGGGACTTCCTTTTAAAATTGTCACATTTAACAAACAAAGATTTGGACTGGAAATCTCACTGCAGGATGCAGGAAGGCTTAGGCTGCTTTTTCCAAAAGTGCAGGTTTTCTCCAGGGAGATGGCAAAAGCTTCTGTAGATCCAGTTATGCATTTACAGAATTATTATGGACTAAGACAAAGTTCTCTGGACTCAATAGTTTCCTATACAACTTACTGTAAGGCACCCCTAAGCATAAAGAGGTACTAAGTGAGGCCTAAAGGAAGTAAAATATTAAAAACAAATTTATTCTGTAACAGGTTGATCTCACCTACCTTTTCTGTACAGTAATATTTCTGGCAATGTTTTTAATCGTACTATTTTATATTTTTAGACTTCCTTTCATCTTGAGGGATCTCAAAGTCCTTTTCAAAATGAATTACAAACTGTGGGCCAGATCCTTCAATGGAAGTTACAGATGCTTGGTACATCTCAGAATAAGTTGTGTGTTGGACAGAATGCAATTGTCCAAGTTTGACTGTGATAATGCTTCTAACTCTTGGAGCCTGGGGGAGGGGCAGGAAGGGGAGGGTGGAATGAAAGCTTTAACAAACAAAAGTATCCCAACTCTGGAAAGATGACACACACACACCCCTCCCGAGAGCAACAACATGGCATTATGGTGAGACATTGCTGCCACATGGCCACATCATAGCCCATGATGGCATGAAAGTGGCCATGTTAAGTGAATATTGTTGCCTGTGTATTATATGGCCCTTATTGATATAGTTTGAGCACCTCCGAAAATCTTATGACCTTCTTTCCCTGCCAGTAAGTGTGCCCATGAATATGAGACAAGTATTTTGAGGAAAGTTAGGTCAGGAAGTGGAGCCTTACAGGTAGTTCTGAACTTGGTAAGACCTGTGAACATTCTCATCTGATACAGTTGTGAGTATCATAGTCTAGGACCAACTCTGAGAAAGTTCTATGCTTCTTAATCCAGAGTTTCATAATTCAGGGAACACACTGTCATGGAAGATCACAGCTTCGGAGGAGTCAGTTTCTCAGGAAACTGAAGTCAGTCTCATGCAGGACTTTGAATATCAGGACAGAGACTGAGTTATGCTAATGAAGGTGAAGGCCAGTGAGAGAGTGTGTTGGTTAAAAGATCAATATACATACAGACTTGAATTCAATTCTTGAGGTTCAGATACGTAGCAGAGATGAGCTTGTAGTTGCCAAAAGTCCTTTTAGAAATAGTCCATAGGTTATAGTCCAATGTTCATATTCAGGGTGACTCCAGTCAGTGACTGGGGATCTCAATCCTTATGGCTTAAGGTTTCCCCCTCTTGAAACCCAAAGCAGCTCTGAGATGAAGAAGGATCGTGTCCCAAGGTTTTTACACATTTCCAGCAGCCTTTTCCTTGAAAAACAATAAGCTTAATTTTCCTTTTCCTAAACATCATGGCAATTAGTACAGAGTAATTTATCCATTAAACAGTTCAGCTACAGGTTACCACAACCTCCAAAGAGACATATAGACAATAATACTATTTCACTCAAGTGTCTTCCTAAATGTTAATATTTCTTTTTTGATCTTTGAATCAAAACTATAGTAATAGACAAGACTTGTTTGCTTACATCATAAGACCTGAACAAACATCTACCCTTTTATCTCTAACAATGCAGGCTGCATTTCAAAGCTCTGTTGATTTACTTACCTTCCTAAGCAGTCTTTAAAGTTCAGCCATGGGTTAGATCAGTCGGTGAGTTAATTAACTCTTTCTGGCCCTGTCACCTTTCAATGAGATATTATATTACACTCATAACATCACAACTGTCCTTTGTACAAAAATGTTACACAAGCATGGATGAATGTGGTTAGTAAAAATTTTAATTACTAGTTTCTTCAGGAGCTACTTTTCAAAGAAAATCTTATATGAGCTGTTCTATATAACCAATCTTTACTTCTCACTCAGGGTCCTGAGATCCCCCTTCAACATTTCCCTGCTTTATACACTAGACTCTGTTGGCTGGGATAAGGTGCTGCTCTTCCAGTAATGGAATGCTATCTGAAACATCCTAAAAGAATCTCATTGTTGGACTAGAGAAATTGCTGTGGAATTATGAGATACCTACCCCAAGGGCATTGGTCCTGTAACACACGCAGCCATAGCAGCCCTGGGGAGTGAAAAAAAGATGACAGGTGGAGTCAAACTCCTATTCTACATGGCAGTGCAGAGCTATATATTACTAAGAGAGCCTAAAACTCTGGACAGATAACTCACTAACTTCTTTTTAAAAGACAGCAGTGTCAAAATTGAGATATTTGGTAAGTGCCTTTATGTTTTGGTTTTTTTAAAAAAGCATAGTTTTGTGTTAGCCACTGCACTTTAAAACAATTGGTACAAGAAAATCTATCAAGATGTATATAAACAAAATGCAAGGTGAGGGCTTAAAATTTAATGGCAGAGCTAGGAAAAACTCTTAACAGTGTTTGTAGTAGAAGCAATAGTAACAAAAAAATTTACATACAGAGGAGGGTCAACAAAGCAATTCCTCTAACAGAGAATTCATTATTATTGCAATTTTGTTAAAATTGGTTTGTCTTACATGACAACAGTAATTGTTATGCAGATTATTTTGCTGCCCCATATAGAGAAATAGAGGAATTAGTGAGAAATTCCTATAAGGCACTATTTTTCTTTCCCCAAGAAAGAGTAAAATTAACAAGGTCATCTTGGGTATAACTAGGATTACTGCTTTCCATTTAGCATTGCTGTGTAATTCTGAACATCTGATTTCTTAAATATAGATTTAAAAACAAAATACTTTTCTTAAACCCTTTTTACAGTTTGCCACATTACGCAATGGCCTCTGTCTGACCCTGCAGCAATAAGCACTTTGTCTGCTGGCACCAATAAAGAGAAAAGTGGCCAATTTTGCCTCTTGGTTACACTGGTGCACCTGCACATCTTTGAAGTTGTACTGCTGTAACTGAGAGTTTGGCCCAAGATAGAGGCAGAGTTCCTGTTATAGAAAACAGAAGGCTAGGCTGGATTCTTATGTTAACTTGTTCAAAATGTTCTACCCTGGGAAGCAGGATTAGATGTTTCATCACAGAAATGAATACTTCAGAAGAGATTCTTTAGGGGAACAGTGGTGGAAAAACAGCATGTGTGGGGAGGGAAAAAACCTTTAGTTTCCTGTTCTGAAAAATCAACCAATCAATCTCTGTATAGCATTCATGATTTTTTTCTGCACTTACAAGGAAAAGACCAAAAGCTCCACTAAATAAACCATAGTGCTCTGTCAGAAGGGGGGGGAAATAATTAACAAAGTGCAGATGTGTATATATCAGATGTATTCCAAACACTTCTTATATTCATTTAACCTTTGAGATTCACCTCATTATTTTGGTGCTGCCTGTACTGTTACAGACATCATATGTATGTCAAAATAAATGCCTTTTCTACAGATCTCGGCTCACTCCCCAAAGAAATGGAGTAGGGAAAGTTCTTTCCCTTAATGTGAGAATCTCCTCCAGTCCAGATTTACAGGCAAAGCCAACAATTGCCTGCTTATTACTAGATAAACCATTTTGGAATCACGTAAGTGAATCTAGAAGTTCTGCTCACTTACAGTATCATATAGCACCACAGGGAAGAAGAAATGCAACACTGTAGTCTTCCCTGGAGATACAGCTTATGTTCTGTTCTGAATTTTGCTTCTGCTTTCTTTTTATTCATATTACATTAGCATTTAGATCCCAATCTACATTGGAGACCCAGTGTGGTAAGTACTGGTACAAATATATAATGAGATGATCCCTGTCCCCAGTCTAAATAGTCAAGGCAAAGAACGTGGGGGAGATGGAGAGGGAGAGAAGAGAGACAGAGAAATTACCCTGACTTGCCTACCGTCTGACTTTCATTTCAGTACTCTATCCATTAGACTAGACCAGTGGCTCTCAACCTTTCCAGACTACTGTACTTCTTTCAGGACTCTGATTTGCCTTGGGTACCCCCTCACTTCACTGTTTGCCAGATGCTGGGAATGGGCAACAGGGGCTGGATCACTTTAGGATTACCTGTTCTGTTTATTCCCTCTGAAGCACCTGGCATTGGCCATGGTCAGAAGACAGGATACTGGGCTAGATGGACCAGTGGTCTGACCCGGTATGGCTGCTCTTATTGTCTTAAAAACTACTTGCTTACAAAAATCAGACATAAAAATACAAGTGTCTCGGCTCACTATTACTGAAAAATTGCTTACTTTCTCATTTTTACCATATAATTATAAATCAATTGTAATATAAATATTGTACTTACATTTCAGTGTATAGTATACAGAGCAGTATAAACAAGTCATTGTCTGTATGAAATTTTAGAGTGTACTGACGTCACTAGTGCTTTTTATGTAGCCTGTTGTAAAACTAGGTAATTATCTAGATGAGTTGATGTACCCCCTGGAAGACCTCTGCATACCCCCAGGGATACACGTACTCCTGGTTAAGAACCACTGCACTAGACAACACTGCTCCATGTCTCTTCATAGGTAAACGTTGTTAGAATCTCCTTTGCATCCAGTTCTCCAGACATTAAAAAAAATCATTGTACTGATTGATCTGTTACACTTTGACTGGAATAAACTATATCAAATCACTTATCACACTCATTACTGCAGACAGTCAAAAAAACACTTCTTTTAAATTGATAGACACAAACAGGAACCCCTTCATGAATATTTTGAGAATGAACATTCTCAAGTATGCTTTGTACCAACTCAGACTGTTGTCTGGAAGTTTACTCATGTAACTGAATCCTTTGAGAAATCCTGTGCATTATGAAAAACTAGCACACGGGCATTTGAGGAGGATTTGGGTAAGCTGTGCCAGCAACACCCTGGCTTCATTTTTCTTCAGGTTCCTCTGCTCCATTACACTGTTCTTACATTTACTCTCATGTGCTATCCTATGTGAAGGCAGCAAAGTGAAAATTACTAAGACTTTGCTCTGCTCAGATGCCAGAGATTAAGTTCAAGATTTATATTAGAATTCTAATAAGTTCAAACTTGTGGCAACCAGTCTGTCATGTGACAGTGGTAAAAGGTCACAGTTGCTTTCTTCTAACACTAAACAAGGGATTTTATTGGAAAAAATAAAATTATTCTTTCTAAGCTACTGTGTCTTTCAGCAGAAGGTCTGCTGTGAACCTTTTCCAACCACAGATATAATGACATAGGCTGTATGAGGATGTGTACTGTCAAATAGGCCTTTTCAAGAAAAGATGCTCTTGAGAAGAGCAAGATCTTGATAGAAACTCTTATGGCTTCTCTAACTATATCCACAGTTGCAAAAACTCAGCTTCCATTCTAGTTCTCCTTGGGGCTTCAGCAATCACCCAGAGCTGTCTTCAACTCAGACCTCATGGCCCAGAACAATTCCTGTATGCTTTTTCCATGGCAAATATCGTTTAGTTGGTCACAATCAAATCATCAGCGGCCTGCTACCTTCTAGGTAGGCATTGACTCCAGCAGCCTCAAGTAAATCCAACACACTAAAAAAAGTCAAGCACCACTTTCCATAAATCCTGTGCACTACTCTCTACGTGGTAGGCATCACCCTAGAACTTCCTGGGCTAGATGGACCACTGATCTGACCCAGTATGGCGATTATGTCCCTACAGAGCATGTGAATCAGTAGTTAAATAGGGCACTGGGAATCAGGATACCTCTATATGCTAATCCAGATATAGGAAACCTTTGGCAAGCCAGGCCAGTTTGTTTACTTGCTGGGTCCGCAGGTTCAGCCAATTGCAGCTCCACTGGCCGCGGTTCACCGCTCCATGCCAATGGGGGCTGTGGAAAGCGGCCGATCCCTATGCTAATCTGTTGCTGACAAAGTTAAATCCACGTGCTCTGCTGAATCTGAGCTTCACTGTATAACATTGGACAAGTCACTTTGCTTGTACCTCAGTTTCTGATCTGAGAGTGTAGTTAATGATTCTTGCCCAGCCTTCATAAAGCACACTCAACAAGCTGCTCAACAAGTAGTAATAATAAAGCACTTTAATATCCTTAGGTGAAAAGCATTGTAAGCGTTTTATTAAAGGACAGAATATGGCCAAAGTCTTCTGTATATTTTAGTAAATCTATCCCACAATATTTGCAAAAATCCAAATATTTATTTACTAGAAGCATGTAGATTTTGATACCGAAGCTTCCCACCCTAACTACACCAGGATTAATTTGATAAATTGCAGTGCGACTGCTGGCAGACAGTATGATTTTCTCAATAACGAGTTCAGTCACAATGCAAATAAGGAAATCTGAATCACTTTAAAACTGTGCTAGCACATTGTAGCAGTTATGCAACTGAATATGTTCATCTTGAGAAAAGACAAAACAATTCAGAGACTTATTGCTCAGAAAGTTACTGAAAAGCAATGCAGCATGACATTTTATGCTCATCTCCTAACCTCTTGAACCATCATTCTGAAAATCACTACTTAGTTGTTGTGGAGGGAAGCGGGGGGTGGAAGCTTTCTGAGGGACACATACAGTGACTGCTACTGACAATTTTCACACCATATTCAGAGAATTCTGTGTCAGGATGACTCATTCCTGTACATTGGCATATGCAGGTGCCTTTCTTTGTGCACTGTATGATTATCTGATGCTTGGTTTTTCTGTTTTAGAAATATTGTCCTCTTGTCTAAGCAGATTAGTGTTGCATCTGCTTCCTTATATCCTTCTACATTCTAGTTAAAATCTGTATCTGCATTCAGTCATTTCAAGTTTGTTCTGAGGCATTAGCTCTCACCCTTTTCCCACACACATGGTTGAGACAGTGCTGTATAGCTGAACAGAAATTGTGACGTTTAATCAGATAAGGACTGAGCATCTTGATAGCATTCAACTTAGATTTTAAAAAAAATGTTGCTCCCTGCATAGTTCACACTAACGTTTCTCTCATTCTCAACATTTGATCTTGTCAACACCAATTTGTGTTAAGCTTCATCATATGGATTCACTAATTCAGTGCTTTTCTTTCAAACTGTTGCATGATGTGAAACTTAACAAAAATCACAATTTATGCATCAAGTAAAACCTTTGCTCAATATTCTAAGCTTCAGAGAGAAAGTACAGCTGCTTCAGTACTGTCTTTCCTCACTCTGACCCAGATATTAATTTCACCTTTAGTCATTCATATATAGGTATACGTATGCTTATTATTACAATTAAATATTTTTATAGCTTTGCTCTAGTCTGAGTGCACTAATCCATTTTCATGCGAGTTTCAGAACTGGGACATTTTCAGTTATCAACTTTTTTAAAAAATCACTACTGACACTAAACAATCTATAGTGTAATAAATAAAGCAAAAGGGAGAATTCTTGCTGTTGGCCTAACGCAGATTGAAGTCATCTGTGGCCAATGGAGCCATTAGGTTTTGCATTTTACATCATGTGAGGAGAGGGGAAAGGCCCTCTGATCTAGTACTATATTGAAATGAGATATTTGGGCTATCACTGTGGCAGTTGTTTCTGTGGACATCATTAGCCAGAATCTGTACTATTATATTACCTCCTTAGAAAGCAGAGTGTAGGTCCCCAAGTACCAAGTTGATAACAGCCAAGTGTTTTCTGTTGCCAACCAAGTAGAAGTCTGGTGAGGACCCATTTCAACCTGGAAAAAACTAAGAACCTGAGTAAAAGTGTTCAATATCTGCAAGATAACAGCAGAAGGCCATGAAAGCAAAGGAGATTTGTAATGCAAACCAAACTATTCTTCATGCATTGTCAATGCTTTTTTGCTACTTTTGTACTGTAAATTGCAGTACTGTTCTTGGTTGAGAGATGTTTAATTACAAGCAGAATTATAATATCATAATTATAGATCTTACAGAAAAGCAGTATTTTGCCTCTACCCATCATCTCTAGTGTGCCATGCGTTATGGCAATAAAGTACTACACTTCTCTATTTTGCAGAGTTTACTACCCACCTTATTATGTTGAACTGGATCTTTCTTACGAACAAGTACTAGATGAAAGCTCCAATGGCATAATTTCAGTCCTGTTGATCTTGAGTCTCCTAGCTGTGTGACTTAAAAAAGAGAGTGGTAAAATGTCCAACTACTGTGCATTTTTGTATACACATTGATCGTTTGCAAAACTAGCAGTGCAAGGTATCCTTCTGAGTTGCCTTTAATCTGTTAACTTTTTGGGTTGACTTCTGGTCTTTATGGATATACTTGGTGCACTGGCAAAAAAAACTAGCACAAGCTTGGTAATGTGGAAAGCTAAATCGAGAGAGAAGTCAGTGAGATTTTTCCTGTGAGCCTCAGTTATAACGCATAAAGGGCCATCAGTCTCTCTCCTTGCGTTGTATAAATTGGTAGCAAGTAATATAATTTAGTGAAACATTTACAAAATGAGTTAGATTAACAGTATTGGGATCAAATTACACTGGGAAAAAAGGTGTTGCATATACAAATTATCTAAAAATAGATCCATAGGATGTTCCGGACTTGTCCAGAGTTGGAATATAATCACAAATCCTCTTGTTATAGCTATAATAAAAGAAAAATTAACTTGGAGTGCTTCTCAACTTGTAATAGTCCTAAGAGGGCCAGGTGGACTAGTGATAGCACACCCAGTCTCCTGTATCATGCCCCCCTCAGCACGAAGGACTTTCCGTCCATTTCTAAACTCTTATATGTGGCTTATCTTCGCATCAGGGTTTTCAACATCCTTACCATCCCCTTATTATAGTGGGGCAGGGGTGGGGGAGGTGGAAAAGATGAGAATTATGCCCCTCTTGCAACAAGGGAATGTTGATGGGGGAGCCTGGGCTCTCCCATTGTATGAGGTTCAGACCCAGGCCCTATGAGAGCCAAATTCCCTCAGAACTTCTTCCCTGGGTCACTTCCTACCATCCATCTGCACCCCCTCCACCGTGTCTCCAAAATCCAATAAAGGAAAGAAAAGATGATGCAACTAAACCTTCAGCCCCAACTGGGTTCAGCAGGTAGTCTTCTTCCTAATGGGGAGGCTTGTTCAGGAGACCTCAGGGTAGGTCTGTTTTCCTCCCTCTCTTCTGAGCTGAGTTGTTCCCTTTTATGCTTCCTCTCCAGTGGGAGAAGGCTCTGCTGGTGCTTGACTACCTGGTCCCAGAATTGTCCTTTAACCTCTTCAGGCCACATGAGATGTTTGTACACCCCATTATACAACTGAAGTACACACAGAATTACTGCAATGCACCTTCCCTAGAGTGGAGAACAGTGATGGAATGGTACACAGCACAAAAGTGGAGAAAGGTTTTGGTTTTGCAAAAATTCACCTATCAGTAAGTTTTAGGCACTGGAAATCCCACAGATAGGTGCATTGGAACTTCAGAGAGAGTGCTGCAAAAGCAAAACCTCCTCTGGCTTTGACTATTGGTTTATCTTATTTGTAAACTATATATTATTGCAAGATGGAACAATATGCAAATTGCATCTTGCTTTTTTGGTTGAGAATTAATTAGTTCCAAATGAGAAACAATAAAAATTACTATGCACACCAACAGGATAAAATGTGTCATTTCAAAACAAAAGCATCAATAATTCAGAACTGATGGACAGATACAAAGTTATCTTGTTGTAACAGTGTCTTTGTTATGAGATCATACTTTAAAGATTTGGTAGAAATCCAGCTTTCATATCCAAGTAAGGAGAATATAGTGTTTTAAATTCAGCTGAGTTTTATATGATGAAACCAATAAAAAAAATTTCAAAGTGTCAATGACTTTAGGAGCATAGATATCAAAGTCATTAGTATTTAAGGACAGACACCACTCCAGTAATAATGGTTATTATGGACCAATGTATAAATTGTTCACATTATCCAGTGAAACAATTATTCTAAACCATTTGACTACAAATGTGCATTGTTAATGACTGGATCATTAACCTTAACAATGTCAAAGTGTTCTCACTATCCAATTCAACTAAATTACTGACTAAGATAATAGTTAGAAAAAGCTTTTATGCAAAATGTGTGCCTAATATATGATTAGGTCCTAACAAATGTAGCAACCGACTCCATCACTGTAAGCAATTTTGGAGGTAGATTTTCAGACAGAGAATAGTGGAGTGTGTGTGTGGGTGAGGGGAGAATCTGTAACCATTAATTTTAGAATTATTGTAGTCTACTATATTCTCTCTTTTTGAAGTGAGGTTTTTAGTGCTTGCAAACAGGTGAGTATGGCTCAAGTGAGATTTTTTTTTATGTGTGATGTTGACAGTCTTCTATGGCTGAAGAGACTACCAACTTGGGTCACTACAATTGAAGTGTAACAACCATCAATAACAGAGTCAGTGATTTCGACTTGCATGTGAACTTGTCCATGGGATTGAGGTTATTAGTACCAGACACAATGTTCCCTGAACTTACTAACAACCACTGATTCAAACACAGTTAAGAGACCACTCCTTGCCTTGACTCTCTATTGTAAGTCAGCACATGTAATCCTTTTTTACTTAGGCCTTGATCCTGGGACTGGATCCATGCAGGCAGATGCCTCCAAGGAGTCCTCCTAAAGTCAATAGTACTACATAAGAATTCATTTATGCAGATCCTATAGGACAGGGGTGGGCAAACTATGGCCTGGGGGCTGCATCCAGCCCTTCAGATGTTTTAATTTGGCCCTTGAGCTCTCGCCAGGAAGTGGGGTCCAGGGCTTGCCCCGCTTCCGCGCTTCAGCCGGGGAGCGGGGTTGGGGGCTTGCCCTGCTTCGCACGAGCCATGGCTCTGCTTGGCTCCTGGAAGCAGCGGCATGTCCCCGCTCCAGCTCCTATGCGTAGGGGCAGCCAGAGGGCTCTGCACGGTGCCCCCCCAAGTGCTGCCCCCACAGCTCCCATTGGCCAAGAACCATGGGAGCTACAGGGGCAGTGCCTGCAGAAGGGACAGGGCGCAGAGCCGCCTGGCCGCGCCTCCGCGTGGGAGCTGGAGAGGAGACATGCTGCTGCTTCCGGGAACTGCTTGAAGTAAGTGCCACCTGGAGCCTGACCCCCTTCCATGCCCCAACCTCCTGCCCCCGCCCTGATCCTCCTCCTGCCCCCCTTGGTCCCAGCCTGGAGCACTCTTCTGCACCCCCAATCCCTCATTCTCAGCCTCACACCAGAGCCCGGATTCCCAGCTGGAGCCCTCACCCCCTCCCACACTCCAACCCCAAATTTTGTGAGCATTCATGGCCAGCTATACAATTTCCATACCCAGATGTGGCCCTCGCCAAAAAGTTTGCCCACCCCTGCTATAGGAGAATGAGAGCTTTAGACTGTTAGTTTTAGGGTAATGACCTATCTTCACTGGTTTTGTGTAATCAGTGGGCAAACTGTCAGTTGTTAAACAATATCAATGAGAAGTGTCGGAAGAGATTTATCTCTGGAGGTGGCTTCTAAGTAGCTGTGGCATTTTCTTAATTTTGAAAAAATTTTCAATCATGCATAATTTTCCAAGTATAATGTCCTACAGATGTGACATGTGCCCTCAGGTATGTTCCATAGTACAAACTCTATACATAATGCAGAACTATACAATATGCATCCACTAACATTTCCACTGCATTAACAAATGTCCTGATAATGTTCTTGATGCCACAATAATGCACCTCCACCACACACAAAAAAAGTTGTCAGAAAACATATTCTAGTTTAATATTCTACCTATTTCCTTAATCCAGGCTACTTCGGTATAAGACAGCTGCTGTGAATTCTCTGCATAAGAGCTCACTTGTGAGCCAACCACAGTATTACCCAACTCTATCAGATACAGACAATATAGAACTGGCTTATAAAAGTGCATGAAGAAAATAAAAGCATAAAACAGCACTGATAATATTAGACTAATGCTATTCTTGTGAAAATCACCATATGCTGCTATAATGGAAATCTGTTATAAGCAGGGCACACTTCAACTGTATAAATATACACATTATTTTAATGCCAAAAATTTCACGTCCTGCATGGTGGCCAGGTATTTGGGATCTAGCCAAAATACAAATATGATCAAATATCCTCCTGTGTTTCAGAAAATTAATTATCACATTCCTGAAAGACAGATTGGGATCTTTATTAGCCTCCGATTTAGTGAGGTAATTTTCCAAAGGCAGCACAAAAGATGAGTTTTACTTCTGTGTCTACTGATGGTGACAACAGCTGACCTTTGGGGACATCTGCACCCTTCTTGACTCCTACTGTAGTATGAAAACTCCGCTGCAATCTAAAATTGGACAGAGAGAGAGAATATAGGCCATTGGTCTTGTTAGAGCCAGTGAGCCTTTAGGCCTTGTAAAAATAGTGAAATGCATGGTGCACATTTTTCTAAGATATTTATATGGTCCAAGAAAATGCTATAGTATGTAAACATGCTTTGTGAATGACAGTATCATTGTTGGATATATAATGCTGGAAGTGGGTTTGACTAGAAAAGGTACTTTTAAAAAAAATTGTCCTATTGTGGAGTCAAGGACATTCTGAGGATCATTTTCAGAGTGCGATGGAAATGTTACTATATGCAAATTGTACAAGTCTGAGGAAACATAGAGCAGTGCATATTGCTTAGATGCTAGACACAGAGCACTATTAAATGGGGATGCTGCTGTGCTAGTAGTACCAAAAATGCGTTTCACCATTATGTGGGTGGAATTTTAAAGGAAAGAAATTTTGGAACCATGGGTAAATCACTAGCCAAAAATCAATCAATCAGTTCTGTTGTTAATACTTAGTGCTTTCCACCCTCAGCATGCTTTAAACAACACTAACCATAAATCATTAATTTGTTAATATCAGAGATTATGTAATATTAATTTACATAGGAACTTTCATAAGTATAGCACTACAAACTACAGGGATCCTATACTCCAACAACTCCAACAAGGCTTTTTGAATGTTGTTCAGAGGCATTTCAATCATAAATGTTTTCCATAGTGCTCCTATGTAGCCCTATACTTATGCACATCAAATACTTCTCCACTTCAACTATCAGACAGCACTATGTCAAGGCTGATTTCAATGTTGATCTAATGCTTAAGCAATAGCACTGGTAGTGTCCCTCAAAGCTGACAGAACTGAAATACTCTGGTAATTTTCTTAAGGCCCCTCCAGTACATGTCAGTGTTTAAGGAATAATTTCTCAGAAAAGTTGTGTACCAAATACCTTGCAGTTCACCAGACTCTCAAATTTATTTAAAAGGCTCCCAGTGCATCTTTTTTATAAAGTTTAGGATACTTATGAATAGACTACTTATGTAAAATGCCTAGCGAGCCAACTTGTATACTGATCATATTGCTGGGTTTCTGAATGACATTTGCACTGTTAGGGCATGATTCTACAGACTGCTGAGCACTCTGACCATACTCCTGCAAAGAATGTAAGCTCTTGGTTAACTTTTAAGCACTTTTTGCAGTATCAGTGCCAAAGTTCTTAGCAACTTCTAGGATCAAGTCCTTGTTTCTGGAAGGAGATCCAGCCACCAAGGTTATAAGCCTCTACCCTTTCGGAGATCAGGTGCAGAAGTGTGTGTTTAAGGGAGGAGGGAATCATCTTTAACAATAAGTGCTCTGTAGGCATCTCCTCTTTCCCATCTGTGGTTCTATTTCTACTTCATATTGTTCCAGATTAGTGCTCCTAATGGCATTTCACATGTGCCCTCTCTTCATCCAAAAGTGCATGCTCACATGTACTGAAAGACCATTCTGTATTGTTTCAAGCATCTCACCTGCTATGGCATTTGTACATCAGTCTTCTGCATACCCTATATGGAAAGCTATCTAAGGCTAAGTAAAATCCATCTACTGCTCGCTCTTCTTGACTCTTCTCAATGTTCAGTTGGAATGGATAGGCATGACCTTTCTTTTATAAATTCATGCTGCCTCTTTGAAACTATACATTTATATTGTGTGCACAATAGTTTTGTGCCACTTAAATATTTTCCAAATGTTGCCACTGCCAATTGACCTTACAGTGCTTCCAGGGCCATTGCTTCCTATCAGCTTCTTTCCACACTCTGCCCATCTTTATAACAAATTGATTGGCTGCTTATGTAAGGACTAGGGAAGACTAGTAAATGAACCATCACTTAAACTCCCTGAGCCTTATATCTTCAATCATTCTTGAAGCAAAAGTTGTTAAAATTAAGAACTAGCACAAGTTGATTTTGTGTGTCACATGTGGTACCTAGGAGTTTGGTTGGGATCAGCTTTAGCTTACAATAAATGTGAATTGCACAGCATCACACACAGATCTTAAACTGGAAGGCTTGTACAAACAAAATATATGATTCCAAGACAAAAAAAACAGTTGTCACAAATGTCACTGCCAAGTTTGGAGTAGAGGTATATAGTGGAACATGACTGCATCAGGTCTATATTTAGAAAAGCTGTGTACAGTATAATCATAACTTTGCCCTGTTTTGCAATTAGTCATTACTGTTGGCTTGGTCTTGTAAGATGCTAAGCATACTAACCTAGATGCAGAGCAGCGCTGAAGCATGTGTGTAAACACAGGCACACAAGTGCTCTCATTAGGACTAAGCACATATTTAAATATTCTGCCATAAAGGCATTATAAAAATGATTTACCATGTGTAGATTAAAAAGAAAATTCATAATCAGGTTCAACCAAACTCCTAGGTACCACATGTGACAAAAAAGTCAGTAATCTATAAGGTTAGAGAAGGTTAGAGCCAGGTTTTCCTTTTGATGCAGAGGTTCTCTTTCAGTCTTTTCTGACATATAGTTTGAGGTCATTATCACAGTTTAGATATTCTCTCCTTAGAATAAAGAAAAACTGGCAGATTAACATTTTGTTTGAGTCCCAGAAGATTGAAATAGATGTTCTCTTGAGCTCAATTATCAAATAATATTACATACCCTTCCAGCATGATTTATATAACTATTTAAAGGAGACTTAAATTCCTACCCCCAGAGATAAGGCTATTGGAACAATGCATCATCCTTTTTATGAGATTTTATTACATTTGTTTTATTACATTGTTATTTGTTTGCTTTGCTTATCTTAATGATATTACCAACTAAGTGTTCTATTTTATGTTTTTATAATGGTCTCTTATTGTCAGTCAAGATTATGAATAACTCTGAAATTAGGGTGTATAAACAGCGATGCACACAGAACCATGGGTGCTTTCCTGGTAAATAAAAATGAAAAATTGGAATCTCTATTGAAGCTGCATTGCCCAGAAGCTTTACATACAACAATAGTTTAGTTATATACTATAGACTTATAGAAAGAGACCTTCTAAAAACATTAAAATGTATTACTGGCACGCAAAACCTTAAATTAGAGTGAATAAGTGAAGACTTGGCACACTTCTGAAAGGTTGCTGACCCCTGATCTATATCATGGAAATGCAAGCTACACCCATTTCCCCGGGTTAATGGCACATGTTGGGAAAAATCTCTCCAGGGAACTCTTGCAATGACTTCCTCACACGCACCGCTTTCAATTCGAGCTAGTAAAAAATTCAATTTTTTTTTTGTTGGGCACAATGGTAATAATTTTCCACAATTTCTTTTCAAACAACAAACATTTTTACTGAAGTTTTTGGTTTACATTTTTCATTTAAAAATATTGACCAAAACAAAATGTTTTCCATGAAAGTTTTCATTTTGGTTACAAACCTGCTTTTGTTTTTCCCTACTCCATCCCTCTCTCCCAAAAATATTTTTTTTTCTGCAAGCTCTGCTCTCAGTATAGCAAGGGGACACAAACTGACAAAACAAATGAAAAAATGAAAAATGAAAACTTGGTAGCTTGAGGCTTATCAATACCTTTTGTTCTTGGTATATCAGACTGAAACTCAGGTAGCTTATCCGTCCCATCCAATGTTCAGATCAAGGTAGTTCAGCCAAATATGCAGTTGGTAGTAACATTGTATAACAGAAGACAGGAAAACATAATATGCACTTTATATTCTAGTTGGTCTCTTAACTCTTACAATACAAATTCTGCCAATGCTTAGAATACAACTCCTTATTTCCAAGATTTTATGTTGTGGAACTTCCAAAACAATGTCCATATGGGACTTGTTCTACACTTGCGTAAATCCATAGATTTTTCATAGAATCATAGAATATCAGGGTTGGAAGGGACCTCAGGAGGTCATCTAGTCCAACTCTCTGCTTAAAGCAGGAACAATCCCCAACTAAATCATCCCAGCCAGGGCTTTGTCAAGCCTGACCTTAAAAACCTCTAAGGAAGGAGACTCCACCACCTCCCTAGGTAATGCATTCCAGTGCTTCACCACCCTCCTAGCAGAAAAGTTTTTCCTAATATCCAACCTAAACCTCCCCCATTGCAACTTGAGATCATTACTCCTCGTTCGGTCATCTGCTACCACTGAGAACAGTCTAGATCCATCCTCTTTGGAACCCCCTTTCAGGTAGTCGAAAGCAGCTATCAAATCCCCCCTCATTCTTCTCTTCCGCAGACTAAACAATCCCAGTTCCCTCAGCCTCTCCTCATAAGTCATGTGTTCCAGTCCCCTAATCATTTTTGTTGCCCTCCGCTGGACGTTTTCCAATTTTTCCACATCCTTCTTGTAGTGTAGGGCCCAAAACTTGACACAGTACTCCAGATGAGGCCTCACCAATGTCAAATAGAGGGGAACGATCACGTCCCTCGATCTGCTGGCAATGCCCCTACTTATACATCCCAAAATGCCATTGGCCTTCTTGGCAACATGGGCACACTGTTGACTCATATCCAGCTTCTCGTCCACTGTAACCCCTAGGTCCTTTTCTGCAGAACTGCTGCCTAGTCATTCGGTCCCTAGTCTGTAGCGGTGCATGGGATTCTTCCATCCTAAGTGCAGGACTCTGCACTTGTCCTCGTTAAACCTCATCAGATTTCTTTTGGCCCAATCCTCTAATTTGTCTAGGGCCCTCTGTATCCTATCCCTACCCTCCAGCGTATCAAGTTTAGTGTCATCTGCAAACTTGCTGAGGGTGCAATCCACGCCATCCTCAGGATCACTAATGAAGATATTGAACAAAAGCAGCCCCAGGACTGATGCTTGGAGCACTCCACTTGATACCGGCTGCCAACTAGACATGGAGCCATTGATCACTACCCGTTGAGCCTGACAAACTAGCCAGCTTTCTATCCACCTTATAGTCCATTCATCCAGCCCATACTACTTTAACTTGCTGGCAAGAATACTGTGGGAGACAGTGTCAAAAGCTTTGCTAAAGTCAAGGAATAACATGTCCACTGCTTTCCCCTCATTCACAGAGCCAGTTATCTTGTCATAGAAGGCAATTAGATTAGTCAGACATGACTTGCCATTGGTGAATCCATGCTGACTCTTCCTGATCACTTTCCTCTCCTTTAAGTGCTTCAGAATTGATTCCTTGAGGACCTGCTCCATGATTTTTCTAGGGACTGAGGTGAGGCTGACAGGCCTGTAGTTTCCCGGATCCTCCTCCTTTTTTAAAGATGGGCACTACATTAGCCTTTTTCCAGTCGTCTGGGACCTCCCCCGATTGCCATGAGTTTTCAAAAATAATGGCCAATGGCTCTGCAATCACATCTGCCAACTCCTTTAGCACTCTCGGGTGCAGTGCATCCAGCCCCATAGACTTGTGCTCATCCAGCTTTTTTTAAATTAGTCCCGAATCACTTCTTTCTCTACAGAGGGCTGATCACCTCCTCCCCATGCTGTGCTGCCCAGTGCAGTAGCCTGGGAGCTGACCTTGTTCATGAAGACAGAGGCAAAAAAAGCATTGAGTACATTAGCTTTTTCCACATCCTCTGTCACTAGGTGCCTCCCTCATTCAGTAAGGGGCCCACACTTTCCTTAACTTTCTTCTTGTTGCTAACATACCTGAAGAAACCCTTCTTGTTACTCTTAACATCTCTTGCTAGCTACAACTCCAAGTGTCATTTGGCCTTCCTGATTTCACTCCTGCATGCCTGAGCAATATTTTTATACTCCTCCCTGGTCATTTGTCCAATCTTCCACTTCTTGTAAGCTTTTTTTTTTTTGTGTTTTAGATCAGCAAGGATTTCACTGTTAAGCCAAGCTGGTCGCCTGCCATATTTACTATTCTTTTTATACATCGTGATGATTTGTCCCTGTAACCTCAATAAGGATTCTTTAAAATACAGCCAGCCTTTACTCCTGGACTCGTTTCCCCCTCATGTTACTCTCCCAGGGGATCCTGCCCATCAGTTCCCTGAGAGAGTCAAAGTCTGCTTTTCTGAAGTCCAGGGTCCGTATTCTGCTGCTCTCCTTTCTTCCTTGTGTCAGGATCCTGAACTCGACCATCTCATGGTCATTGCCTCCCAGGTTCCCATCCACTTTTGCTTCCCCTACTAATTCTTCCCGGTTTGTGAGCAGCAGGTCAAGAAGAGCTCTGCCCCTCGTTGGTTCCTCCAGCACTTGCACCAGGAAATTGTCCCCTACACTTTCCAAAAACTTCCTGGATTATCTGTGCACCACTGTATTGCTCTCCCAGCAGATATCAGGGTGACTGAAGTCTTCCATGAGAACCAAGGTCTGCGATCTAGTAACTTCCGTTAGTTGCCGGAAGAAAGCCTCGTCCACCTCATCCCCCTGGTCTGGGGTCTATAGCAGACTCCCACCACGACATCACCCTTCTTGCTCACACTTCTAAATTTAATCCAGAGACAAGTTTTTCTGCAGTTTCATACTGGAGCTCTGAGCAGTCATGCTGCTCTCTTACATACAATGTAACTCCCCCACTTTTCTGGACTGCCTGTCCTTCCTGAACAGTTTATATCCATCCATGACAGTACTCCAATCATGTAAGTTATCCCACCAAGTCTCTGTTATTCCAATCACATCATAATTCCTTGACTGTGCCAGGACTTCCAGTTCTCCCTGCTTGTTTCCCAGGCTTCTTGCATTTGTGTATAGGCACTTAAGATAACTCGCTGCTCATCCCTCTTTCTCAGTATGAGGCAGGAGCCCTCCCCTCTCATGCTCTCCTACTCGTGCTTCCTCCCGGTATCCCACGTCCCCACTTACCTCAGGGCTTTGGTCTCCTTCCCCCGGTGAACCTAGTTTAAAGCCCTCCTCACTAGGTTAGCCAGCCTGCTTGTGAAGATGCTCTTCCCTTTCTTCGTTAGGCGGAGCCCATCTCTGCCTAGCATTCCTCCTTCTTGGAACACCATCCCATGGTCAAAGAATCCAAAGCTTTCTCGCCGACACCACCTGCGTAGCCATTAGTTGACTTCCATGATTCGACAGTCTCTACCCAGGCCTTTTCCGTCCATGGGGAGGATGGATGAGAACACCTCTGACTTTTGGGGAGTTACCTCTGATTTACTCTGGTACAAGTGAGGATAATCAAGTCTATAAAGTACGATGCTCCATATAAGTTATGAGCTTGGCTATTTTTATTTCTATCAGCAATTGGATTGTTTAACTAGAAGGTTATTTTTCTCCATACTCTAATACCTTTACTGCCCTCCCTTTCTTTGCTGTTGTGATTGTTTTGGAGGGCATAGTTTAAGGACTGAAAGAATTGTATTGGTTTTCCTTCCAAAACTAGAATGTTATCCCCCACTATTAATGGTACACAACTCCTCCACTCAACAAAAGAAATGAACAGTACTCTTAATAAAAAGTTTAAAAAAATCAACCTGGCCATTTGTATACTAATGGACAGTTTTAAATTAGACTGAACAGTGTTCTCTGCAAGAGCATTTCACTGCTGGGGCTCTAAGCCAGGGGAAAGCAGATTATTCACAAGAATAGCAAAAGAACCAGGAATGATAGACACCTAATTTTTTTGTGATCATCAAATACACTGTGCATAATTCCATCTTTCAGAAGATATATTTTAAATCCTCTTGCACCCTGAGCTACTCAAACAGAGTTAGTTTCACTAGTTTTTGACCCAGTTATGAAACCCTTCCTAACATTGTATAGTACCTTACTCCATGGGCTTGTACACAAACATTGGTTTGAGGCAAGCTGGAGTGTCAGTCTAGCCTGCTACATGCTAAGTGTCCAAGTGGGCACTGCTGGCATGCACGAAAAGTTCCCCAGTGTGCTTTGAAATACTCCTGTTTCTAAGTGAAGTAGACAAAAGCGCACTAGGAGCTTTTAGTACTTGGCAGCAGGGTCCCCCAGACAGTGTGTGTGGGGCAGGCTAGCATGGGCTAGATTTACAACCCAGCTTGCTGCAAACTAAAGGTACATCTGCATTTGAGTGGGGAGGTGCGATTCTCATCTGACATAGACATACTGGCTCTAGCTTCACTTAAGCTAGCACACTAAAAATAGCGGTGTAGCTGGGCAGCATGGATGGCAGCTTGGCCTACCTGCCCAAGTAGGTACTCAGAGGGTCTGTGCAGGTACGTACTCAGGTGGCTAGCCTGAGCTGTCACCTATGCTACCCCAGTTATGCTGCTATTTTTAGCACACTAGCTTGAGCAGAGCTAGCGGGGGTACATTTATGTGAGCTCGGAATCACACTTCTCAGCTCAAATGTACTCGAAGCATTTGTGTAGATAAGCCCCAAGTGAAGGTCCATTTAAGTCAATGGGACTATTTGCCAAGTAAGCACTAGCAAATAAGACTGGGAATATTGCCAAATTTAGTGGGGTTTTTTGTGGGTTTTTTTTTAAGACCCTAGGTCTAATGTCTTGCTGCTGTCTCTTGCAAGCATCTCCCTATTTATTTTCTCTTATCTTTAAATATTGTCAATTTTTCTTTAAGTAGTTTTTTAGTATTTGTTCTCTCCCATGTACATTCCTGAAACTGTAGTTAAAACAGACTCAGCTTTGAAAAAAATCAGTTTTTCTCTAACAGCTTTCTCTTGTTTCTTAACTCCCCACCACGCACCTTCCTTCCCCCTGCATTCAGGTCATATTTCCCTTGAATTATTATTTTCTAAATATGCAAAGGATTGTAGAAAATATTAGTTTTCCTGTTCCCTACTGCACAGTCAAGGACAGTTGAAGCAAACTTTCCTTTCAAAGCTTGATTTTACCCCATCTTCTTCTACCAAGATGAAAGTAATCGGTCTTTATTTTCAAAAGCATGAAATTATGCCAGGGCGGTTCTCTTACCCTCCCCCCATCTCAATTGAGGCAAATCAGACAAGGAACTTTGAAGATATGTGGAAGGGGTTCAAAAATAAAGTGGCTTCATGTATTGCAGTTAACTTTTTTGGGTCCATCACGTGTCTGAAACATTTGGGCAGGCCAACTGACAAAAATTCCAGACCCCAGGGCCAGGACCGTCCTTAGAGGGGGCAGGGCCCAGGGCAGAAGTGATGAATCAGTCACTTCTGGGATTGCCTGCACTAGCCAATAGCGCTGGCCTTTGGGGTCCCCCAAATGGCAGGGCCTTGAGTGGTCTCGCATGCCTAGGAGCCCTGCAGCCTGCCTGGACAATTTAAAAAGGCCCGGGGCTCCCGGCCGCTGCCACCGCTACTGCGGCAATAGCCGGGCCCTTGTAAATCCCCTGTGCCCCTGGGCAATTGCCCCCTATGCCCCCCCCATCGGCAGGCCTGCATTTGGGCCTAGAAACTCCATATTTATGTTAATCTGTTAGCCTTTGTGAGGATTGGTGCCTTTGATTGGGATGTGATTGGAGGTTAATTTTTTAGTGTTAAATTGTCATGTTGGCTTTTACCAGTCTTTGAAAGTCTATACTAGCTGCTCATAAGGTTCTCAAGCTGTGCATTTAGTATATGCCTTAGGAAACTTTCATCAAAGCCACTTAGCCATGCAGCTAATTAGTGTGGACTTCCTAAAGTCCATGAGCAGTTGTGGTATTCTAGACTAGAGGAATGAACATTGGGCTAAGAGTTAAAATTCTAAATTCTAACTGCCTCTACCAATAGGTCAGAATAATAGTTTTGTGATGCTTATTTCTCTCTCATACAGAGTTTGTATGAGTAAATGATTAGATACTGCCAACATTTAACAACTGGGAAGCTAAGTGGAATGTAGTAGAACAAGTCCATGTCAGAGCCCAGATTCAAACTTGACTACCAATTCCATTCCTAATGCATTAGACTACAGAGCCTGCAGGCAAGTGATTTACTATTTTCCCCATCTAGAAAATATTAATACTTGCCTATTTGATGGAGGGAGGGTGGTGTCAATTTTTATTAGTGTCTGAACTGTGCTATCAAAGTATCCAGCATTTAATATGTGAATTAGCAGTGATTCTTGCCATTTGTGTGTATCTAACGAACATGGAGAGTCCACATGATGGCAGGAAAATAAGTTTAGATCATTTGGGGGTAGCTTAATTTTGAATTTCCATATTTTTGCACTATTTGTTTAAGTGTAACTCCTAATGATCCCAAATATCAGAAAGTCAGGAAATTCAAACTACAATATTCTATTAATGATTAGTCATTTCCCTCTTCAATTACTGACAGTTATTTACAACCTGAACTCTGGCTTAATTAAATTAATTTTCTTGGAATTTCAAAAGACACCAACTTTATATCTTTTCTACTGACAGTGTACTGCTGCATTGTATCTTTGCATCTTTTTCCACAGTCTTATATAATAACTGCATTGTTTGATCATCTTTAAGCTTCTTTATGTACCAAATGTTGAGCAATTCTAGGTTTTGTTTAATCTAGAGATGGACACCAATTGAAATCTTGGCTCTAAACAGTGAAAAAGTTTGGGTAATTTGAGGTCTGAACTTTTCATCTTTGGCCTTCCCTTGATTTACAGATTGAATAACTGAAATTATCAAATTGTCCCTCATTTCCCATATCTGAATTGCATAGATTTTTAAAAAGTATTCTCATGGCTTAAACTGCTTCATTCTAGATTTTTCTTCCCATCCCCCATCTGGGTGGTGGTGGTTGTTTTTTGTAGGACTATCAGATGGGGGATATTTTGACAAATCTGCAAACATGCTGCCATTTTAAAAAATATTGGCTTTTATAGATACCATCTCTTTTGATTGACCCACAGATGTCTCATTTATCTTTTCTATGAAATATGGAATCTGTTCTTTCTGCATTAAATATTTTGAAAAAATCATAGAATGGTAGTCTTATGTCAATTAAGAGTAATTAAATGTTAGAGATGCTAAATCAATACACTTGTCTCAACCACAAGTAAATATTATTAAAGATCTGTGCATCAAATTAAATAGCTTTTTTTAAAGAAAAAAAATTACTAGTAGCTTTTCAGTAATTCACTGTGAAATAGGGGATGTAACACTATTTTCTTCTCTGAAAATTGCTGTAATTTCATTCCTCCTTCTGTTCTTTAGAAGCTGAATGATAAATAGGTTTAATAGGCCTTGCAGACTGCAAACACACAGGCAACGTAATGATGGGCTTTCCATTAGTTACATTAGTACAATGTGTTTTTGGAATTTCAATAGGAAGCTATAGGAAGACTGAGCTATTATTGGGCATTTCAATAAATCACCTAGCATTTTGCTTAATTAAGCCCCTTTTAATCGTAAAGTTTGAGACATGGAGAGAAATTATGTTAGCGAGAAAAGGTTAGACATAGAATACAGGCTTTAAGTCCTTCCACTCACCGGATAAAATAAAGGTTTGCGACCCAACAAAATATAGCTTATAGGGCCTGATCCCATTGATTTTAATATGAATATTCACAGCAGTAAGCACTATGCCCAGGGGCAAATGTTTTACATGATTGGGGCCTTATATCCTAAAAGCCTCCCACTCTCTCAGTCAGAACCTACTAGGGGATCTAGGAGCCTGTATGAGTATATCTATATTGCAGTTCAAAACCCACAGCCTGTGCCAGCTGATTTGCGTTCCTGGGGCTGGAAGCTGCCATTCCACTTCTTTCTGGCCCAGCTCACTTCCTACTAACAAAAACCTGATCTGGGGTTACCCCTTCAAGAGGGAGTTCTTTATAAATTCGGACTCAGCCATTAGGCTGCTTGTATATTCTTTGCTGGGGGGTGGGAAAGCTGTTTTGTTGTTGAAAGGGTGGGATAAAGCTGAGGGGAGAGGAAGGTGGGCCCGTGTGTTTGTGAGGCTTGTTATTGAGGATGTGACTATGATGAGCTAAAATAGCCTTGGAACTATGGAGGGGAGCAGGTTTTTTGGTGGTGGAGGGGGTTGTTTAGTTTTTGTTGTTGTTTTGTTGTTGTTTTTTAAGTTAAGTTACAGCTTCTCTTTCCTTAGGGGCAAGAGCCCTCAAGGGGTAGGGAATAATAATTTATAGGTGTTGCCTACTAATTGCCTTAATTCTATGGAGCAGGGGAACTGCTAAATAAACATTATCTCTGCATGTGAGGGCAAGAGCTTTGGGGAAGATAAGCATTTGGCTATAGTCTGTGGAGATGGGAGATTAAGGCACCAGGGTAGGATTGAGAGTATCAATATCTTTTTGTTTTGTAAAGCATGACAGGGTGCACCTGCTTATTCTGGCGATTAGCTTTGCGAGGTCAACACCCTTTTCGCCCAGTTGCATACCACCTCTCTGTCACTCATGAGCTGCAGCGTCCTCTTCGTGACTCAGCCATGCAGCCAGGGCACCCTACATGTTTTCCCCTTCTGAGATATCAAAGCCTTCCTTCAGCAATCCTGGGCAATCTTCCCATTCACTACTGCATAGTACCATTCCCCTAGTGGCTGGCAGAGGAACCCTGGTCCACCCACTTCTCTGGGTTCTAGCTCAGGGACCCTCTAGCCAACAGTCAAGCTCTGTACCCTCCTTGAGCCCTTTCCTTTCTACCTGGCACTTCCCCTTTCTCTGGGTTTGCCAGCCTCACCACTCCCTCCTCCCAGGGAGTAATTGCAGGCGATATGTCTCTTCAGCCTCCAAACACTTCTCCCAGGCAACGACTGCAGCCTATTGCCCAGTAGTCCCTTCTGCTACCAATTTCCTGTCTTTATCATCTCAGCTCAGATCATTCCTCCTCAGCTGGGCTCCCTCACTCCATTAGGAAGCTACTAAGCCACCTGATTGCCCTCAGCTGTGGCTTGCTGTGTTAATTAGCCCCATGGGTGCTCCAGGGCTGAAGAAGCCACAGGGGAAAAAATAGTGGGTACTGAGCACCCATCGGCAGCCTCCCTATCAGCTTCCTCTTTAAATCCTAGTGCCTCCTGCCAGCGGGCAGGCCCCACCGAACAGCGCCTTTTCCTCCCTCCCCATGCCTCCTGTGATCAACTGTTTTGCGGTGTGCAGGAGGCACTGGGGAGAGGGAGGGCACAGTGCACTCAGGGGAGGGGGCAGAACAGGACAGGAAGGGGTAGGGTGGGGCCTTGGGGGTGTTAGGTTGCTAACTTTATAATCACACAAAACCATACTTTAGAGCAGTGGCTCTCAACCTTTCTAGTCTACTGTACCACTTCAGGAGTATGATTTGTCTTGCATACCTCAGATTTCACCTCCGTTAAAAACTACTTGCTTACATAATAATACAAAAGTGTCACAGCACATTATTACTGAAAAATTGCTTACTCTCTCATTTTTACCATGTAATTATAAAATAAATCCATTGGAATATAAATATTGTACTTACATTTCAGTGTATAGTATATAAAGCAGTATAAACAAGTAATTGTCTGTATGAAATCTTAGTTTGTACTGACTTTGCTAGTGCTTTTTATGTAGCCTGTTGTAAAACTAGGCAAATATCCTAGATGAGTTGATGTACCCCCGGAAGATCTCTGTATATCCCTGGTTGAGAACCACTGCCTTAGAACAATACACAACAGGCATAACTTGCCTTTTAAACTTGTATTAAAACCATTTTAAGTAAGGGGAGAATCAGGATCAGAGAAACTTACTGTGGGGTAGCAAACAGCAGATGTGTAGTGTGTGCACACAAATTGCTAGGTGTGCATTTGCTCTGTCTGAGTAACACCCCAAATTAATGTCTGAACAGTAAAATGAAGTGTAACCTATTACAAATTGAGAAGGATTTGCTATTTAAGTAAACAAATTATTCTGTGATGGCTGTACACAAAAGTGGGCATAGCTTATGAACTGTAGAAAGGTGGATAGTTACTGTCTTATGCTTGAAAAGCAGTTAAAATGGAGATAGATTGTTTAACTGATTCAGGATGACAGTTTGTAGATTAAATATATTCCTTTAAGGTCTGTCAATAAAGTTTACTATTAACTGTCACTTGAAATCAAGTATTTCTTTCGAAATTATGTCGACTCACCGTTAAGGTGGTATAGTTAGTCGCACACAGGTGAGAAAATATGGAGTTGGCATTGATCTAGTATCATCAACTACTGTTTCTACATTAGTCATAGATTTATAAAAATGCTGTCATATACATTCAAGTGTTTATGTTATTTGTTAGATGATTCTGGTAGATGTCCAGTTTTATCAAATTTGCAGACTGCAGATGCTGCACAGTGGGATTTGAATGCAACCTGCATGCAATATTCATGAAATGTAGCCTAGCAGAGGCAATCTTTTGGCAGCCCAAAAGGCCAGGAATTGTGTCATGATCCATTTTTATTTTTATTGCTTAGAAGTTTTTCATTCTATTATTTTAATTCACTGCTCTGTTTTTGTTGTACTCTCTAAAGACAAATACTAAGTTTTTTTTGGGACATACATTTAGTTTGAGATTCTAGCAAGAGTAGGAAAATGGATTTTTCCCCCCTCAATAATTGATCTAGTGAAAAAACAATGCCAGTTTCCACTTCTAAAAGTGCACTAAAATTCAGAGTGTGGTGATGAGAATAGCAACTTTTATTGTCAGAGGTAAAAAGTAATGCTAAGGAAAATTCAGTGCCTGTAAGAAAGAATTTAAGTGTGGAGAGAGACAGTAACACACTCACTGAAAACGTAACCATTACCTTGACCTTGAATTTACATAGTCTAGAACAGCTGAAGACATCCATGATCCACAGCGTGTCATTTGTTTCTGTTCAATGAAAGCATGAATCTGTCACAGCTCTCTTCCTGCTTGCAGACGCTAAGCAAAGTGATTTGGGGAAAAAAAAAAAAGATTGTTGTAGTTTCAGCACTACTCAAGTGAAGAAGCCCAATAGACTTCAGTGCCAAGTATTACTGCTGCTACAAATATCAAAGCGCTTCAAGTATCATTTTATTTAACACCTTTGATATTGGGCACAGAAGAAACCTGGAGGGCTGAAATGTTGGCAGCTCACCTGGAAAGAAAGGAAGACATGAGTCATTAAAACAGGCTGAGTAAGTAAAAAAAAAAAATAAAATAAAACTTGACTACACTAATTAGTGTGCAGCAGAGTGGAAATTTCCTGAGCCTTATGAAAAAAGGTTTCCTGAAGGGGCCACCAGCAACATCCCTGCAAATCAGTTAAACTCAGAAAGCCTTAGCACAGCTGGATTAAGGTACAGGTAGGGCAGCAGCTGGGGATTACAGGCTAATACAGATTGCCCAACTAATATCAAAAGCAACCCAAATGCTGCTATCAATTTACAGTCCAAATAATCCAGAGATTGAGGTAGAATTAATTTTTTTTTTTAAAAACTAGTCTCCCTCAAAACACTATTTCCAGACAAGAAGCTCTGAAAGCAGAAACTAAAGCTTGCAATAGGGTAGGCTGGAATGATGGCAACTGAGCTATTTTATTAGCTGATTTTTAAACTCTCCTTCGTGATTTTTCAAAGCAAAGAGCCCCTGTGAAGTAGTACGTTTTTGTTGCTGTTCTGTCTTGGACAGAATAAAATCTAATATCCCCTGAGTTGGACTTCAGGGTTCCACACAGTAAGAAACTCATGCAGGTTCTGCAAACAAGGCAACATCTTTACTGAGGCTAGCATAACGTTCAAGCTGTTTGACCGTAGGGATCAATGCTGCTCCCTGCCGAAGCCTGCAGCAGGTATCTTCATTATAACATACTGGATAGCAAAAGGGTTTTTCTTATACCACATCAGGCTACAGGGAATGTAGCAATGCAAAGACTTCCTTGAGGGCTGCTCAGCACAAGATTGTCTGGCTATGGTGAAAGAAGGCCAGGAGACATTTGACATGAGTTTAATATGGCCAAAATATTATTATTAAATGTCTGGGACTACCCAGCAGATGAGGTTACCTGCACTGTACACTTATAATTTTATAAATGTATTCCATAATTACCTGGGCAGCTTTTAACAGCTCCCCTCTTTTTTCCATCCAGATCCCTCCAGCAAATCCATTGCCAGGACCTTACCATACCTGGGGTGAGGGGCTTTCATCAGATCCCCCTCTTTTTCCCTACCGGTCCCGCCAACAAATCCATTGCCAGGACCTTACCATCCACCCCTCTTGTAGGATGGTTAAGGTGGGCTATAAGAATGGGGGGTTGGCTCCCTGCTGTAGCAAACATAGGAGTCCCCAACCGCCCCCACATTCGTTCTTTTAATGAACACCTCTTTTTAAGTCCTTTTCCAAATCATTTATCTGGTCACTGTATACCTTTCCTATGGAGTACCTGCACTGGACATTCACCACAAGGAGGTGCCAGCAATTAGCTTGACTGCCTCCTCCCCACACCCAGTCGGGTTCCCAGACATCTCCTAATGCCATCTTTTATATCAGTTAAAAACATGACAGTGCCTAAGTCGGACAGGTGAACCCCATCCTCCTGAAACAACCCTGTTGCCCCATACACTATGCCAGGATGTGAAATTATGGTCCTTCCTATGGTCCCAAGGAATTTGGCCACCTCCCTGTTCACATATCTCTTTGCCTTGCTCACAGTTTCCCGCCAGACCCTACGCTGAAGCATTTCTGACCAAATAATGTTAACTCCTGGGAAAAGTTCAAGGATCAGCCCAAAGTTCCTCCTTGCTCTGAGCATTAGTTCCACTCCTTTAAACATTCCCAAATTATTTTCCCCAAGATGCACCACAGTTATATCTGGGGGCTGCTGACAGGCCCACACAGCATATAGCATCTGTATTAGCTGATCCCATAACATGCCCCTCTTTGCATGCCAACTGAGTATCACTTCATCACCGAAACCCAGCTGCGAACCCTCAAGCAACCTGGATGCATGCCTATGGGCCCAAACGACAATACTGTGCCTGCAGATCCACAAAACTGTCTGCATGGCTGGTCGTCCAACATCTGTAATGAGATGACAACAAATTAAAGCTGAATTACCACCTGAGGTCTTGCATACCTTCAGTATCCAGCGCCCGATTGCCTGGATTGCCTCTGATCCCATACCCACCTGTGCTGCTGCTGTTGCCACCCCGATTCTGAATGAGGGGGAACCAAATTCATGGGCTGGCAGCTCCAACCTCATCTGCCCCCATCTCAACATGGTAACAAATTGATACGCTGTGAGGGGACTCCTGTCACCATGCATAAAAGGGGGCCCTTTCCCCTTTGGCCATATAACCCTATAGGCCTTCAAAGCCTGAACTGGGCAGAACCCAGGCTCACCACCCTACTGGAGGATCACAGATTCACCCCGACCGACTTGATCAGTCTTTGACCCTCTCAAGTGTAATATCACTAAATGCTCATGCCATTGTATATCCCACAGTTGCAAAGCCCTTCCTGTTGAGTCCCTACTGAACCCAGGTACTAGCTCACTGATCCTGAAAGCACCAAAAGATGCTGTCAAGAATACAGCCCTGAACAAGGTCGCCTCCTGTCCACTATGACATATGTCACCAAGGATGTTCACGAGATCCCTGAGTATGTAAACCATGATGGGACAACGGGAATCCACCGTGGGGCCACCGGTACATGAACACCCACCCAAAAACCTTCAAACTAAAAAACCATTGCAAGGATCAGGATAACCATTTAGCCGGTTGATGAATGTAATGGCAGAAAAGCTATTTGAGACTGTGGAGGACGCCAGTTGACAGGTTGCCAACGACAGCATATACCGCAGCACCTGTTCCTTTGTAATGGGCCATATTGTTGACCAGCCTTCCTGATCCTGAAATTGCATGAAATCATTGAAATTTCTCTCATAGCTCTGCCACATGTGCGGAGCAACTGATCTCCGCACCACACTGACAGCCATTCTACTCCAAGGTTCCATAGCACTAATGGCATCTGCTTTTGTTCCCAGTTGGTTCCTGGTGCCAACTCCATAAATCTGTGGACCTGGCAATGAGACAAGGTGTGTGCTTAGCCATTGTCAACCCCAGAGAGGTTATGAAGCAATATAATTCCCTTCACTTTCCGGGAGCCAAGCCTCAAGGTGAAACACACAAGTTGTGCACAGGCAATTGGTTGGATGGCCCTGCCACTGTACCCTGAATTCATTCTTGTGGAATTATTGTCTTAAAAACATGTCCAAACCTCATCCCTGACTTGAATTATTATTATTTTACATAAAGGGGATAAGAAACCCCATTAAAAACCTAGACCACAAATTTGACCCATTGGCTTTGCTGGGGTAGTCCCACAGGAGGCCTTAGCCCATTCCACAGTGTGAAGCTGGCCCCTTGCACCGGCTTGCATTCTGTCACCCATGCCTCATTCAAATAGAGCCTACCTGCAGGTGGCATTTGTTCTACCCTGTGTCCTGTACCATTGTGGCAGGAATGTGCTGAGACACCCAAAATATGTCTTGCATGCATGCCTGAACGTACAGATGCTGCAAAACTGCTGCTATAATTAAATGTATGCCCTTGAATGTATTGCCTGCCTACCTGATTTATATATAAAAAAAATAAAAGAAGGCCAGGCTTCTCTCTGAGTAAGCTTCAGCTGTAACACAAGCGTAGCTAAGGAATGCAGCCTTAGCCAGACACCTCTCCCATGGCTGTCCCCAGCCACTGGAAGAACTTAAAAAGTTAGCCTGTAGCAGCTGTGCAATACCCTGCATCAGCTTACTGGGGTGGGCCCCCCCAGACAAGCTGAGACAGTTTCTGGCTGACCCATGTGATACCTCATAAAGCCTCAGAGAAACCACTACTGCCCGCAATCCCCACCTTTGCACATCATTTTGTATGGAACCCTGGACCACCTCTTGTACCTCTCCCCAAAGCAGATCCAAACACCCTTGCAATTAGGAACAGTTATCGATTGTTGATTTAACTCACTCCTGTCCTCAGTGTCTGCAATCACCTGAGTGGAATGTCCTAGATCTGGGCAAACCTGTACGGCCTTTAAAGCTGTAGAAACAACCTTAGAAGCTATAACCCTGATTACTTGTTTCAAATCCTGGCTGACTGTCCCACCATCAAATGCAGTCAGCTCACTTGCTTCACCTTGTGCCCCCCCTTGCCCAAGCCTGATAGGTTGCCCTAATCAAAGGCACTATCCCAAGCTTTCCCAGCCCCTTGCCCTTGTTGCAAAGATCCTGCCCTTGGCTCGCCCCAAATAACTGCAGTCCGTCCGCCCTACGCAGGGTTTGATTCTTCTTCAGTTCCCTGTCACAGCGACACTAACTGGGAGGGAGAAGCAAAATTCAAGCCCACAGCAGGAAAAACCAGAAACCCTGTTCCCTAAACCTCTATGTACCACACAGCTGCTATGATTCAGCCTTGGTCCGTGTGAAAAGGAAGACGCCAGGCAAGGCACTGCCCTCAAACCCTGCATTCCCAGGGGATGAGTCGGTGACCACTCTGCCCCTTTTGCAGCAGCTTTCATCCTCTCCACCCCCCCGCCATAAAGCACTGTTCCCTTCACTCGGCCAGGCCAGCCAAACACCCCCCTGCTTAATGGTGCAAGGCGGTCAGTCACAATGCACCTTATGTGGCAGCGTGACTTCTTTGTTTTCACTGTTGTGAGGCAGACTATCACCTATATATTAAAGTCAGTCAAAATGAGGCTGAATTGAGCAGATTAGTATTTCCAAATGTTCTCTCAAAATGTGGACTTTGACTCAATTATAATGGAGCTTGCCAGTGAGCCCCATTTCTGCTTCTAGCCCTGATAATCACAAGATAATGCATATGGATATGTTACAATGGCATCATTTGAAGTTGCCAAAGTACAAAAGCCTTACTGTACAGGGAAAAGTCTTTCCTGTGAGCATAGAGAGGAAAATGCATGTACACGTTCTCTCTCTCTCTCTGATCTACTATGACATACTTATCAACTTCCTTGCAGTATATTGTAATTTGTATTGAGGAAACCATATGGCTGAAATTTCAGTAACAGCAACCCAGAATGGGCTAATTAGTACCACTCAGGTAGAATAACTGGGATTTGTTGTGCATACAACATTTTTTTTTTAACCCTGTTTTATGTTTTCTAGTGGGGCCTGCCATATCTGCCTTTGTCATATCTGTTTGAAAAATTCAAGCAGCTGCTTGCACTGGATGCAATATCTTGTGTGTGTGCTTTTGTTTTTTTTTAAAAAAGTGGAAACTCTCCTAAGCTATTATTTTTATTTTTGCGTTATAAAATACAAGCCAGTGCCACATATGACTGTTCAGACATATAACAGAGACGGTCCCTGCCCAGGCCTGTTGGATCATATTAAAGAAGTTCTGTATTAAAATCACAAATGAGTTTGATTCCCCATAGTTCAAATTCCAGAGTATTACTAATTAAGAGGTTTCTTGGTTTTTGGTACTGTTCCTCTCACTCTGTGTGTGAAACTTGCAAACTGCTAATTGTGTTAGTACATTCTAAGACAGAGTCTGTTCTCAAAGCAATTCTTTGTAACAACAGCTACTCACATAGAGACTCAAAGCAATACTCTGTAACAACAGAAACAGCACCCAGAGAGCACCTTTTGTTGTATTCATCTCACTTTGTTAACAGTTGTGATTAAAATAGCAATAGAGGATGTATGTGGATGGATGCTTGGTGTGGATAATAACTGAATGATCAGGGAGGTGCCAGCCTTAGAATCCAGTGTCCATCGGCTGAAGAAGGCGTCAAGTGGAAATAACCAGAGGACCCCCGGAGGGCAGACTGGAATCCACCCAACAGCCTCAAGAATGGGAGAACCAAAGAACAAGATAACATCTGGCAGCACGGAGCCATCAGGAATGTGCCATCTGCTGATTGATTCAGCAACAGCATGATGAAGCAATTCCCATAGACTGGCATAGGAAGAAATTCCTATAAAAATGGACTCTGGAAAGTGAGAATTTTGGGGTCTGATTCTGCAAACCAACTTCCAGGAGCGTCAGATGAGCATCTGACAAGGCCCTGCTCCCTTCTCGTGTCCAGGCCACCTGGCCAGTGGCTTGGCATGAGCAACTCTAAGGCTGGTAACTATGATAACAATGTTGCAGAACCTCTGTGTGTGTGTGTGCGTGTGAATGAATGTGTGAATAAATATGAGATAGAATGGAATGTTATAGCTATAACAAACTACTTACTATGATTCTTTCTGTATTCATAATAAATGTGGTATTTTGCCTTTTCCTCTTTAATAAGATCCTGCTGGTTTTTATTTTATTGGTATAACAAGCCCCCCAAAGAGCTTGCAATCTAGGTTACTTGATCTAACTAGAGAAAAAGTCAACAGAACTGAGTTAACACTGAATTAAATATATTTTCTTACAAAACATAGTAGACATCTAAAAATCTTACTAATATGCACTGCAGACTCAACTGAGTTGCCATCAACAATTCAGAAATGTTAGAATAGCTTACAGTGAGTCACAATCTAATGAGAGGGAACCAGTGTACTTCAGCCTGCTCCCCACCAACATACGGCAGTTAAAATGGAGTAGCAAAGCCGGTGAAGGCTGTCTGATTCAATTTTGTGCTGCATTCATGGATGCTACTACCCAAGTTCAGCTACTTCTTACAGTTTTGTTTGCTTTGTGAGGATATGGGGAGTGATTGGCTCTATATATTAGCTAGTCCTGTGGGTTTATGGACTGTATTTAGTGTAAAGGCTGGGAAGTCCAAGAATTCTTCTTCTCACTTTAGCCCATAGGGATGGCTTGCCTTTATTATATTCCTCTGTAATGCAAGGATCCCATAGGCCTGTATCTTTTAAAACATTAGCTTAAGCAAGTTAACATAAATATGATTAAGTATAGTAGGCCTGTAACCTCTGGCACAGTTAAATGGGCTGGCAGTTACCCTTAGATTTTTGGGGAACTAAGGATAGCTTGGTCAATGATAGGAACTGGAACTTTGCTGCAACCAGGCATACTATTTTATTTCTCTGCCCTGATAGGGCCTATCTGAGGCTGTCTCTTGTTTTCCAGCATTCTTTCATAATTGTGAGTTAATTTCATTATAGTGTGTTCACTCTGCATTCTTCCACGGAGCCAGAACTGTAATGCAGCTTGCCACCAGGGATCAAGGGGGAGCCAAAAATATATAAATGTGGTGAGCTGGGTTGCCTGGAGAACAGCAGAGCAGCCAAGATGTGAGGAACCAGGGACATGAGCTGCTGAAACTGGCTGCAAGGCCTCTCCCTTCTTGACATGTATAGGGGAAGAGGTTCAGAGACAGGCCATCTGGACAAAAGACGGCAGTTCAGGCCCGTGGAGAACATAGTTGAAGATTCATCAATGACTATTTTGATGATGGCTATTTTCCCCCCATTACGAGAGTAAAGTTTGTTGGGCTTTTCTACAGAAGTGGGAGGTAGAGAGTTATGGAAATAAAATGGATTTCATGGAGATATTAAAATTACCATTGCTGGGAAATCCAGTCCCTTTGGGTCTCAGAATACATGAATCCCTCGTTGTAAGATGTAAATGTTTTTCTCTTATCAATACTTCATTTATGGCCTCCAGAGAAGTAGGAATTGGCAATGTAAATGGCAGCACATCCATTAGAAAAGAACAAAGGTTTTAAAGGGTAAATGACAGGTTTCAGATAGCAGCCGTGTTCGTCTGTATTCGCAAAAAGAAAAGGAGGACTTGTGGCACCTTAGAGACTACACAAAAGATTATGCTCAAATAAATTTGTTAGTCTCTAAGGTGCCACAAGTACTCCTTTTTTTAAAGGGTAAATGTTTCTTAAACATCTTTGGTCAATTTAATCTTCTAGCATTCCTCAGTGCATTTAATTGGATTCAGTTTTTCTACATTCGGGTCACATTAGGCCCAGTGATCATGAATAATGCAACATTCCATTATTTCATTTCATGTAGACAAAAATCTTATTCCATTTTTTGTTTTGACAAAGAAGTTGCTGAGAATATTAAAGACTTTAGACTATCTACACTCAGTATTGAATTTTTTTTGTTTACAAAACCATAATTGGGATTATTTCTCAATGTGCTTGGCTGAAATTTTTATATGCATTTTGTTCTGTTTTGCTGTTCAAAACAAGAGTACAGCTAAAATAACCTTCCTATCAAATGTCGTGATCTGACTGTAATATCTTATGTAATCAGCAACTGTGGTCTAAATCCCAGAGCCTGTTTAAGAAGCTGTAAGAAAAACAAAACCCAAGCAGTTATACGAGCTGGGTCCGCAACTGATCTAATGCACAATACAGGTGTGGAGGGGATCAGTACCTTTTGCTGCAAGGTGGAGATTGCAGTAGATTCCCTCTGATGGAGAATACAAATCCCACACAGGAGAAGGAGTTAATGGTTTGCTTTGCAGATGGAGACTGACATCAGCACTGCCCCCATAACATCTATTTGAAATATTAAGTCTGGAGATATGGCCCTCAAGCTACAGTGGTTGATCTAGAGACAATAGGAAATAAAGATATGGAGAGAGGACCAACATTCTTCTCTGACATAACTCCTTTAGGATCATACCTTAGATGAATTTGGCTTAGAAGATGCATCTATTACAAACTTAAAAGTAGCTGGTTTTACGAAGCCTGAGGACTGCAATGAGACAGAAGAGGCTGTGTCAACAGGCAAACATTGAATGAGTGTGAAAGACTAGCTCAGTTTCTCTGAGGTAAAGGCGAAGCTCAGTCTGAACTACAGGCAGGCTTTTCCCCCTCTGCCTGGCAGCAGTTTGATGAGTGGGAGAAGGTCTCTATGCCTTTCTGAAGAAATGAAAAGCCTCACTATAGACTAAATATAAAGGGGGTTGGCCCTCTGGCGAAGACTCCAATCCACACTTGACTTGGCTAATGAGATTTGGACTGTTTTGAGTAAAGAAGGCTTTTCCTCCAATTGCCATGAGGTTTATTTTTTGCTTTGGCTCTAACTATAGCCAGTTGACATTGTATTTATGTCCATTGCAAAACTTCACTTGGGCTCTATTAGTAGTAGTCCACCACTCTGATATCTTCTTGAGAAATCAGCTAGTTCCAGGAGCCAGTAGACTTACTGTTGTGTTCCATAGTCTAGTTTTACTGAGTATGGGATCCATACTTCTCAGATATTGTTTCACTGTAGCTTAAATAAAATCCAAATTACATGCATTTCTCAGGTGTCTGGCATTAGTTAATAATTAGTAAAATGGATACCTAAGCACTGCTAATATACAGTGCATTTGTAGCATTGCTTTCTTAGCATTTTGAATTAGCCTTCTAAAGACTTAGACTTGCTTGTATTAGAGTGGGCTTTTAAAACAATGAAACATTGATGCATAAAAAGTGTTTTTAAAAATTACTTACCCCATCATGGAAATGTTTTCACAGAACTATTGGAGTTTAATTTTAGTTCTTAAAAAAAAAGAAAAAACCCACAATGATTGCACTACAGTTGGTGATGATCTACAATATATATGGCATCCACATGAAATGGCACCTTCTTAACAATCAGTGATTTTACAAATGAAACTCAAGGGAATGATGGTCTGTCACTTAAAGTAATATGTTACCATCTATAATAAAGAAAAATGATAAACTGAGTAATTCTTCTAGTTAAAGGTATAGCTTGTAGGATGGTTATTAGTAACCTGATGATGCAGCATTTCTTTCAAAGTGGAAAACCATTATATTATACATTGTAGTAATATTATTTTGATCCATTCTCTTAGTAACTTACGTAACTAATACACAATTCTGTATAAAATCCACTATAATTAAAGATTAACAAATTATACTATTTCAAAATCTTACCAGCATTTCTGATTAACACACATACTTTCTTCAGAAGGGAAAAGGGTAATATATAATTCCTAACCTCAGGGTAAGTGCTATAGTCTTTTTATTTAGTGGTAGAATTCTGGCAAGTGCAGAATTTTGTTATGAAAAAAATTGTTACCTCTAACAAGTATGGTATATGAATTTGGATCTGTAAACCTTACTTAGGCAGGTACTCTGACTTCAGTGGGACTATTCATGTGATTTGCAGAATCAAACCTTATATTTTTAAGAGAGTTGGCTTCAGTTTAGTGTGTCACGTTGTTCAGAGTGCAGAAAATAGTTTAACAGAACAGATTTGTTATTTATTGTAATTAAATTTTTGATGCCTTACTTTAATTTAAATTCATTCAGTCTGTCCTCATATTGTAGGGGAGAAGCAACAAAAAGATGAAAGAAAAGGAGTACTTGTGGCACCTTAGAGACTAACAAATTTATTAGAGCATAAGCTTTCGTGAGCTACAGCTCACTTCATCGGATGCATCCGATGAAGTGAGCTGTAGCTCACGAAAGCTTATGCTCTAATAAATTTGTTAGTCTCTAAGGTGCCACAACTACTCCTTTTCTTTTTGCGAATGCAGACTAACACGGCTGCTACTCTGAAACCTAACAAAAAGATGGTGGCAGATGTGCAATTGATGCCATTCTTTTGTGTTAACACAATACATATCCCAAATGAGGATATTTATAAAACATCTGAGACTAAACTTCTGTTGCTGATGGCAATATTACAATTTATAGTTCAAAGACAATAAAAATGAAAAGAAGATCAAAATGTATCTATTTAATTAACCATATTAGACCCCAGTTGGGAGGTAGGGGGAATGCAAAACCCTTACATTAATTTTTATATCTCCATAATAATATACCATTGTCTAGTCTAGATTGAATAAGAGTCATTAACTGATGTTTTAAGTGGCTGTTTTGAGATTACTTGTCTATAAAGATCCAAACTGCTAAATATTTAAAAATGCTTTAACCTGAACCTAGTCAAAGAGCAAATATCCTTCACTTTAGCAGCAGTCCTGATTTTGCAAGTCAGAAAAATGAAGTTTATATATTTTGTTACAGGATCCAAGCTTTTAAAAGGTCAATTTTCTGTGTTCAGTTTTGGCCAGATCTGTAGAAAATACATTGTTCTGACAACCCCGCCCCCCCCCGGGCTTATTTTGGAATTTGAGACAACCAGACTACAGTATTAAATAATAAATAAAATGTAAGAAAATCAATTTTTGCATGGCAGACCGCATATTAGTTTATATAAATAAAACTTCCCTACACACAAGTAGAATATGCGGATATTATATTCTTCTAACAGGCCTTAGCGGTTTCAAATTTTGAAGCAAATATTTAAAATACAGTCAGTGTAGCATACTCTTCAGGAAATCATTCTTCTTGTGCCACATTGAATCGCTTTATAAGACTTTGAATCCAGTTTTCTTCAGAGGAGTTAACAGTTCCTACAAATCCAACATGAAAAATTGGGTGCAGATTACAAAAATTGCAATAGCTCAGTCTCCTTTTGGGTAGGTTTGGCTGTGTCAGAGCACAAGGCGGATATTTCACAGATCAGTTAATCAGTCCTGTGCACCTAAAGAACCAGTAGTAGCCCAAAACAAATTCCAAAGGAAGAGAGAATTACATTGAGATGGAACAATTTGAGAGACAGCACAATGCACTACCCTGCATAAAGGAACTCTTGCTTCCTATTTCATCCTCTTCCCAAGGCTTTGTAGCTGAACTAAAAGATCTTCTTAGTGGCAGCAGGAGCTTTCAACAGATTTTATGTTGTTTACCACTCTGATGTGTCAAATAGCAATCTTGTTTCACTCAAACTACGATATTCCTGTTAAATTGAACAAACCAAGCACAATAAAGAACCTTCCCATATATTTTTCATTAAATATCTGCCTAGAAAAGGGCAATAAAAGATGTGATGTCTTGATAAAGAAAATTGATATCTTTGTAGGGAAGAACGTAATAAAGTTTCTCTTTGCTCCTGATTTCAGTTGAAAATGAAAGTGGGTATGGGCAACCTGTACTTCAGCTATTCAAGTGATTGACACAATTAATGCTCTCTCATAATTTAATTGAAAGCTTTTTTTTTAAAAAAACACTGTAGCTATTAATAGGTCAGAAGAAAAATGCTTGTAGTAATTATTTACAAAAGGTGTGTCATCTTTTTGGCAATCGTGACGTCAGTTGTCAATAGAGCTAGTCATTCACCTGAAGTTCTATTCTATGTTACATTTTTGCAACATGAGAAGTGGCTGTTTAGATTTCAAGCTGTGGTTGGTGAGCTGTAGTCTTCTGCCATTTCTATCTATCTTTAAAAAAAAAAAACCCAAAAACAAAAAAACCCCACATCTCTAAGCTGTAAAGATGGATGCAAGCCACAGAATTATTTGGTTTATAAAATCTTTAGGTAGAGACGGTGTGCGCGCACATGCATTGTGCCAACTACAATAGGGTTGTGACCCTAGATTAGGGCCTCTATGCATAACCGCAATGCAAAGAAGAATTCAGATTCCAATCTGGATTTTTAAAATGTCAAAGTTCAGGGGTGTTTGAATGTTGACATTAAATTCAAGCCCTTATAGTCCCTCAAGTCCAATATTTTGGTATATTTCCTGCTCTTTTTCTTCATCCTTAGAGTTTACTTGCCTTCTCTGCAATTTATGGAGCATGGATACAGTGACCTGACATTCAACATATACATATGAAAAGGTCAGGCAGGTAGCACACTATATACTGCCAAAAATAGAAAAAAGTTCATTAAACTCTCCTAGAAACTTTGACATGAAAATCATATTAGAGATGTGAGGAAAAACACACAAGAAGCTTCTGTTTTCTCAACACCACTGAAACAACTGAAAGGAAAGAGCATGAAAATAAGCTAAGCTCCTTAGGAAATTATTATTATGCATTCATAGCTTTTCGTAAGGTCTTCCTTGGACCAGCGTGGCATGGTTGATTATTTTAAGATCATACTCACCCCTAGTGGCTATATGGTTATTCAAACAGACACCAAAAGACAGAAAACTAAGAGTGCTGGGCTACATAATTACTGGAAGATTCTGTAAATAGACTAATCACTCACCACTGAAAGGAGTCTCTTCTGAATCTACACTTTCAAGGTTCGCTGGAGACTAAATATTGCTGAACATAATCATTCTATTAACTGACTCCTTACCATCCCCTATGCACTACATAGAGGAATCTGCTGGAGTTGTGCAAATTCATTGCATGGGAATGGTCCTTGTTTTATAGGATGAAGCCCAAATATACATTTTAAAATGTGTCTTAATTATAGTGTACTAAATCATTACTAAAATTTTTACTTGAAATAGCTGACTGTTTCTTTTCTCATTCATTGGTGATAACAAAAGGGGGAGACTTCTTATTGGTTGGTTAATTAGAAACATGTATAGAATGTACTAGTTGTCTTGGGGCAAGTTGATTGCCTTCATTTTTCTTGTTTACAAATGACAGTCCAATTAGAAACATATTATCAGCTGCTGTCCATCTGTTAAAGCTATTCCTAAGTGCAATGGAAATCCATTGTAAGCTCTAAGGCTAGCCAGCCTCTCCTTTAATTTGTTTTTATTCTATATTAAAGAATACCTATAACAAAAAAAATACACACACTGTAAACAAACCCTTATGAAGCTGTTAGGCATTCATAATATTTATCTCACACTCTATTAATACACAGTGCGGAAGATGAACTACTAAGCTTTTTTATACCAGTTTGACTCCACTGACGTCAATGGAGTTTTGATTTTAGAGTGGTCCATGTGAGAAGAGAGTCAAGCCTGTTTTTGTATATCTATATAATCTCCAGTGTGTATCAGTTTGCTATACTTAATATCAGAAGGGAGAGGGACATGTGTATTAATCCAATTTAAATCTCACCCACACTAATATTTACAGTTATTTTCTCTTGCTTCTTGAGGGGTTTTACAATTGTCCTGCTGACCACTTTCCAGTAAGAGATTTCAACATCTTCTATCATTAGGTTTAAATAGCGTTTGCTCCTCTCATGAGATGATGGGCTGGAGAGATTGGATATTGCATAGGAGTAGAAGCCAGAACTCCTGTTTGTTTCTGCCACTGACTTGTGAGATACTACTTTCCTACAGTATTTATATGGTTCTTCATTAGGTGTGCTCTGTCTAGGTATATTCTGTCCTTCCTTGCTGTAATATCTGAGCAACTCGGTGCCTATATTAACCATCTGAAAAATATTATATTCCTCCCTACAAAGATCTCAATTTGCTTTATTTATTAAGCTGCATCACATCTTTTATTGCCCTTTTCTAGACAGGTCCTCAGTTTAAAAAAATATATGGAAAGGTTTTGGGTTTTTTTGGCTTGGTTTGTTCCATTTTACCCTTACATACATAAGAGTGATGGGACGTTTAATGCTTTGAGGTCCTCACACAAATTGTTAATGAAGTGCAAGATATCTGACCATTTCAAAAACTCTATTAGTATGTTCCCACTTGCCTGGCATGTTTCCCTCAAAGTTACACCCGCTTGCTATTCATTAGTCAAATAAATGCCATTGCTTATGGACAAACATACTGGTTTGTCAAGTAACTTGTATTAAAAGTCACAACCTTGTCTTAGGAGGTGGGAAATGCAAGTTATGAGTTTACAGTAATGTCAGAATAGCACTTCAGTTTGTATAAAAACCTGTTTAGAACTATTCAATAATATTTAAATAAGATCCCTTAAACTTTTCAAGACAGTATCTCAGTGCTTGCTGGTTTAGCCTCCCAGTGGCAGCAGGAGATTGGAGAACCCCTGTTGCCTTGTCTGCAATGTTGCTTTTCTTTCTCAGCCTCTGCAGAGGCAACAAGAGCAGCCACACTGCACAGAAGCTTCTCAAATCAGCCATGAAACCTACACGACTTTTTTTTTTAAGACAAAACTGCAGCTACTGTAGTATTTATGGAATCTATGACAAACCACTAGCCTATATGAGAGATCCTGTTCATTTTCCCTCCCTCCCTCCACTACCAGCAAAGTTTTAAACTTGCAACCATCACTGTTCACAAGGTGAAACTAGTTCAGCAACTACTTTCACACACAGATAACTAAACATACCAATCCCCAAATGTCAAGTCATGGATGTTATTTTAAAAATGAAACCTATGACACTCTCGCCAGCAATGGCGGAAACATAGCCTTACTTACAGGTAATCCATCATGTAAGGGATTAGGCATGGACGTGGGACTCGGGCACAAGAGGAAACAGTGGAACAGAGACTGAGTACATATTAATGCAATTTGCCAAAAGTGAGCGAAAGCCTTCTATTCTCCTGTCTGCCAGTAAATTTAAATCCTAAAAATGGCCAATGTAAAATTAAATCTTCCATAAAGATACCTTGGAGAAGAACTTCAAGATGGATCCTATGTTTTAACCCTTCTCCTCCAATAATGATTCTCTTATCCATGAAGAGCAAATCATCTTTAAATAATTAATAAGCTACCCATTAAGAATGCTTTAAGGATCAGGTTTAGTCCCTGTTCTTGTATTCTGAGTTTCAAACTGATCTTCAACATCCAGTTATACCATCCTTGCATCAGCATTATGCAAGCTCCCTGATTCCAGTGCTGCATAGTGAAATTCTACATCATTAAATTTCACTCTTTATCTGTTTAATTTCTACTCCCACTGTAACATAGATGCCTGCTAGATAGAACAGTTTGTGTCTACTAGTCTGGGTGATTTTCTTTTCCGAGATCCTTGCATTCCGCTGCATTCTTCTATTCAGTCAACAATCTTTCTTCCTCTAGAGGGTGACAGAGTAGACCAGATTTGCTCCTGCTTCAACTTTTCTCCCATAACTTGAGAGATTCTTCTTTTCACGTTTGTAAACAAAGTGGCTGATATTTCATATTCTTCTCTCTTGCACTATGACTCTTCTTCCAAAGAATAGTCCCTTAGATATTTCAGTTCCCTTTAAACAAGTCATCATTAGAGAGACACTGCTTTGCATGGATGAAACTAAACTGTACCACAGTCTATTGGACTTGCTGAAAGCTAACACTTTAAAAGACCACTAGTACATTGAGGCCTGGAGGTATAATGGGGATGAGAAGCCACTAAAGCAGACTTTACAACTGCATCCTCCCTTATAGTAAGTGCACTAGTAAGATCTCTATTTGTTTTATTTTGTTAGTCTCATTTTTATTTTCTGGGTCTACTGGACTAGAAAATTCTTCAGGATTTAATGGGGCTTATTAGTTTGTTTAATCTTCTCAAAGCCAGCAAGTACCTAAATGCACAATATAGAAAAGAATTTTTATTTTGTTAGCTAGCCAGTAAAGGTTTTTACTGTTTCCTGTATGCAAAAAGCAAAACCAAAATCAAAAAACCCCAAACCAAAACCCCCACAAAAAAACCACCACCTTTTTACATAGTGGTCTTCTATCAGAATTGCAGTAAGATCACCTTGTTGAAAGCATTTTTCAACCTTTGGAATTACTTTTTGGCTTCTAGACTAGAAACAAATTGTATGTTAAAACATGTTAGCTCATTTTTTAAACACAACTTAGCACCTCAGTTAGACAGAGGCGGATATATTCAAAGCCACCTAAGAGATTTGGATGCCCAACTCTCATTAATTCTGTTTAGTGAAAATTGAGCATCTAAATCCCTTAGAGGCAGGCTTAAAAATCTCAGCCAAAACCCCATGATGTTTTAAGGATTTGCAAACTAGTCACTGTAAGGGACCAGGGCATAGGCAGTCAGGCTAATAGTTTATTCCTGGGCTAGTGCCATGGAGTCAAGGGGTAGCCATAAGGCAGTTGTCAGCAAGCATGGGTCAAAGGGCTTGCAAGAGCCAAAATCAATAGGTAAAAGTCAGGCCAAGGTCAATGATTGAGGATCAGGAGTAGCTACCAAGCTAGAGTTACGAGGCAACAGTTAAAGTCAAAGTCAGGCTGAGAGTACAGATCAAAGTGAGGCTGGGTCTGGAGCCGCAGCAAGCCAGAAATCTGCATGATTGCCCAGACAGCTTCCTGGTGCACCATCCAAGGTTAAAGAGGGCTGCTGTCACTCTAGCCCTTCAGCTGGTAGTTCCCATGATGCTAATCTCCACAGTGCCACTGGAAAGTAACTCTGCATGGCCTCCTTGTGGTGGTATGGGAATATCAGCTGCTCTAGGCACTGCAGACCTCAGTTCCAGTCCCTTGGATCCTTACAGTCATGGTCTGCCTTTGGGGACTCAGGGTTTTTAAAAATCATTGTCTATGCCAAGCTAAGTAGTATTTAAAATATGCTAATTAACAAGTTAGCTAACATGTTTTAAACACCCACTCATCTTGAGAGTTCAGACTTTGAAAATACTTTTATATAAAGAGCCTATTCACCTCAAGTGGCTATCTGAAGTCCGTTTGACTGCAGACTTAGAAAAAGAACCCTATTATAGTATATTGATGCCTGAAAATGCATTATAAGTGGTGTGCTACAGAAGTACACTGTATATGAATAGAACACTACAAAAATTAGATTAACAAAAGGAAGTTCTCTGCGTAGATAGCGATTACTATTAGAGGAGTTAGAAACCGGTGCCTTTTTAAACTAGCGGTATTGTAATCATTAGGATGACAAGTAGGGAAGAATAAGACTTCATAAGGAGAGGGATACGCTGTAAAATGTGATGTAATAGAAAGACACTGTGCATGTAGAAGTAAATGATATTTAACTATGCTGGACAGAAGGTATTTTAGGGTCTTAAGTAATAGTTTATGAATCTGGGCTAGAACTTTACTTAAACATTTTATCGATCTCACCAACCAGCTAAATTAAAACTATGACTGAATTTCTCTTCTGAATCACTGCTAATTTGCAGTTTTTTTGCTCAGGACATATACTTGCTGTAACCAAAAGATGGCACCATTTAAAAAAAAAATTTTTTTTCCTCCTGCTGATAATAGCTCATCTGAATTAATTAGCCTCTTGCAGTTTGTATGGCAACTTCCATCTTCTCTGTATATGTATGTATGCATCTATCTTCTTACTGTATGTTCCATTCTATGCATCCGATGAAGTGGGCTGTAGGCCATGAAAGCTTATGCTCTAATAAATTTGTTAGTCTCTAAGGTGCCACAAGTACTCCTGTTCTTTTTGCAGATACAGACTAACACGGCTGCTACTCTGAAACCATTTCATCTGTCACTGAATCACAGTGCTAGCTTCAGAGTTACAATACTGCAAGGCATATTTTTTCCACATACAGCATAAGAAAGCACATTTAGAAGAATACATGGGAATAAGCAGCATTCCTAAAAGGCTTCTATATAGAACATGAACTCTTCAGGTGTACTGGCTTTAGGCAGCTAGTGAGCAGATCACTGCACCAGTCCCAGCAATAAAACTTAAATGCTTCCAGCCTCTGGAGCAGGTACATTGATCTTGCTGTAATGCATGGCTCTCATTGATTGGGCAATATATTCCCTGGGCAACACATGTTGCTCTGGAGTCTTTGTGATTCTTCCTCACTGTCCCCTATCCAGTGTTCATTGGTGCCCCCCTTATATTTGGTGAAGAGTGAACACAAAAGCCTTGCTGAGGGAGCGTCAATAGGAGATAAGCAATTGATAAGGTGCCGAGGCATAAAAAGATTTTAACAGCTGGAGGGAAGAGAGACTTGGTGTTATTACTTCTACCCAGGGGATTCTGAGCAGATTGATGGGCCATCAAGTCAGAATTGTGATGAAGGGGGAGGAAGAAAGCACAGCACACTTTGACCGAGGACCCTACAAATTGTGATCCCCATTTTACATAGGTACTATGTAAGCTATCTAGATAATAGAGTCCACAACCGCAGTTCCAACACCATCATCGTTACATAGCTGCTCACCTTGCAGATTTTGTGCTCAACATAGTAACACTAGTAACCATAGCCAGCATGGAGGTCCTCACAACAGTAGAAGGGGGAAACAAATTACAAGTTTCTGATCAGATCCAGGATGGTGGATCTCTCACTTACAGGGTAGAGTTTTAATATTTTGGTTCTCATCTGGCCATTTTCAGGAGGTGCACACTTGGGTGTCCTGCTTGGATGGGAAAAGGTTTTTCCTCTTCTGATGCTTCATCTATCCAACTCTCGCCCTATGGCAAGAAGAGAGGGACAGTTCCAATCTTACTCTTTTTACTATCAAGATCTTAGAAGTATATTTACTTGGTTCCAGAACTGTGAGTTTCCTTGGTTCAGGATAGGACCATCTAAAATTTTCTTGGGTTACCTCTTATCTCTAAGCATCAGAAGTATAACTAGGTTAAAAAGAAGAATTAAATAAGTTCATGGAGGAAAGGTCCATCAATGATTCTTACCCAAGATGGTCAGGGATGCAACCACATGCTTTGGGTGTCCCTACGTCTTGACTGCCAAATGCTGGGAGTGGATGACAGAGGATAATCACTAGATAATTGCCCTATTATGTTCATTCCCTCTGAAGCGTCTGGCATTGGCCACTGGCAGAAGACAAGATACTGGGCTAGATGGACCATTGGCCATGCTGGGTCAGACCATTATTATGTAAATGGTCCATTAAAAATTTAGCTGCCCAGCGGTTGAAGATCTGACAGGCTAAGAACTGATGCTTGAGTCAGAAGTTCTTTCAGGATGAGACAGTATTATATTCACCTCAGTTTAATAAATACTGAGATCTCACAGATCCAAAGATTCCTTTGGAAGAAACACGTTATGGTGTGTCAGGATCAGGTTGATACTCCAGCAAGGACTGCCTATTAGCTTGAGAGCCTCTTTTTGCCCTTGAAATACATGGAATACTTTTTTCCCTGCCAGGGAACTAAAAGTACATTGACAAAGTTCTGCAGAAAAGATAGAGTGTTGTAGGTCCTATTGAGATTTAGTGCTGTACATTGAACCACTCCGCTATTCCCTGGATCTGACAAATATACTGATGGATTTATGGGCATAACCTCTCATAGGAAGAAAACTTTATTAGAACATTATTGAGCTCTGGGCTACCTACCTCCATAAACCAGCTCCTGATTCTAAGCCAGGAAGGAGACTTTCTAGGTCTGGTTCTGGCCCCAACATGGAGTACATAGTGTCTAGGATTGGGAAATGTCTGGCAACCCCTCTCTATGGGTAGTAGAAATACTTAGGGCGCCCATCCTTACCTTTACCAAGCCTTCCTTGGATCCAGTGGTACACTATGGTCCACTGGAGCAGTCAGCCCAGCATTTCAGAAGGCCTCCGTAAACCTAACTTCCATTCCTTCCATCGCTGAAGGAGCAGTCATACCAAGGGACAAGACATCTATTACCTACACTTAATGGTGAATGAGGTTTTGTATACTGGCCAAAATGCTGTCTGACTGTACCAACACCTTGAGATTAATTGTACTCATTTATTAGTTCCAGAGACAGAGATCATTCTAATTTCCAGAAGTGTTTCAGAGGTACTTCACCTTCAGTTCTACGGTCACATCTCTTTACACATACGAGTTACTGGAGTCAAGCAAGAGCTATCAATAAAACTGTACCTTATTCTTTGGCCTTTCTGTGGAGAGCAATTATTCTATGAAATCCCTGGCTGTCTTGACTGTCCTTCCTGAATGGTTGGATGTTTGACTTTGTATAGACTTGATCCTCAATACAGTGTCACGATGGTTCTTCTCTAATAGGTTTCACAAAAAAAGGGTACTCTCAGACTCATTTAGAAAATGTGTGGTCACTGATGCTTTGATATATCCTGACCTGCAAACTTTCCTGGACAGGTTGTTTACTGACGCAGTTATGTGATAGCTTTAACACCAGGTTATATCTTAGGCCTCACCAGGGCTCTTCATGACTACCACCTTTACTTGAAACATGGAACACCTGAGTCACAATATCTCAGTACTTTCCATGCGTCTTATTTTGTCAGTCCAGGAAAAAACATGTCCTCCAGGTAGTTTTGTTATCCCTCTTCTCCGCCTCTACAGCAATACTTCTAGAAGGTAGAAAAGAATCTTCACCTTCATCTCCATCTACTCTCAGGTTTGTGATTTCAGTGGGTGATGTGGCTATACGTAAAGATTTTGGAGCTGTGAGCTATTTCTCTGACTTGGAAAGCTTTTTTCCTCTTAATGAAAGTTCTCTGAATTCTGACAGAATGCTTTACACTGATCACCAAAAGGGGGTTGTTGTAGCCAGGTCTGACAGGGATATCTCCTGATATAGTTCAGTATCCTCATTGGATTGGTCCAATATCTCCTCTATCAGGGAAGGATGATTTATTAAAAGACTTTTTGAGAAGAGTTTTCATGCAGTAGCACAAGTGTGTTATCTTGTTCTCCAACTGGGGAAACTTTTCTATAGTTCTTATCTAAAGAAGTCAGTCCTAACATCAGAGTTGCATTACTTTCCTTCACCAAAAGTAGGAGTTCTCTATATGTTAACTCTGATTCTACTGAATTAAAATTTTCAAATGTTAATCCAGTTGGTATCAAGTTGGTGGCAATAGCCAGAAAGTGTTCACTCAGGTTCAGAGTTTCTCTGGTCAGCTTCTGACTCGATTGCTGGGACTGAGGTCTAAAAAGCCATTGAAAAGCAGAAGTCTGATCAGTTAAATCAATTTTATGAATTGAAAATTTCCCCATCTGAGCAGTTCTTTTAAATTGGTAGACTTGATATGGCCCTCAACTGTTAGCTTTGATTTACACTTCTGGAATAACCTCATCAGAATAATGGGGCTGTTCTGTACGAATATAGAATGGTGCAGGGTAGTTACTTTACTGTGGAGCTGCAGAAAAGACTAAGTACTCCACTGTAGTCCTTGGGATATATTGCAAAAACTGTACCCCAGGTGTGTTCCCTTCCAGCATGAACTAAAAGATTGTAATTTTAATCCTCATAGCCCATAGGCTTCTGTTTAAACATTGGCTAGATTATTCTCTGTACTGTATCTCTATGAAGATACAATTATTGATAGTAACAGAGATAACAAGCTTAGTGACTAAGCTATTGCCTCTATATTGCAGCCTTACAGAACAGCTGTTACTGCCCACATTCCCATCCTGTCTAAAATACCCAGGTTTTCCATCTTTTTAAGACTACTAGAACATTTTTGTCCCTGAGCCTCATTTACATTCAGTGTGGCAGGTATCATATTCAGCACTCAGAGAACTTCATTTGCGTATTTGTCAATATTTGCACATTGAGAACTTTGTCATTGTTTATAGCGGACCAAAATGTATCTACAAGTTCCCCAAACCCTTGGAGCGATGGAGTTGACACAAGAGGAGTCACTCTATAATGGTCCAAAGGCTGTCCGTATAAAACACACTTTCACACATGACCTAACAGGGCTTCAGCCTCTTGGAATTGTCAGTTCTCATCAATGACAAAAGGCAATATCTGCAGTATGTCCTCGTTGTGGCATATTGCATGACTAATATTTCAGCTATATGTTGGGGTATTTATAAGCAAAATTTTTCCATCTTTAAGACTTGTCTTATGGACAGCAAGACGTTTGGTCATCTCTGTTCACTCTTGACCTTGCAGCCAGAGCTGATGGCAGTTCTGGTGGCTCTCTTTTCCTAGAATGTCTCAGCCCAGTTTCCTGGGAATTGCACTGATTGCTAACCTCCCACAAGTGGGAACATGTAGAGGCCACTCTAAGAAGAAGAAAAAAGTTCTTCAAGATGAGTTTCTGCATATTCACAGTCCCCTCCTATCTTCCCCATTTCATCAAGTCCCATGTTAGGAATTACCATTTCGTTTATTTAGCATTGCATATTCGCTGAGCCAAGCAATAGCGTTCTTAGTGGCCAACTGTAGATCTCAGAGCCCACCACTGAATTGGGTTAGTGGGCACTCCTTACAATCTATTAGCAATGGATTCCAGCACAAAGATGGATGAAGTATCTAGCAACTTGATGACCTTTAACATTCTTTAGTCATTACAGATGACTGTGCATTCTACTGAGAAAAACCTATTTGTACCCGAGGTGTTTCAGCAAAAACTCAACCAGACATTTTAAGAGCTGCCTGGCATGAAAATAACCACAGACGTCCTCACTGAAGATGAGAACAACAGTGAAAGAGGGGGGGAAAAAAAAAAAAGACAATGACAGTAAGCTTAGGAGGATTCTTGTACCAATGCAGAGAACACAGTTAAAAATCTATAAAAAAAATTCAGATGACCAAATGTCATCTTCAGGCTGATCCAAGAGGTGGCATTCCAGCTGAGCTCATCAATAGATAGGGATGATAAGCTTTGTGTCAAAATTTTTCTCCTCCTCTTGCAGCAGTAGCAGTGGGGCAAAAAGTGGAGTGGAGAGGGCCAGCACCACAGCAGCGCACATCAGAAAGACTGGAAAAGCTGATTATAGATATCCTTGTCCTGAAATACTATGAGCTTGGAGAGTAACTGCTGCGATGCCTCAGACAAAGGACTAGATGTAGTTCTGTTGCAAGGACAGCTAATCTGCATGTGCCAGCAGAGCCCTGTTGGAAACTGAACGAATAGATTATTGCAATATTTGGGGTAGAGTAGTTCCAGTATGCCTATGGCTACATCGTAATGATATGTTGCAAGGTAATCCAGACATTGACCCATGTGACATGGGGTCTGTGCCCCATCTCATGACCCTAGAGTCCCCACCCACTGCTGTAGTTCTCTTCTCTCATCTATCCCTGACCCCACCTGTATATCCACCCCATCCCTGTTTCTTACATCCCTTTACACTTATCTACACCTGACCACTGGCTTCACATCCTCTGTCTCCAATGTGTCTCTAGTTGGAGGGAAGCAAGCACATCTTACGCTCCCCCCAACTTAATTCAGGTATAACAGAAACTAGCAACTGCCTGATATACTATAGGCAAGAGGAAAGCTGGCCATTCCCTCATAGCACCCCCTTCTGGTGAAGTGTGGCTTGTACTGCTCAGCAGCTCCTGTCATTAGCCCCCACAGCAGAGGAGGAAGAGTTCAAGGTCAAGGACTTCTCTCTTGTTCCCTCTGACATGACTGCAAATTAGGTGGAGGGTGAGGAACAGCTGTTAAAAGCACAGGTTGTTTCATGAAGCATTAATCTTCAGCAGGAAGTTTAAAACAGTCACTGCAGCCTGTTGATTTGCTGTCATGGAGAAACAAGAGCCTCAGTCCCTACAACTGGCTTTGTCTATGCTTAAAGTGCTACAGCAGCAGCTGTACTGCTGCAGAACTTCAGTGTAGACACTCACTACAGCAACAGAAAGGATTCTCCCGTCACTGTAGTTAATCCATCTCCGAGAGGTGGTAGCTAAGTCAACGAAAGAATTCTTCCATCAATCTACACTGTGGGTTAGTTCATCTCTCTGGAGTGTGGATTTTTCACACCCTTGAGAGATGCAGCTATGCCAATGGAAGTTTTTGGTGTAGACCAGCCCTAAGATAGCAAATATATACAGACTGAGAGCACACACTTGAAGGTTATATATTGGCATTACTACCTCAGTCAGAGATGTGGGTTTTTTTTGTTTTTTTTTAAAAACCACACACACTCCTGACCAACATAACTGTGCCAACAAAATCCCCAGTATAAATGCACCTATGGGCAGGTCTACACTATGGGGTTAAGACGATCTAAGTTACGCAATGTGAATAACATAGCTGGAATCAACATAGCTTAGGTCCACTTACTGCTGTGTCAACCATGCTGGGTTGATGGGAGAAACTCTCCTGTGGACTTACCTTATGCTTCTCGTTCCAGTGGAGTACTGGAGAGCGATCTCCAGTTGATTTAGCAGGTCTTCACTAGACCCGCTAAATTGACCCCCCAGTGGATCCATCACCACAGCATCGATCCCCGTAAGTGTAGACATACCCGATGTTAACCCTGCTGGGGGGATGGTCTCAGACTCCAGCCCAAGACAAATGCGTTTACTTCTATTTTTAGCTCCACAGGCCCAAATCCACTGACCCAGGCTCTGAGACTCACTGCTGTGGATTTTTTATTGCAGTGTAGACATCCTCTTAGTCCTTTTAGATTTAACATTTTTGCTACTGCCCTGGTTGAAAACATTTGTACTGAATTTAATGGATCTAACTCCCAGGTTCAAGAAAGTAGAATTCACCTTCTTTTATATAGCACTTAAAACTCATGAAGAAAGTTGCCTATCCCAGGAAGCTTACAAACTACAGAGGCAACAAAGAGGAAGGATGGGAAGCAACAAAAAAGAGCCTAAACAGTGAAGTTGAAAATATAATGGTGTGTGTGTGTGTTGGGGGGGGTGGGGTTGGCCTGGCTAATCACAATACTTGTTGGTTTTCAGAGGTATCTACTGGTTTTATGCTATAGCTACTTTCATAAAGTTGCATCTGTTAGACGGTATGTATGTCTTGAGATATATTGCTTTTTTCCCCTCCCACTGGGAACATTAAAAGATTGGAATACACTAGCCACCTTAGTCTTTTGGGGTATCTGGTTCAAAATCAAAGGAGGGGTAAATTCCTACTCAGAGCTCAAATTTCCAACATCTTCCTTTTGGGTGCAAAATCAAATTCCACTCACTTGACGTTACTTAAGGGCAAGAAACTACAGTATGTGAAATGTTTGAAGTGAATGAAGATAATCACCTATTAAAAACAGAAAGGTCTTTTTTTTTTTTTTTAATACCCTTGGTTTTGTTAACTGCTTATCTTCAGTATTGCATCCATGTGTATGATTTGGTTTTTCCTCTCTGCGGGATTAAAGGTGATCTGCAAAACATCTTAAAAAGGCATCTGTTGCCTTTTTCTGCTCTTTATACTGCATGAAGGTACCTTAAATTATTAATATTAGGAATGTTAACTCTGGTCTTTATTTTGCTGGAGGACATGTGGGGAGGTCTCAGAGGGTATTTGTGATATCTCACACCTTAACTGAAGGTGACAGTACTGAATATTTAACAGATACTCTTTCAAAATTGTAAGTCAACTGAAGTTAAATGGGTGTTAAAACCAAACCCAGCACTTTAAATAGCTTGACTAAAATATCTCTTCTCCTCACATTTGATCATTTTTCACTCAGTTAAATCACACTACTTGGCCAGTCAATCTTCCAAGATGGACAGGACCTGAATTTCCAATGAAAAAGCCAGAACAAGCTCCCCACCTCCTTTTTTCCCTTCTATAAAGAGTGCCATTCAGGCCACTTTATATACCATAAAGCAGCAGAAAAGTACTCTAACTCGCATCCACCAACCTCCCAGTCACTGTACCAACTTCTAGCTTCATTCTAATCATCCTTAAGATGTTAACCTACCTGTTCTCTAATCCACGCTTCCTTCTGAAATGGCATCTACATTATAGATTTTTGGACTTAAAAGCACCTGCTATATCTAATACCCATCTACACACATGCGCTTTCAACGGTGTACAAGAATTACCAGCACCACTGTAATTACACTTACTAAAAGCAAAACTCATCGCAATTGTACTCTGAATTACATTGTAATAGCAGTGTAGACAATTTCCACACTTCAACTGCACTGATTCAAGTAAACCGCACAGCATATAGGTTTCCGCAACCCCTTTAGTGACTCCCATTTGCAATGTCTTGTATTCTCCTTAAATTACTAATTTCTTGTTTTGAGCTGCTGGAGAGCTTCTGTAAATTTTTATGTTGGGAGTTTACAGTTCACATTAAAACATTGTTACAGCATTTCTTCAACTCTGGGTTCCAACTCCCACAAACCCACTATGGGAACCCACAGGACCGGTACCCACAACATACAACTACTGAAACATTTGGAGAACATGCTGTGTTTAGGTATGCTGAACACACTTGCACTACTTTGGACACAACAAGTATCAGCAATGTGTTCTCTAATAATGCACAAAAGTCTTGAGGGATGTTGTTGTCTGCTAATTATCTATCAAGTAAGAACAAACTTAGAATGGAAATGCTTCAGGTTTATAAGCCATATTTCAAAGTGATTTTTAAACATACTTCCAGAATTTAGGCAGGGTCTTACACAATCAGACTATACCTTAATCATCAGTGACTGAACATTCACTGACAGTCCTGCCAATGTAATTCTAGTGAAATATCTTAAGTTTTAAGCCAGAAAAATACTGTTCACATTATACAGCCCATTAAGTTTGTGTACGGATATTATTTAAATCAATTTGAAGCAACCAAAGGGCATGATTTGTCTTTTATCCTAAATGTACCCAAGGGACAGTTGGCTTTTATTTAGTAAAAAGAAAAGGAGTACTTGTGGTTAGTCTCTAAGGTGCCACAAATACTCCTTTTCTTTTTGCGAATACAGACTAACACGGCTGCTACTCTGAAACCTTTTATTTAGTGTAAATCCTATTCTAAACTTTTGGTTTTAGACATACAATAGATTGTAAGCCTATAGTATCATGGCCATCCTGCTATTGAGGACCTTCTAGTGCTAGCCCTATATTTTGCCTCTATAGCACAATTCCCTTAAGTTTTGGAATAGAGCTCAGGAAATGAAAACATGTTTGCAAACTTGCCAGGATATTTTAGAAACTAATTTACATAGTTGATACAATAAAGAGCCTAATTTAGCCATGGCGATTCATGGCATAATTCTGCCACTTGTACTTGCTTCAAGTAATACCCTACTCTTGAGTAACCCTAGTGGGTTTACACCACAACTGCACTTTGAATTGGTTTGCAGTGATACTGTAGACTATTCAGTGGGGAGTCTCCCAAAATAAATTTCTACTGAGCATGAGTATGGACAGCAAAATCTGTCAGAAACTAAATGGATTTGGAAGTGTGCACTAAATGCATTTTGGAAACAATAAGATACTGAAAATATCATTTATTATTTTAAAAACAATTTTATTCTGTATATTTAGAAATGTGTAATTTTAATAACTGCAAAGAAAAAATCGGCCACACCTGAATAGCTAATAACTGATTAACAGAATGCAGTGGTATATTATCTAAACAGTAGTAGTGCTGATGTGCCATAATAAATTGTCTATTAGTAAAAAAATACATTTCAGGGCACACAGTATAGTATTCTTATCACAAATTACAGTAGGGAGATATTTCAAGATTTTAATCAAACTAGAGAATTCCAAGTTATAGTCTTAAAATGCAGCACTTAAAAAGGTAACAACATTGTGCATTTTTTAAAAAATGTACTTGTTTGTATATTGTAGAAATGCTGCTTTATTGCTGCAGATGTCCAAGTTCAAGGCTCAAAAGGTATGAGAATACAAAGATATCCTTAAGAAACTTTGTTTTGTTTTTATATATATTTATATATAAAAAGGTAAAGCTTATAAAAGTTAATTTACAAACCAAGAACAAAAGTGGTATGCAGGCTTTATATACAGGCATTCTATAACATCTATAAGTTTTCAAATGCATAGCAGAAAACATATCATTTTCTTCTGCTTCTCATCTGGTTGATCAACACAAACAATACTTGTTCTCTAAACCAGCAAGTTCACAATAAGTCACTTTGTCAATCTGTTTCATGATATATTATCTAGTTAAGCACAAAAGCCATACAAACTTAGTAATACAGAGAACTAAGACTATTAAAAACATGAGGGTAAGGCATCCCTGCTGGTTAATATGTCTGTAGTAATGTGTTGGTTAATTTACAAATCCACAGAGGCAACTGAACCATAGTCATCTCACATGCTTTCTATCTTTCCCATGACAAAGAAAATTAACAATGTTTTCATGTACAGTAAGTAGATGTGCTTTTATAAGCCTCACAGAAGAGGAAAACATCTAAGTTGTGCTAGTCAAAAGTTTACCACTACTTTATGGGAGATGTACACCAAAAGAGCCATCTAAAAACCAGAGACAGAAATATAGTATTGTGTATTTTAACATAAAAGTAAAAAAACCAAAAACAACCCCCACCCCCAAGTTTAAAAAAAAAAAAAGCCAAATTCTGTAGTTCAACCAGTGGACTATGAACCAAATTCAATTCTTCTTTATATATTCCATTGGTACTTTCAAGTTTTAACAATGAAACATTAGCTATGTTCATTAAAAAACCCAAACCCAACATTCGGAACCCACAAGAACCCCACCTTGTTTCCATAGTACATTTCCCGTTTGTGGCATGTATTCTGACCATGGTTCAAGAACGTACTTGCTAACCATTGTTAGTAAAAGCAAGATGCTTAAACACTAAGTTCCATTAATACTTGATACAGTCATTCAGTTTATATGTAAGGTCCATCTCAGTTTCACATTATTTACTCAGTCAGCTAATTTAGATTAGAAGTGGTCAATTAGGACTGAGACACAGTTTGCTCCAACAAGATAGTTTGGATCTCCAGGAAGAGACTTGTTCTGCCAGGTTTTGGGGTCACCTGTGGGAGGAAAACACAATGTTGGTGTTTAGAATCCAACGTCAAACAGTGTACTTCTTGAAAGAACCATGTTTTTGGATAGTAACTTTTAATTCAGAATCAGCATATTTTGCAATAAACAGTATAGTTTGTATTTTATTGAGAGAGTCCAAGGATGGTACAGTTTTAATTTAGTAAACTTCTTGTTGTTGTGGTAATTCAAGAGGGACTTGGTGGTACTCAAGGACTATTGTACATACAAAACAGATTTGCTCTGAAGCAGCACCAACATAGTGCTTTCCCTTCAAATGATCAAAACTAATCTATATTGGATACTCACAGGACTTCCGTATTAAAAAACAGAAAATCAGGATATTTTACTAAGCTACATTGACTAATCCTTCAAGAATCTGATTCATAATTTTAACAAAGATGAGTCAAAACTCAAGATAAGTTGTTCTACTCACTATGAAGTAGTGGGAATTTTGTATTACGAGTAATAATTTTAGCTGAACACAGTATACCAGTAGTGCAGTATAACTGACTGAAAAAAAGATAGTTGCTTACCTGTGTCATAACTGTTCTTCGAGGTGTGGATGCAGACATGTATTCCACTCAGCTGTTCACATGACCAGTGCACCAAAGCCAGAGAAATATGCCTAGCAGTATCAGTACGGATGGTGCTTGTGCCCTTTGCTTAATGGTCCCTCCCCGACTATATATGGGTGGTGCTGCCCCAATCCCGTTCAGTTCCTTCACATCAAAGCTTAGGCTGGAGACTGCTGCAGAGGGGACAGAGGGTAGGTTGTGGAATACATGTCTGCATCCACATCTTGAAGAACAGTTACAACACAGGTAAGTAACCATATTTTCTTCTTCAAATATCAGCAGACATGTATGCCACACAGGTGACTCAAGCTGTTTAATGAGGAGGTGGGGCTCAGAGTCTATTTAAACAGTGACTGCAGAAGTTTGCATCAGCCCTTGGGTGACAGCATAATATCTAACAAAGTTGTGCGCTGGAGACCACATTGCAGCACTGTAGATATACACTATGGAAACATCTCTAAAAAAATGCTGTTGATGTTATTGAGCTCTTGGTGAATGAGCCTATAATTACTTTGGGGACATAATCTAAGCCACTCCAAAAGTCATAGTAATATAGATATTCATTTAGAAATGGTTTGAGCTGAAACCAATCGTCCTTTCATCCACTCAATGTAAGATACGAATAGACGAGGTAATGAACGAAATGCCAGATAAAATGCCAAATACCTTCCTCACCTCAAAGATGTTCTTCTGCACCCAAATATGATTTTGGGAAAAAAAATACAGGTAAGTAAGTGTGACACACTGTACCTCAAAGTAGCATCCTGGAGCCCCCATATTCACCACTGTGATATGATTGATATGTTTGGTGCAATACATGCCTTGTGAGGGATCATTTTTAAAAAGTCTTGATCAGTTGAACACTAATATTCTCTTGGATTCTATGTACTATCATTGTATGTGAAGTATTGCTGTATGTGCTACTGAAATATGTTGTGAGATTGGGAAAATCCCACAGCTAGCGTTTCAGCTGCAACGAGGGCCAGACAAGCATTGATGTCCCATCAAAAAGTCCACTTTCCCAGAGGCTTCTCAGAGAGTGCACATAGGCAATGGAGACTGCCTGGCCCCAACGTCACAGCAAGCATCTTTTTAGCAGCTGGAAGAAGATAAAAAGAGAGACAGTAACAGCATCACTTGGCCTCTCGCCTCCCTCTCCCCACCAATCTTAATACCTGGAAGATTGTCTAGAAGACAAAGACTTTGAGATCGGGAGATTGGTCTCAAGCTGAAAAGGAGTTCAGTCTGAGTATTAAGAACTGTAAGATGCCTGTAACAGACAGTGGGGTGAGAGTCTGTTTGATTCAAATCTTGCTTAGTCTGTTAAAGTTAGAATTTAGACTGTGAATTTGTTTTTATTAGGTAATCAACTTTGATCTCTATGCCTGCTGCTTATCACTTAAAATAGTAAGTCTTTCTGTAGTTAATAAATCTGTTTTACATTTTATGTATGTTTTAAGTTGAAGTGCTTGGGGAATCTCAGCTCAGATTACAAAGGCTGGTGCATGTCCACTTTTCTATGAAGAAGTGGCAAATTTATTAATGATCTTGCATTGTCCAAGCCAGTGTGGCAGGCTGGGGAGATTGACTGTTGCCTCTCTCTGAGTGGCTCAGGGAGCATTCATGCAATATAGGTGGGTGTTGGGCTCCAAATGGCAATGGCTGAGTGATCATAGTGCCTGGAGGGATGTTGGTGCTTGTCACAGTCATAGCTTTGTGGGAGACACCCAAGGCAGGAGAGTTTAGGAGGCACCATGGTCCCACAGTTCCAGATTGTACCCTGAGGATTCCCGTCACACAGTAACCTGATTTAGGCAAAACATATCTCTTTTGATAGAAATGTTGGGTGTGGTCTTAAAATTACCTTGTCTTTGCAGAGCTGGGTGCACAGAGAATGAGCCATTAAGACTTGTAATTTACTGATTTGTCTAGTGGATGTGATAGCTACCAGGAAGGTAGTCTTCTGGGAGAGGAGAGCCAATGAGTAGCTCTAATGATGAACCCATTAGTGCAGTCAGCACCATATTAAGGTTCCACAATGGCACCATTTTCCTCACTAGTGGAAAGAGACAGACAATGCCTTTCAGAAACCTCCCTGCCACAGGACTTGAAAATACTGACTTTCCCCAAATAGGACAGTGGAAAGCTAAAATTGCAGCCAAATGAACTTTCAAGGAACAAAGAGCCAGGCCCGAAGATTTCAACTGCAACAAATTGTCGAAAATGTTCTGAATCTGGGCTGAGAGATAAATTCCCTTAGAGATCACCCAAATTGAAAACTGCTCCCTCTTAGACAAGTAGGTGGCCATTGTAGATGATTTTCTACTACTAAGCAGAACTTCTCTAACTACTACTGAACACCACATGTCCTCCTTATCTAGCCACGCAGTATCCACACAGTAAGGTGTAGACTGTCTGGATGAACACACTGGCCATGATGTTGAGTCAACAGGTCAGGGAGAAAATGGAAAGACTTGCGAGGTCAAACTGATAGCATCTGGAGATTGGAGAACCAATATTATCTCGGTCATGCTAAAATCATGATCAGCTTGGCAAGGTCCAATTTGAGTTTGAGGATAACCTGAGGGATAAGAGGGATGGGGGAAGGCACACATTAATTTGGACCCCAATTCAGATGAAATTGGTTTGTGAGGCATCCTGGCATTCTTGGAAAAGGGCCCTCAGCACACTGTTCTTCAGTACCCACTAGTGGTTGTTGGAGAAGATTCTGCTAAGGTGATTGGCCAGCTGATTCTGAGCGCCTGATAAGTGAGCCACTCCTAGCATATTTTTTTCTTTGATGCAGAAGTGCCAGAATGTTATTGCTTCATGACAAAGTTGACTGGAATGGGCTCCTCCCTGCTTGCTGACATAGTACATCACTGTGATATTGTCCATGAGTATTGTGCATTGCTGTTCCCTGAATGTGATGCCAAAAGGCCCGCCACACATTGTACATTGCTTGGAGCTCCAGCACATTTATATGACAGGACGCTTCCTGTTCCAGCCACAATCCCTGAATTGTTAATGATCCCAGATGCACTCCCTAACTTATGGAGAAGGCACCAGTGACTAACATTGTGTAGGCATGGCATAGACAAAGGGAACCCCTTGAGACACATTATCCTGAACTGTCTGCCACTGCAGGGCGTTTGGTATTTCCAGAGGTACTCACACCAGAATGTCTAGTGAATGGACAACAGACAAGCTTCACGTGCTGCACTATGTAGGTACATGTGGCCATATGGCCTTATAACTTCAGACACACTCGGGCTGTTGTGGTAGGATGTGGAGGTCCAGACATAGGTGATTTTTTGGTCTTTTTTTTTTTTTTTTTTTTTTTTTTTTTTTGGAGGACCTCAGAAAAAGGAACAGAATATCTTCCTGCTAGAAGCCACCTCAGAGTCCTGCCGAGGAACATCAGCATACTGGTACCATCTCCTGTGCTGATTTAGGCCTCATGGCTTGCTCCATCAGGTACTCCTTGAGTCTCAAGTCCCTTGCCATCTGGGTCCTTTTCTTGAAGGACTTGCAGATGGAGCCCCTAGCCTTAATGTGCCCCTCTCCCAGGCTGAGCGAACACCATGTGTGGGTATCACTATTCAGAATTGCCCCTCCACATAAAAGGCAATGTTTAAATCCTGGTGTAGGCATTCCACTGGGAAACTACTGCTAAATTTCCTAAGTATTCTAAGGTATTGCTAATAAACAACTAACTAAACTATTTACAAGAACTTCTCAAAGACGGGGGGGAAGGGCAGTGTGAAGAAACTGGGTGCTCCAACTCCAGTCTCAGACAATGAGAAGGAAGAGAGAGGGGTCAGGGCAGCGCCACCCCTATGGATATGGCTAGGCAAATTTCTACAGCTTGTGTGTGCTGGGCATGTGCACATCTAAATGGTATACATGTCTGCAGCAATTCAAAGAAGAACTACTACTAATCTTCAGGAGAAACTTTGCTAAAGCACTGATGTTCTAATGAGATGGTAATTTGCTGATATTTACTTTAGAGAAGATTTAAAACTGATGTGTGTTTCACTTTTGGTCATTAAAGCTCCTGTGACAACTTTCTTCAAAAACAGAGGGATTATTCTTGGTTGTCATTTGACAGAACTCAGAAGATTAATTCCAGTCTATACTTATTGTCCCTTGTAGTTTCAACTGGAGAAGTTTCCCCACCCAATAAACCATTGCAAAATGTTGCTGGTCCAAAATATAGTGTCCTCATTCCACCATTTCAGTGGTAGAATAAAGAACATTACTATGTTTATCTCAAAGCTTGCAGGATAAATGGCACTATAAAATTTCAGTAAAATGGGCCAAAAAATACATCTGTCTTAAGATTTGGAGACTTCATTTACATAATACAGCATCTCAACCCTTTGTGTTAAAGGAGACAAATGTAAATTCCACACAGTTTTCTGGAGAAATCCATGAAAACAAATATGAATTACACAATTTGCTGAAATGACGCCAACACTTAATGTGAAGGCTTGGAAAAGTAAAATTGGCCTAGGGTTGTCACGTGTATTTAGAGAATTTAAAAACAAATCAACTGATTGCAGCCAACAAATGCTAATTATTTAAAACTGTTCTCAAATAGAACTTTAGCTGCTGGAGGATTTTCAGTTCTGTAAATACATCAATTCCATTCAATATGGAAACCTGAGTCTTTTTAATACCTGAATACATTTGCAAAAGCTCAAAAATTAGATTGTAATAAAGATAGGTTTTAATCTCACAGATGAGGCAATCTAAAACATTTTAAAACATACACCTATAGTGTAGATTAGATTCTAACCAATACAACCTATAACTGTTACTCCACAAATGGAAGATACGACTACTTTCCCATGATTTGCACATTTAAATCATTTGAAGTAAAGACCAAACAATATCAAACTAATACAGTGCAACAAGTGTAATATAAAAGGAAATGAATGTACTGTTAGTTAAGATGCAATTTAAATTCTCTCCACTCAAAAGTTAAAATGAGATTAACCAAGAATTTCAAAGATACAAGTATTTCTGACTTAAGTGTAGCAGAGACTAGGTCAGTATATGTAATTAAATGTTCATTTAAAGAACAGGACATGGAAACAACTTAGAAAAAGCTGAGATCAAGCAAAAGATTGAATAGAAAAAGCACCATAGTGTTGCAAACCACTACTATAAAGGCACCTGAAAAATCAGAGTCCTGTAACCAGCTAATTTAAAAAAAGAAAACATATATTTATTTAAGACACAGTATGGTCTACTTACATATCAGAAGACAGAATTGCCTAATTCTGAAATTGTCTCAGAAACTAAGATTACTGATACATCCCATTTCAGTTAAACAGAATAAAATGTGTTATAACTCCAATACAGAAAGTGTTAGTACTTGTATATGCTCTCTCTCTCTCTCTCTCTCTCACACACACACAGGCTAATTTGGGAGAGGAAAAAGATATGTCTTAAAGAAGTTTTGATTATTATTTGGGAGGACTAGAGTTTCTCCTTTCATTTCAAGTAAATTCATGAACAGATTTTTCAGTTACAAAATATAAGTGCTTTTTAAAAAGTTTTATGTAGTTATGATGGTGTTTTTTGGGTCCCCGCCACTTAAGTATCAATGTTTTAACATTTCAAATATGTACATACAGTTAAGTAAATGTATGGAACACATGCATATAATAGCATAAAAACCATCCAAATGTTGATTTCTCTAAATCAGATGCCCATCATCAAACTGATGCTCTAATCTTTCAGTGTCAACGCATTGTTGACAAAATAGATACATTAATGACAATACATTTTGTTTTAAATACTGTATACATAAGTACTGTGTTTAAATATTATATACAGATTATATGTACACATTAGGGGTGTAAATCCTTCCATTGTAATGTTAGAAAGTAGCTGAATAAAACCTTGACTTCTTTATATGTGCAGATATTAATTTTTAAATTGCTGTAACTTCAGGCATTTCATGAAATTGCTTGAAACTTACATAAAAATTCTACTTCAGCCTAATACTGATCACCTAGAATTTCAGCCAACAATGTTTTCTCTGTTCCAAGTGAAGGGGGTAAAAATGGTAGTGAGCATGGAGGAAAAAAGAACAGACATACAAAACTGAAACCTGGTTGCAACTTCAACTATGAAAAGCCTCTCTCCACAATTCTGGGTGCAAAAAGGAGGTTGGTGAAAAAACAGGTGGAAGCAAGCAAGAAAAGTCATGTGGAAAATACAGCCATATTAGAATGAACTGTAAAATGCTTTCACGGACACACACTGTAGTTTCCTTAAATGGTCTGATTGTAGGCATCAATTTGCAAACATGAAAACAGTTAACATGGAATAAGTCATGATTTATGAACGTAGAGGTTAAAATTTGCAATTTGCAAAATTACTATAGGTTTCAGAGTAGCAGCCGTGTTAGTCTGTATTCGCAAAAAGAAAAGCAGTACTTGTGGCACCTTAGAGACTAACAAATTTATTAGAGCATAAGCTTTCGTGAACTACAGCTCACTTCATCGGATGCATTTGGTGGAAAAAAAACAGAGGAGAGATTTATATACACACACACAGAGAACATGAAACAATGGGTTTATCATACACACTGTAAGGAGAGTGATCACTTAAGATAAGCCATCACCAGCAGCAGGGTGGGAAAAGGAGGAAAACCTTTCATGGTGACAAACAAGGTAGGCTAATTCCAGCAGTTAACAAGAATATCAGAGGAACAGTGGGGGGTGGGGTGGGAGGGAGAAATACCATGGGGAAATAGTTTTACTTTGTGTAATGACTCATCCATTCCCAGTCTCTATTCAAGCCTAAGTTAATTGTATCCAGTTTGCAAATTAATTCCAATTCAGCAGTCTCTCGCTGGAGTCTGTTTTTGAAGCTTTTTTGTTGAAGAATAGCCACTCTTAGGTCTGTAATCGAGTGACCAGAGAGATTGAAGTGTTCTCCAACTGGTTTTTGAATGTTATAATTCTTGACATCTGATTTGTGTCCATTCATTCTTTTACATGCCAAACTGGACAGTCTCTACGTAAAAGAATGAATGGACACAAATCAGACATCAAGAATTATAACATTCAAAAACCAGTTGGAGAACACTTCAATCTCTCTGGTCACTCGATCACAGACCTAAGAGTGGCTATCCTTCAACAAAAAAGCTTCAAAAACAGACTCCAACGAGAGACTGCTGAATTGGAATTAATTTGCAAACTGGATACAATTAACTTAGGCTTGAATAGAGACTGGGAATGGATGAGTCATTACACAAAGTAAAACTATTTCCCCATGGTATTTCTCCCTCCCACCCCACCCCCCACTGTTCCTCTGATATTCTTGTTAACTGCTGGAATTAGCCTACCTTGCTTGTCACCATGAAAGGTTTTCCTCCCCCCCCCTGCTGCTGGTGATGGCTTATCTTAAGTGATCACTCTCCTTACAGTGTGTATGATAAACCCATTGTTTCATGTTCTCTGTGTGTGTGTATATAAATCTCTCCTCTGCTTTTTCCACCACATGCATCCGATGAAGTGAGCTGTAGCTCACGAAAGCTTATGCTCTAATAAATTTGTTAGTCTCTAAGGTGCCACAAGTACAGCTTTTCTTTTTGCAAAATTACTATATGTCCAATTAAGCAGAAGGCATGAATTTGTGGTATAAAAGCCAATTAGGTATACCTAATCATTTTCCCCAATTTATTTTAGTGCAAATTTACAATATTAAAGTGTTTGCAGCTGTAACAGTCCTCAAAGAAAAAAAAGTGGAAAGTGTGATGCTATTTAACAGACTACGGATAAGGTAGATAATATAATACTGTATTTCTTTACCATTTTGGTTTGTCAACCACGATTTTAGCCATGAATTTGCACCATAAGTAATGAAAGTGAAATGGAGAGTTTGACACAAATACAATGATTGAGTTATATATTACACACGGTCACCTTTAGCCAAGGGATCTTAAATTACACGATAGCACCCAAAAGCCCCAAAAGGACAGAGTGAGGACAGCATACCCGACGAGGAGTCGGAGGATTTTAGAGCAAAAGACCAACCATCAGGGGTCATAGACGCACAATGTGGTAAGCGCAGTTCCACTGGCTTCAGGAATTTTAGTCCATGGGGCCCACACATTACTAACGGGCTAAGCAGTGTTTCACCTACAGTTAAAGAGAAACAAAAATAAAACGTTACCAGTAGAAACCTGTTCTTCTTGAAATACATTCAATATTTTTTCATACACAAACAAGAGCAAAATATGAAGAAATTAATTTATAAAACCTATGAAAATTCAGCCTTGCAAATAAAACAGAGCTACTCAGCAAGGTTGTTTCTGGTTGCCTTTCCTATAACCATAATCCAGTGAATTTCAACTGGACTGAATCATATTACAAAATGAAAGGCACAGGGCCAGACAGGCCAGACTATTAGAATTTTTCTGACCTGTAATTCCAAACATGTGCTGCTATACCAGAGGTACAAACATGTAAACCTCTCAGTGCCAACACTTCAGCTTTGCTCATGCTACTGCTAGTGGTGGTTTACCTGCTAGGATGTCGACCATCTTAGTGTTGACAAGGGAATGCATAGGGTTGAAGCAAGAACCCAAAAAGTCACTTGTTGAAAGTAATAGCTGGGCTGACAAATAGTTGCCTAAGAGCCCAGCCCTCTCTTAACAGTCAAAAGGTATGGAACAAGGAATTCAAAGTTTTATTTTTGCATTTATCAGCTCAAGATGGTATTGAGAACATACTCCTCAACTAAACAACCCATATTCAGATGATAGGTCTAGGGTTGCTTTGAATCTTGTGTCGCAAAGTACCTATAGTGTCTTCATTGTAAATTCCAGAAATTGAAGTCCTGAAGGAGAGAAAAACTTCTCCTAAACTTACATAAATGAGACACGTATATGTTTAAAGGACTACTAGTTTCTATTTGCCTAGGTTCTGGGGTGGCTATTGATAAAAGAAATGGACTACAATAAAAAAAATATTGCTAGGTTATATGCTGTACTACTTGTTACTTTAATACACAGTAAAAAGTGCGTGTTTTAGGAAACAGCAATAGTCATTCAGTGATTGCCTCATCTGGCTTGTCTGAAAATTAAGACCAAAAAAAAAAAAAAAAAAAAATCATCTCATTTGCTTGATTTTCTACCTCACGCCTATTTTTATAATACAAAAAAGGAAAGAAAAAATGTGGCTGTTAGCAGCTCTTTGAAACTTCCAGCATTTGAGGTAAATTTTCTCAATGTATTTCGCTAACACGTCTCTAAATTTTTAAAAAGATAAATTGCATAATGCTTTCAGTCCTATATCATGTGAGGAAACATTAACCTGGCAGACCAGAATACACCCATTCACTGACTATAGAGATAATGAAGCAATGAAAGTCCATTTAAAAAAAATTATTTTCAAAGTATATTAAAGTTTAATTTGTGCATGTCAACAGACTTAGATATTAAAAATTATAGTCAAAATTGATACACCCTGAATTATTCTCCCACCAGAAAATATAATTGAAAAAGAATACTACTTCCTCTGTACTTCTAGTTTGTGAACTTCTTGGGGCAGAGATCATGTCCTCCAACGTTTTGCAGTCAGTGCTTAGATAATGAATAGCAACAGATAATATATTAAGGTACAAAGACAACTCTTACCTTTCTCTTTGTCTAAAGGTGGGAGGATACTATTATCTCTGCAGACTTTGAAATAGATTTCTTGCTCTATTCCCTCTGGAATGGCTCCTTGTGGTATAATTATACTAACTCCTGTCTCTATGGAGCTTAATACGCCACCATTACTGTTAAAAACACCTCTTGCTGTGGCTACTACAGTGTGTCCATCCTCCTCCTCGTCATCCTCTAGTGCTGAAGGGCTAAATGTGAGACAGATAGATTAAGCATAGCAGTTTTATATACCTCCCCCAAAATCAGTAGTACACTCGATATTTTGAATTAATTTGCCAATGCAACAGTTACATTAGGCAGGCTAGCCCTTTTAAAGTGTAATCAGTATCAACTAAGAAATAAGCCAAATAGACTAGTGTAATTTTTGCTCATTTTTTGAGAGAAGGGTAAATGGAGATGCATTTCTGCTGTAATGAAAAAATGAACTTGGAAATTTACCCATAGCATCCATTAACGAGAGATTTTGGACCACTCAGAACTAGTTAGGTTTTAGAATTCTCAGTTTTTAAGAGTTGTTTTGAGATAGTCTCCCCAACTACAGAGCTCAGCATAAGAGTATTAAAATTTACTAGAATTCTGCTGTTCCAGCACCTCATTTGTCATGAGTTTAGTATCATATAAAAACACAAAGCAGCTGTATTATGTTGATAATTCTTATATGAACCTTACTGAGACTTTTCTTTCACTTATCTTTAAGTAAGGACAATTTGTCAGCCTTAACTTCTATAGCATCAATAAACACCACTTGGAATCCTGCCATTTTCCAGGCTGTGAAATGAATGCTGCCAGAGGACTGGAAAAAACCCCCACATTTTATCAGGAGGTTTATTGCACTTAAGTTGGTTTTATGTCAAATGCAGAAGTACTCATCTCCTTTGGTAAGAGACCAATAATTTAACAACTCAGGATCAGCTCAGCTTCTCATGGCATAACCACCACCCCCGCCCAGCTGCTTTAGCGCAAACTGCTCATTCTTATATTACATTACTGAATTTTAAAAAACAGTAAAAATTATTTCAAATTTGAATCATACATTATGATCACATAACACATGGCAAATAAGAAAATATTTTGCAAAGATTTTACAAACAAATACCCTATTTTAAAGCAAACAAATTGAGGAAATGCTCAAGTTAGCTAGAAGTATATCCCTTATGGACGAGTGGATTTTCAGTTTTATGGTAGCTTCATAATTTGAGAATGGGTAATTGCATCTTCCTCTTAAACAGTTATATTGTTTGGTCTCAAAGCAAGTACAACACCATTGTTGAAATGACAGCTCTCTTTTCAAAAGAGTGCTTTTAAAAATTGACCTGAAGTAAGAATATAGCCTCCTCAACACATACAAGACCACTCACACTGAATGTGCAGTGTTAAGTTGTGACAATAATAATTTAGTAATTCCAGCTTCTGGAAAAGAGTTGTTTAGAGCAAGACGTGTTACTTTTTACTAAAAGACGTACAATAAGAACCATACTGGACACAACTTCACTATTAAAAAGTAGGATACAGGGAGACAGGACACCCACATCTCCCCAAAAGCCATTGCCATGCACTTCCCCCCCAATTCTCTGATCAGCCTCCAGTGTTAGTCCCAGGAGATGCATCCTGGCTTTTGATTACAGAGTCTGGGCAAACTAACAGCAATTCACCCAGGACTGGACACACTGCCTAAAAAAACCTGCAATTTCATGAGCAACTCCATTCTTTAAAAACATTAAAAACAAAACCTCTTACCTTACAGGAATGGCTTTAGGCACAGCATTAATGTTATTTGGTTGATATTTAGGCTTGTCTGCCAGTATGGAGAATGTATCCATTCCACTGTCAAACTCCGAAGGCTGCAATGAGCTATGTGCTTTTAAATTTGGTTGAGGAGAATTTGGAGCCTTTGAGAGCAACTCTGGTTTATGTTGAGTTTCATTTGGCAGGAGATTGTGGTTGAATTTAGGACTTTCAAACTTTCGCTCAAATGGCCTGGCAGCACTTGTGTAAGGCTTCGTTGTAAAGCGATTATAAGCCGGGGTGACTGTTTTCTGAGTCTGCTCAGTTCCATTAATTGGACCCTTGTCAGGAAAGCTTTTCTGAGGATAGAAGGTAGACTGCACAGTGTCCTCTCGGTTGGAAGATCTGAAAGTTGCTGGTTTATTTTGAGATGAAGGTGGGTCAGGCTTGGGCACTGTGGAATTCTGGAAATCTACAGGCACACAGCTAACTGTAACACAAAATGGAAAAAAAAACAAAAAATCCATAATATGTAAGCCTTAATATTCCATTTTACATCTCAGACACTTAGATCTATTATGAAAAATTTGTATTTGCAGTAGGGCTGTCGATGAATCGCAGTTAACTCATGTGATTAACTAAAAAAAATTAATTGCGATTAAAAAATTAATAGTGACTAATCGCACCATTAAACAATAGAATACCAATGGAAATTTATTAAATATTTTTGGATGTTTTTCTACATTTTCAAATACATTGATTTCTATTACAACACGGAATACAAAATGTACAGAAGTTACTTTATATTATTTGTATTACGAATATTTGCACTGTAAAAAGATAAACAAAAGAAATAGTATTTTTCAGTTCACCTCATACAAGTACTGTAGTTCAGTCTCTTTACCGTGAAAGTGTAATTTACAAATGTAGATTTTTTTTTTTGTTACGTAACTTCACTCAAAAACAAAACAATGTAAAACTTTAGTGCCTACAAGTCTACTCAGTCCTACTTCAGCCAATCTCTCAGACCAACAAGTATGGTTCCAATTTGCATGACATAATGCTGCCCATTGTATATTTACAATGTCACCTGAAAGTGAGAATAGGCATTCGCATGGCACTTTGTAGCTGGCATTGCAAGATATTTACATGCCAAATATGCTAAACATTCATATACCCCTTCATGTTTTGGCCACCATTCCAGAGGATATGCTTCCATGCTTTATGATGCTTGTTAAAAAAAATGCGTTAATTAAATTTCTGACTGAACTCCTTGGGGAAGAATTGTATGTCTCCTATTCTGTTTTACCCACATTCTGCCATATATTAAATGTTATAGCAATCTCGGATGATGACCCAGCGCATGTTTGAATGCAGTTATTTTTTGTACGTAATTCTACATTTGTAAATTCAACTTTCATGATAGAGTGATTGCACTACAGCACTTGTATTAGGTGAAATGAAATATACTATTTCTTTTGTTTTTTACAGTGCAAGTATTTGTAATCAAAAATAAATATATAGAGTGAGCACTGTACACTTTGTATTTTGTGTTGTAATTTAAATCAATATTTGAAAATGTAGAAAACATGAAAAAATACTTAAATAAATGGTATTCTATTAACAGTGCAATTAATCGCGATTAGTGTTTTTAATCACTTGCATAGCCCTAATTTTCAGTAGATGTAGTGGGATGTGATCATATGTTACTCACAAAATTAGCATTAAGGGTTTCAGAACAGCACTGAAATTAAGGTACTGTTGAAAAGAAACACTATTAAAATTATATTTTTTAGAAATATAAAGGCTTACTTCCCATTTCTGGTCCTACACAGCCATGGCATAGGAACTTATAGTTTTCAAGAAATGTAGGACGTGTAGCCTAGTTTTGGTCTTCTATAAAAAGTGTGTTACATTTAGGTACGTACTTCTTAGATATCAGCCCCGCTAGCTTCCTAGTTGTAGGATAAATTTAAAAATTAGAATTAGCTTAAGTTTACTTAAGAAAATATATTTATGTGTTGCGAAGAAAGGCCCTGACTAGCAAGTAGAGTGAGGGCCTTGAAAATAATAAGATATAAGGCCAGAAGGAATAAAGTAGGAAGGATGTCTGACTCAAAGAATAACTAATAAGAGAAGCAAAAATTTCTAAAAAGAAGGCGTCTCTCTGACCAATAGGGATAACTGCGATGGCTTTAAAGACGACAAAAAAAAAAGAATGTGTCTTAAAATGAGCCAACATGAGCCTTTCCTAGCCCACACACCAGTGTTAAAGCCTATGTGAACCCAGGTGCAATGGAAAAACCTGTTGGGCAGCAAGGAGGAGAGGAAGAAAGGCTTTGGGAAGAAAGTAAATCTTATCTGGATTAAGACTGGAAATAAGGGTAGACTGTCTCAAATTGGTTTGTAGCTGAAGTCAGTAATTGGCAATATCATATCACTTGTTCGTTAAAGGGTATAAAAAAAGTAAATTATTGAAGGGTTCATTGCTAATACTTGCCTGACCACACCTGAGCCAACCAATATGTCGGATTTCGCTGGTTTGCAAGTATCTTGATCAAATGCTTGTAAGTGTTTTGTTACTGTCTGAATGTAGTAAACATATTAACATATTAACCCACATATTAACCCACAGAGACCTTCCTGCCAACACTACAAAAAGAAGGATTCTGGGTGGACTCCTCCTGAAGGTCGAAACAGCAGCCTGGATTTCTACATAGACTGCTTCCACCGACGTGCACGAGCTGAAATTGTGGAAAAGCAGCATCGCTTACCCCATAACCTCAGCCATGCAGAACACAGTGCCATCCACAGCCTCAGAAACAACTCTGACATCATAATCAAAAAGGCTGACTAAGGAGGTGCTGTCGTCATCATGAATAGGTCGGAGTATGAACAAGAGGCTACTAGGCAGCTCTCCAACACCACTTTCTACAAGCCATTACCCTCTGATCCCACTGAGAGTTACCAAAAGAAACTACAGCATTTGCTCAAGAAACTCCCTGAAAAAGCACAAGAACAAATCCGCACAGACACACCCCTGGAGCCCCGACCTGGGGTATTCTATCTGCTACCCAAGATCCATAAACCTGGAAATCCTGGACGCCCCATCATCTCAGGCATTGGCACCCTGACAGCAGGATTGTCTGGCTATGTAGACTCCCTCCTCAGGCCCTTCGTTACCAGCACTCCCAGCTTATGATAAACCCATTGTTTCATGTTCTCTGTGTGTGTGTCTGTTTTTTCCACCAAATGCATCCGATGAAGTGAGCTGTAGCTCACGAAAGCTTATGCTCTAATAAATTTGTTAGTCTCTAAGGTGCCACAAGTACTCCTTTTCTTTTTGCGAATACAGACTAACACGGCTGCTACTCTGAAACCTGTCATTATGCAAGGCACTGAATTTAGCCGTATAGAGTGGAAATCTGTCAACTTCATGAAAAAACTCGCACAGATACAGACAGACATCTTCCTCTCCAAATGCAAACAGATGGACATCATACCGAAAGGACTGAAGGTAAAAAATCCATTACAATCTACATACCACACAGACTATGCTGACAGCTTGTGCCACACACTCTCAAGGAAACTGCGGAACCACCTGATTAACATCCTCTACAGCAAACAGGGAAAGATTAAGAATGAGCTCTCAAAACTGGATACTCTCATAAAGAACCAACCTTCCACACAAACTTCCTCGTGGCTGGACTTTACAAAAACTAGACAAGCCATTTACAAAACACACTTTGATTCTCTACAAAAGAAAAAGGACACTAAGCTATCTAAACTACTATATGCCACAAGGGGCCACAACAATGGTTCCCGTAACCCACCCAGCAATATTGTTAATCTATCCAACTATATTCTTAGCCCAGCGGAAGAATCTGTCCTATCTCGGGGCCTCTCCTTTTGCCCCTCCACCCCCACGAACATGATACAGTTCTGTGGTGACCTAGAATCCTATTTTCGACGTCTCAGACTCAAGGAATATTTCCAACACACCTCTGACCAACATATTAACCCACAGAGACCTTCCTGCCAACACTACAAAAAGAAGGATTCTGGGTGGACTCCTCCTGAAGGTCGAAACAGCAGCCTGGATTTCTACATAGACTGCTTCCGCCGACGTGCACGAGCTGAAATTGTGGAAAAGCAGCATCGCTTACCCCATAACCTCAGCCGTGCAGAACACAATGCCATCCACAGCCTCAGAAACAACTCTGACATCATAATCAAGAAGGCTGACAAAGGAGGTGCTGTCGTCATCATGAATAGGTCGGAGTATGAACAAGAGGCTACTAGGCAGCTCTCCAACACCACTTTCTACAAGCCATTACCCTCTGATCCCACTGAGAGTTACCAAAAGAAACTACAGCATTTGCTCAAGAAACTCCCTGAAAAAGCACAAGAACAAATCCGCACAGACACACCCCTGGAGCCCCGACCTGGGGTATTCTATCTGCTACCCAAGATCCATAAACCTGGAAATCCTGGACGCCCCATCATCTCAGGCATTGGCACCCTGACAGCAGGATTGTCTGGCTATGTAGACTCCCTCCTCAGGCCCTTCGTTAACAGCACTCCCAGCTTATGATAAACCCATTGTTTCATGTTCTCTGTGTGTGTGTCTGTTTTTTCCACCAAATGCATCCGATGAAGTGAGCTGTAGCTCACGAAAGCTTATGCTCTAATAAATTTGTTAGTCTCTAAGGTGCCACAAGTACTCCTTTTCGTTTTGCGAATACAGACTAACACGGCTGCTACTCTGAAACCTGTAGTAAAATGCTTTACTTAGGCTTTTTAGGCAGGTTTAGAGTAATTGTATAAGTGCCACTTTGGCCTTTGGGTTGAATAAAGGAATTTATGATTAAACTAATGTTTAGTAGTTTCCCATATTAATAATCTCAAATAATAATTCCACATTCTGCTTCATAGTATACTTCTAGTGGTATGTCACCTACACTTTTGTTACTTGTATTAGCACATGTACAAATCGTACATACATCAGCATGTCTTTCCATAAAATGTATGCCTAATTTACACAGCACAAATTTGCTGCGTAAAACAAAGCCACAAGTAGCTGAAGTGGCTGGAACCAAACAACAGACGAGCTACACTGCAACATCATCATAAGCTTAAGCTAAAAGAAAGGACATTCTTTGTTAAGGCTGCCTAAATAAAAGTAGAAAATTCTCTATTTTTGCAGACTTGAGAGAGAGTACACATCATACTCAAAGAGTTGTGGGAGATGAGGAGGAGCTGGGAGACTGCCTATAAAGGAGAAAAAGATAAAATTGAACTATGAAGACTAAACTGCTTTATCTCTGTTGAGACTGCTAACATGGAATCAACTACAATACAACAGTTGTTGCAATATGGAATCTTCCCCACAAGAGGCTCAGCTACCATCAAATTTTTTCATAGAACTCAGTAGAGTCTCCAAATTGTAAAAATATAGCATTAGCTGATTGGTCCAGATTTCAACTAGTTCAAGTCCCATAATTAGTGTATGTCAGTGGTTCTCAACCAGAATTAGGTGTATAAATGGGGGTATGTAGAGGTCTTCCAGGGAGTACATCAACTCACCTAGATATTTGCCTAGTTTACCAGCAGGCTACATAAAAAGCACTAGCGAACTCAGTCCAAACTAAAATTTCATACGACTGGCTTGTACTGCTCTGTATTACTATACACTGAACTGTAGGTACAATATTTATATTCAAATTGATTTTATATGGTAAAAATGAGCCAGCAAGCAATTTTTCAGTAATAGTATGCTGCGATACTTTTGTATTCTTATGTCTGATTTTGTAAGCAAGTAGTTTTTAAGTGAGATGAAACCTGAGGGTATGCAAGACAAATCAGAATCCCGAAAAGGATTCAGTCGTCTGGAAAGGTTGAGAGCCACTGTACTAACTTATACGTCCAGGTCCCTGACAAATAGATTATTGTATCTTTAAGTGTAAGTGGTCTAAGCAAGATTCCCCATTAATTGAAATGACTGCATCTTTAATCAACACTTTTATATGAACCTATTGGTTCTAATTCCCCAACTAATTTACATTTTTTTTTACTTAAACTTGGGTAGAAATTATCGCAGTGACAGAAACTTCATGTGCAAGAACTGAATAATTCAATTTTAAAAAGTTTGTGCAGTAAGTTAAGTCTGTACTGGAGAATAGGAAGCTAGGCAAACAGAACACTTGCGTAAATTCAACACTGCATCCTATTAGACATGCCAACTTTCAGATTTCATACCCTCAGAAAGTGCAGACTTGGGATGTGCCTGAAGTAGTACAACAGGATTATTAATCGACTGAGGTTGAGTATACTGTACTGGAGGTGGGGGAGGAGGAGTAACTTGAGGAACAGGCTCATAGCGTTTTTCACCAACAGGTCTGTCTGGGGGCTCAGCATCAGTAGGCTTCCCCCTGTTGGAAATAAAAGAAAAACAATAGGCTGACTTGTCCAATTTTACAAAAAAGTTTTCAGTTCCTGAATTCACCATTATTTCCTCTTTAATAATACCTATAATTTTCATCTCTTCCTATGAACATTAACTGTTTCTGTATAACATCCAGTCCTAAGTACAAAACATTCATTTGTAAGCACAAGAGATTTCAAGACAACACTGAATCTTTAAAAAGATTAGTAACACAAACCAAAAGATGGCAAACAAAAGGCAGATGACATTTTGGGTATATTTTTGTAATGTTTCGCTCTAAATCCTTTGTTTTCAATTTAGTTTGGGTGGATTTTCAATTGAAGAACTGTGCTATTATTTAGGTAGGTATTAAAAAAAATAGTTTAATTTTAAATTACCTAGTTTTTTTTTTTCTAAAAAGCATAAATTGGATATGCTGTAGAAAGACTGATTTCTGTCAGAACTCTTCTAAATACACCCGATATTTCAACAATGCCATCTTAATTATAAATGCAATCAGCTTAAGCTTCACTAGCTTTATGTGCATATATTTTAGCTAGTTAAATAAGCAGGCAATTTAAACTTAAATTTCAAATATTTCTCAGGAAATGGCCAATTTTCAAAAATACCTATAGTTTTTGGCTATCGTAACTTAAACCTACTTTCAAAATTATTGTGTTTAAAATTTTAGGTGCACATAATGCCTGTGATAAATGTAACAGTGAGAGGACACCTTAAAACATCCTCACATCAACGGCAATCTTACCACTTGATGTTCCTTTTCAAGTAGTCATAGCTACTGTAAGAGCCAAGAAATCTAGGTGTTGGCAAAGCAAACAGCAACAGAAGAATGAAAGAAAAATGGTCATTCTATCTTAAGCACATTATTTCTTCATACTTTGAGTTAGTCCTAGAACTGTTAACATGACAAGACATTGTACAAAGAGACAGAATTAAGTTAGTCAGCTAGCATTCGACACAAGACCCTACTGTATATGTATAGGTATATGTATATGTATAGTGATCATACGCTATGCTTAATATGAAACTTTTGTCTATGAATTACAGGCAGGTGAGGCCGCACAGTAGATAAGTTCAGGTCAGACTGAAATAGAAACTTTCATTATATCTTGAACAACACTTCGTTAGCGTGTAATGAAAGTATTTCAGGTGGTCATTCTACTTGACTATAAATAGAATTTTAGTATTCTGAATTTGATATACTGTAGGTGCAATGCATGCTTATCTTATTCTGAGGCTATTTACTACACATATGCTGTAGTCAGTATTGCACTGCATATGACTGGCTGAGAAAGTTTTTATAGTGAAGAGTTCAATCCTAGGGAAACTCTTTCAGCTCTCCATTATCAGTGTCCACACATTAAAAAAAGATTTCTGGTCAGCATTACATGTCCTGTAGTTACTCTCCCGAATAACTATGGTATTTTAATTCTGCCTACTGGGAGAAGAAAAGGTGAAACACACACTCTCTCTCTCTCTCTCTCTAACTTCAAGGTTTGTGTTGTGTTGATCTTTACTATTGTGATCCCTTCTTCTTTCTTGGGGAGTTGGGGACTACAGTCAGGGAATAAAAAACCTAAAGTGGAGCATTCACAGGGACACTACTCGAAAAAGAATTATCCGGATATTCTGCAGGTATATTGTTCTAAAAGTTTAATATTGTTATCATTGAGAAAGCAGCAAGATTTATGCAATAAACTAAAAAAATATTACTAGCTCCACTTTCAATTAAAATTTGGGAATATTCCTTCCAACATACATACAACTCCACTTCAGGTTAATATGCACAAATTTCAGTGAGAACGGACCCCTTCCCTCTCTATGGAAGTAATTTAAACTTTGTCCAAAAACATCACTTATGGTCATATTTAAAAAAATAAAATACAGAGGCTATTCCAATAGCGTTCTCTTTCTAAGCCACATAAATCAGATGCAAAGATGAAAACTAGACTAACTGAAAAGAGCTTTTATATCACCTCATCTATGAGTGGCTCTCAGTTTTTATTTTTGGTTACTTATTTTAAGGCAATTACTAGCTATGTAGTTGACAATTAATTGAACCCATTCAGCTTGTAGGACTACAGTCCGAGATAGTGGCATTCACAAGTACTCTACTACAACATTTAAAAAAGTTAACCTAGTACAGATTTATAACTATTCGATAGACAAAAAAAACTTAGCCAGTTTAGACTTCAAAATGTAGACTGCATCTGAAAACAGGATCTCTTTGAAAAGAAGAGTATTCCACAAAAATGTAGCTTTGTTTTAAATGCACAAGTTTTATTTTTATTTCCTATTTTATTATGGTAGCAGGTAGAAGCGTCAAGCAATAATTAGAGCCCCGTTATGTTGGGTGCTCTACAGACTGGTAGTTATCAGACAGTCTTTTCCCACTGACAGAAAGAAATTGTCAATGAATAACCAACATACTGAAGAACAAACAGTAACTCATTGTGAAGGAACTGGGAGGAATGAGTAATGCAACTGAATAAATGGGTAGAGAACATTCTAGAAAATTAAGAGAACATTGGCTCTTCCTGAAAGAATGGACAAGATCCCACGTGGTGCATTCTATGGTTCCCCTCAATATGAACCCCAGAATACTGCTCAATTTGAGATTTAAAAAAAAAAAATCTTAAAGATTTTTGAGGAGAGATCACTCAGTTCTGCCTCAAGGAGAGAGCTACTCTCTTTGCCCATTCCGATATAGGCAAGATGAAACAAAAACAGGACACCCGCAGTCCCAACCCTGAAAAATGTTGTGAGGAGATTGGACTGGGATGGCCACTCTCACAGCCAGTAAACAAGGCCTGTGACTGCAAAAAGTCAATTATCCTCATTTTAAGATCTCAAGATGTCAGTATTATAAAAGGGCACTTTGGAGCTGGGCACCTGGCCAATGGCCGCCACTCTCCGGCCACCCAACTCTGAAGGCAGTGCAGAAGTAAGGATGGCAATACCACGAACCCCCCATAAATAACCTTGTGACTCCCGCAACTCCCTTTTGTGTTGGGACCCCAATTTGAGAAACTCTGGTCTCCACCATGAAATCGGTATAGAATAGGGCCAAAAGCACACAAGACCAGATTTCACAGGGAGAGACCAGATTTCACGGTCCATGACGCATTTTTCATGGCCGTGAATTTGGTAGGGCCCTGTCCAGGGGCTCCAATGGGACTCTCATCCCTCATGTGTTTGGGGAGGTGAGGAGCATCAGATACTGCACTTGGTGGCAATGTCAGCCTCCCCAAAGCAGTGGTGATGTTAGTCACTGATGGAGAAGGAACAGGGTCAGACAAAAACTCCAGAAGTCTGGCCACAGTTCTTCTCCAATTGGGAGAGAGAGGAAGATAGTTCCTTCCCTACCTCAGGGACCCTATCCTATGCTCACTGTAACAATGAGGAAAAATCCACTAAAAACACTTCACTATTTTCAGTATACATTTACAGATAAGAAGGCTATGAAGAACCTTTGGACACAGAAGATTCTGACTCAGGCCATGCGGTGGTGAGAAGGACCTGGAGAGCCGTTGGTCCGGACTGACCTTTATGCCCTCAGTACAGAGCACGAAGAGAGCAACAGGCGCAGACCAACAGACACTGCTTGCTAGAAATCTCCTATCTCAGAAACATGAAGCACATGTGTACCCACATGTGGAATACCCAGAACTCAAAGAGGAATCTTTACTTTCATCAGGTTTTATGTAAAATTGTACAGATATTTTTACCCTCCATTTATATTCTTGTAACAACACCCACAATGTATCTGAGGTTAAGGCTTTGTTCTCCTCTAATTTACACAATTTTTACACCAGCTACACTGACTTTAATTAAGCTTCTTGTGATACCAGGGCCAATGAAGGGATCATCAAACTCATAGGCTGTCTACATTGGGAAAAATTTACCAAAAAATTCTCATTGCTTCCAAAACCTGCTGCAGAGCACTTTCGTAGATTGGTGGCTCTGACTTCTAGACTCACTTTTACCACTTTCTCAGTTAAGCCTGCTGAAAAGTAAATTTAATCAAAATGGTGTTATATATCCAGCTGCAGGTCTCTCACCTACACTATGGCTCCTACCACTTTTCAATAAACATCCTTTCATCTCAGTGGTAGAACAATGCATAGAAATGGATATTACTCATTTTCTACCTTTCTGACAAATCTACACAATTTGTTCAAGTTGTTAAAATAAAGCCACTTTTTTCATACTACAAAACTGGAGGAATATTTTTATAAGTTTTCCCAGTGTAGAGAAGGCCATGATTTTATCCTAAGATGTAAACCCAACTCAGAAACAAAGTTTTCAAATGTTATTTTTAATCTTTGTTCTACCTTATGTGGACAATGCTGTAATTTGTCAGTTGCTGATAAAGAAGTTAGCAACAGGTGCAAATGACCTAATGCTGAACAGTTTAAGCTCAAGTGTAGAGGTGGCCAAATCATGTTTATTGTTCAGGAATAGTGATGAAGCTGACCAGAAACAGCCAGCAGTGTTTCATAAAGAGCACTAATGAATTTTTTTACATTTGCTAGGTCTAATATTACCCCTTAACTACAGGGCAACCAGAATAATTCTGAAAGAAAACTTATGAGAGAAAGAAAAAGTAAACAGCAAGACTAGACTGAGTAAAACAATACCTTCAAACACATCACCTAAACCAGGGGTCAGCAACCTTTCAGAAGTGATGTGCCGAGTCTTCATTTATTCACTCTAATTTAAGGTTTCGCGTGCCACGAATACATTTTAAATGTTTTGAGAAGGTCTCTTTCTATACATCTATAATATATAACTAAACTATTATTGTATGTAAAGTAAATAAGGGTTTTTAAAATGTTTAAGAAACTTCATTTAAAATTAAATTAAAACGCAGAGCCTCCGGACCAGTGACCAGGACCCGGGCAGTGTGCGTGCCACTGAAAATCAGCTTGTGTGCTGCCTTCGGCACGCATGCCATAGGTTGCCTACCCCTGACCTAAACCTAACAGTTCAAAACAACCAGCCTTTTACAATCAACCTTTAAATGAAAGGCCACACTGCATAAGGAGAGTTTTGCTCTAGTGTCTATAATTGAGAATATACTCTCCTAAGCAACAGGCCTATAAAGCAAAGGAGAAGAGGGATGAGACAAAACTATTCCATGTACTACAACTTCTGACAACTAGAAGACACAAATGTGACATTACCCTTACAAAGGAGCTTCACTGGTGCCACATATTTTCTAAAATGGACTTTTAGGCTTGATTTCCCCATGAAGAACGCCTGATTGGTGGACATAAATATGATGAATAAAAACATTTGTACACATATATTTCTCAGTGCTGAACCTGTAACGCGAGATTCTTTCAAATGTAAAAGTTACAACTTGACATTTCTTATAAGGAACATCAAACCATTCAAACTGCTAAATAGATTAGTTTGCTTACAGTATAGAGCTTTACAGTTACCAAGCAGACAGATTTTGTTGCATACTTTACTAGTCTATTTTGTTTCCAAAACAGCTATGTAAATTTGTTAGGGGCAGGAAAATGTATATAAAATATTAATACAAAATTTGTCAGTCAATGGATGAAAAATATTTTAAAATTAATGGAGTCTGTCGACCTGATATACAGTGAAACTTTAAGCCCAGATGCAAAAATGTACATTTCTTCTAAATACAAAACCCATCAATGCTGAGTTATAGAATTAGAAATTCATAATTATGTGAATCCTCACACAAAAGACTCATGGAAATATTTAACTTTGACTTGTCATAAATAACTGTGTTGCATCTGACCAAAATGCACTGCTCCTGTCTAAATATTAAAATTATTTTAAGATTATGGCCCTACGAAGACTTATACAAATGTTTAACCTGAGGCATAGCAAAGTCCTATTGACTTCAATGGGGCTATTCACACTGCATAAAGCTAAGCAGGAGCCTCCGCAGGATCAGAGCTTCTATGTGGTTTTTCAAAGCAAGTTGCCAAGAAATTTATAAAAGTAGACATTTCGTGCAGCAGATATCTAGATGTGCAGGTGCCTTTATGAGGTAAATATAAACTGGGAGAGGCAGAGGAGTAGACATTCATTCTAGGCTCAGAGTTTCTTTAACAACACCCCTCCATTACTTCTTTGATTAGTAATTTCTTATCTATCAGTGGCTAATCGTCTATATGCTATATGAGATTTGTGCAAAAATACTTAAGTCACTTTCTTGCTATTGGTGAATAAGAAAAGCCAAATACCATAAAACATTAGCAAAAATAACTGGATATTGGGATAAACACAGATCATGATTTTAATATGCAAAACAATCAAACCCAAAGTGCTGTCGCATTTAACTGTACACAGTGCATTCATGTCAGATCTCGTAGGTGGCTCTATCTTTAAGATGTCCTCAGAAAGCCTCCCTCTCCAACAGCTTCAGAGGTTTATTTTAAAATGTTAAATACTCTAGTAGGTCGCCTTACAAAGTCTGAATAGAATACAAGATGATCACATACTGAAAAGCTACTCTCTTCCTGAAAAGCATCCTGACTAGCACCGCAGGAATTTCAGCCCAAAAGCTATTTTCCCCAAATCGGAAATGTGAAGAGAAGAGATGAAAATGCCTCCTCCTTCCCATAACCTCATCATTGTTGTTGAAACGCTAACCATTAACTCTCTTGAGTTTAATTAAAATTACTAATACAATCCCCATGCTAATAGAGTTTAGGATAATGGTTAAAGTTTTCAAAAGTGCCTATTTGACTTAGGAGACTAGATCACATATTTGAAAAGTTCCTAAATCCCACTGAAAGCCAATGGAACGTCAGTTCCTAGGTACTTTTGAAAATCTGACCCATCATGATGCTGTTTATGTGTTATAGTATTTCCCCCCTTTTCTCTTCAGTAATACAATCAACGAACACCATTACATGGTGGTTTTATGCATAGATATTTCCCCTTTCCCTGTTAATACCACCATGCAGTTCTAGTATCATTACACTTTTGCTGCCCTTTTATCGTAGCTCAGTTAGAGACAGTGGACAAAGAATAGTGAAATACTTGCCTAGTGAAATGCACCTTACTGTACTGCAGTGACCGTTTAATTACAATAGCTAATGTAGATGAATTAATCCGAAGTGGTAGATCACTTTTGTCTTTAAAATGTTTCAATTTTTTTTAAAAAACAAGAATTTCCCTCCTGTATTATCCATTCCTACCTCATTTACCCATCACCTACTTTTCTACAGTGATATCAGGAATACTGCCAAGAGCTCACTGTGAAAGTAGACAAATGCTTTTAGAAAAAGATCCAATCTCTAAATTTTTCTCTGCTTTGAAAAACTGTCTTGTACCTGACAACTTAACTGAGATCCAAAAGACATAATTTTATGAGTTGCCTATTTGCAAACAGCACCAACAACTTAGTCCCTCATCTCCAGAGCATAGTAAGTGTCCTGTTAAATTCTGATGAAATCTTACAGCCCAGCCAGGCCTGACTTTGCTCAGCCATTACTACTCCCACCTAAAGTGGTTATTTTGTTTACAGTTAATTGTTTGCATTTCCCTCTTACAAGTCAGAATGTTCATCCTCTCAGATTTCACCATTTTCTGTTTGGTAAATGTGAATTTCTTCTAAAAGGACACTAACCTCAGTTTCTTTGAATGCAAGCATCTATGATGGCAGCACAAAAGATTACAGATGAGGAACTACAGTACTCGTTCATTGATACTGCAAAGCCACATAAAAGTATATACTCATTTCTCTCTCAATATATACTTTGTATTCATAGAACATTCCCCATCAATGTAGGGCAATTGGTGGAGGTCAGTTAAATTTGGTGCCAGAATAACAAACATTTTGCATGTTAACTACGCAAACTTGCACAAGCTCACTCTGAATTATCAAACAGCAGTTACTGTACTTATTTTAAATTGTACTGGGGAAACTAGCTTTCTAGTAAAATTTGTGCTGCTTTGTCTAAGACTACTTGGAATGTCATAAAAGCTTAACAGAGAAACAGCATTTCAAAACACCTTAACTCAAACTGCTGCTTTGTTCTTTTTACACACTAATTTACTATAAGTGGAGCTGAACCAATAATTTTCCATGAATGATTTATCTAATGGATTTAGCCTCTTTCTACTCACAGATCAGGATTTCCTCAAATATTTTAATAAATGTTTGTTTATTTTTTTTCAAACTTTTGCACCTCTGCACTGATTGCAAACAGGTCCCTGGATTTTCCAGGGTAGTAATTCAAGCTGCATTAATTGTGAATGGCCAGAGTAGCGCCAGGATGCTGTTTTCATTCTCTGACCACAACTGCTTCCTAGCCAATACTCATTTATACATATTTAAAATTCAGCTTATGCACATATTCATGTAGATGTTGAAACTGGCAATCGGTGAAGATTCACACAAGTAAAGGCACATGGATTTTCATGGAAGGTGAACACAAACTGGCACAAGCACGGCCAAGTTAATTTTTAAAAGTGGTTATTTGTGGAGGGTATTTTTGGCCATCTTTGCCCAGTTCTAATTTTTTTTAATTCCTCAAGTTGTAAAAACTATTATTTAGAAGTTACTATAACAATAACAAAAAACCTTAATGGAAGAGGGATATTAAGGTACCATTAGAGACATTTGCTTAGGTTCCTCCCATTTCTAGTGTTTGTCATGAATCATCCAGAGAAGAAAGCTATTAAAATGCATTTAAGTACTGTGGTTTGGTTTCAAAACTATTTTTCGTTACATTTCTGCCTCATTTCTACCATGAAACTTCGTTATTAACTAGAGTGATATAACTCATTGAAAAGGAGTACTTGTGGCACTTTAGAGACTAACAAATTTATTTGAGCATACGCTTTCGTGAGCTACAGCTCACTTCATCAGATGCATTCAGTGGAAAATACAGTGGGGAGATTTATATACACACACAGAGAACATGAAACAATGGGTTTTATCATACACACTGTAAGGAGAGTGATCACTTAAAGTGAGCTATTACCAGCAGAAGAGTGGAGGGAGGAAACCTTTTGTAGTGATAATCAAGGTGGGCCATTTCCAGCATTGACAAGAACATCTGACGAATAGTGGTGGGTGGAGGGGGGGGAATAAACATGGGGAAATAGTTTTACTTTGTGTAATGACTCATCCATTCCCAGTCTCTATTCAAGCCTAAGTTAATTGTATCCAGTTTGCAAATTAATTCCAATTCAGCAGTCTCTCCTTGGAGTCTGTTTTTGAAGCTTTTTTGTTGAAGTATAGCCACTCTTAGGTCTGTGATCGAGTGACCAGAGAGATTGAAGTGTTCTCCAACTGGTTTTTGAACGTTATAATTCTTGACGTCTGATTTGTGTCCATTCATTCTTTTACGTAGAGACTGTGTTTATGTGACCATCGCTTATTAGCACCATAGTAGTGCTGACGGCTTGTAGCCCATCTTTGTGTGGAATGTTGGTGTAGAAGGCTTCTACATCCATAGTGGCTAGGATGGTGTTTTTAGGAAGATCAGGAACAGTATCCCCGATAATGTCACGGCTAACCTGGTGGCTGAACTTTGTCACTTTGTCCTCACCCATCACTATTTCACATTTGGGGACAATGTATACCTTCAAGTCAGTGGCACTGTGATTGGTACCTGCATGGCTCCACAGTATGCCAACATTTTTATGGCTGACTGAGAACAATGCTTCCTCAGCTCTCGTCCCCTAATGCCCCTACTCTACTTGCGCTACATTGATGACATCTTCATCATCTGGACCCATGGAAAAGAAGCCTTTGAGGAATTCCACCATGATTGCAACAATTTCCATCCCACCATCAACCTCAGCCTGGACCAGTCCACACAAGAGATCCACTTCCTGGACACTACGGTGCTAATAAGCGATGGTCACATAAACACCACCCTATATCGGAAACCTACTGACCGCTATTCCTACCTACATGCCTCTAGCTTTCATCCAGATCATACCAAACGATCCATTGTCTACAGCCAAGCTCTACGATATAACCGCATTTGCTCCAACCCCTCAGACAGAGACAAACACCTACAAGATCTCTATCATGCATTCCTACAACTACAATACCCACCTGCTGAAGTGAAGAAACAGATTGACAGAGCCAGAAGAGTACCCAGAAGTCACCTACTACAGGACAGGCCCAACAAAGAAAACAACAGAACGCCACTAGCCATCACCTTCAGCCCCCAACTAAAACCTCTCCAACGCATCATCAAGGATCTACAACCTATCCTGAAGGACGACCCATCACTCTCACAGATCTTGGGAGACAGGCCAGTCCTTGCTTACAGACAGCCCCCCAATCTGAAGCAAATACTCACCAGCAACCACACACCACACAACAGAACCACCAACCCAGGAACCTATCCTTGCAACAAAGCCCATTGACAACTCTGTCCACATATCTATTCAGGGGACACCATCATAGGGCCTAATCACATCAGCCACACTATCAGAGGCTCGTTCACCTGCGCATCTACCAATATGATATATGCCATCATGTGCCAGCAATGCCCCTCTGCCATGTACATTGGTCAAAGTGGACAGTCTCTACGTAAAAGAATAAATGGACACAAATCAGACGTCAAGAATTATAACATTCAAAAACCAGTTGGAGAACACTTCAATCTCTCTGGTCACTCAATTACAGACCTAAGAGTGGCTATCCTTCAACAAAAAAGCTTCAAAAACAGACTCCAAGGAGAGACTGCTGATTTGGAAATAATATGCAAATTGGATACAATTAACTTAGGCTTGAACAGAGACTGGGAGTGGATGGATCATTACACAAAGTAAAACTATTTCCCCATGTTTATTCCCCCCCTCCGCTCCCCACTGTTCCTCAGATATTCTTGTCAACGCTGGAAATGGCCCATCTTGATTATCACTACAAAATGACCCGTCCCCTCCCCCACCCCGCTCTCCTGCTGGTAGAGATCACTCTGGTTACAGTGTGTATTTTAACACCCATTGTTTCATGTTCTCTATGTATATAAATCTCCCCACTGTATTTTCCACTGAATGCATCCAATGAAGTGAGCTGTAGCGCACGAAAGCTTATGCTCAAATAAATTTGTTAGTCTCTAAGGTGCCACAAGTACTTTTCTTTTTGTGAATACATACTAACAGCTGCTACTCTGAAACTTAACTCATTGAAGATTGGATGTGCTCAGTGTTGGCAGACACTTATACAGAAGGGCTAGGTTTTTAATCAATAAATGTCAGTAAACAGATTTCACTGTATACACACAAACCAATAAAATATTTTCATTGATAATAATCAAAATGTACAGAGCAGCAAAGAAAAGTGATGCTTGAGAATTTAGCAGAGTTTGAATTAAGGATCATTAGTTTGTGTTTTAGTGGTTATAAAGATTTAACTTTTTGAATCTCAACCTCTATGCCATTAAATTGTCATAATTTCTCCGAACTATGAAAATTTAAATTGATAAAAATTGAAAAAACCCTTAAAAGTAAGCATTGATATGCACTGAAATTATAAAAAAGTAAAAATCAAATTCTAGCAAGCCTGCTTATATAAATAGCAAAATATCAATAACTTTTTAAGTTAACTGATGAATATTTGAGATTTGTTTTAGTAGCGTTAGCTACATCTTTTTTTAAAAAAAGAATTGATTACTCAAAAACAAGATATATGGATTACTCAAAAACAAGAGGTTGCAAACCTGTAAACAATTTCCCATCATCACCATCAATTAGCCCCACATTTATTTTTGGAACAATAATGACATATACAGAGTTGTGACCAATGCATGAATATTTTGGAGAAAGTTACCTACCAAGCCTCAGGGCATGGTCTAGAAACTGGCTGAGTAAGAGGGAACACTCATTAAAACAAAAACTTCTAACTTGGGAACAGTATCTTATGTGCACACATACACACAAAGGTATGTCTTAAGAGTCAGTACTACGAAGCATATTGTCTAATTCATTTCCTTGCTTTTCTAGTCTTACTGTCTCCATCAATTTTCCACTCTTCCTGATATGTTTTCTTATATTCTTTCCCATGTGTATCCCTTTCTTGGTCTTCTAACGGTTAGTACTCTTTCACAAGAGAGAACAGATTTCTCTATCATTTCTGAATACTCAAGCTATCTCACAGTCCCGTACATGGCAACAATACTTTTCTTTGTAGCTGTTTTATGTCACTTTCCTGTATATTGAGGCCTTACCCTCTACAACACACACAGAAAAACAAATAGCCCATAACTACCACCAAAGAATGGAAATGTCACAGGACACATGTGATGCAGAAGTGAAAATAGTCCCCTTTTCAGTGCCCTGCTCAGGTGCCAGCTGCTCTGGGGCACCTAATTTGAATTCGGAGCCATTAAATAGATGCATTTATTCATCATGCTCTTCCAGTTCACAAAGACATTGCTATTTTGAACTTTCAGATGTGCATACATATTTTAGTATGCTCAGCAAGTAAGTTACAGTAAAGCCATTTATAAGGAGGATAAACACATTGCTGTTTGCATTAGTATAGTTCTTTTCATTATGGATATTAAAAACCTTTACAAATATTAATTAAAACTTACAGCACCTCCTTGAGGTATCACCACTGCCAGCCACTGTTCCTCAGGGTTTTGCTGTATGGTGAAGGAATCACTTACTCAGGGCGTACTCTCCAAGGGGCAAGAAAATTCCCCAGTTTTGCTTTATCAGCACAAGGCTGAAAGCCCTAGTAGACTCGGGGGGCCAACTGAGCTGTTTAGGTCACTTCTTATAATGTCTGGAAGCAAAGAAAGGGACTCCTTTCCTCTACCAAGAACTGGTAGGTGGTTGAAATCCGTTTTTCTTTCTTTCAGAAGATAAAGGGTAGGATGAAAAATAAGGGGATTCACAGCTATCTGGGAAGCAAAGATCATGGGTCACTGAACACATTCCTCTCCTCCTTTAGTATCATGTGGGAGGAGCAAACAAAGTATATCATTGCTCTATATGCAGATCTCCTACCTAGACAAGTAGCCAGCTAGTAACTAAATGATTCATACCATTCAGTAAGATTTTTCCTTTTTTCTTTGTATAATATACTTGGTTGACTTTTGCAATTTTAGGTTCTCCTCTCCCCCCACCTTTAAAAGATATCATGGAGAAAATTCAATAAATAATTTGAAATTTTATGTATCAAGCCTCAACTCATGGACTGCTATTTTCCCACAGGTTCTTGTTCTTTCCCTGATAATGTACCTACACTATCTTACACCCTGTAATTGTATCTAACACTGAACTTTAGTGAATCCACCCACCGTTGGTCTAGTGCTGGGATCGTTCTATTGAGAGATTTCCCTAAAATCCCTCAGCACACACAATACCTGTGAAAAAGGTATTATAATTTTCAAATGGAGAAAGTGAAGGTCAGAGAGGTGAAGTGTCAGAGTTAGGAATAGAATCCAGGTTGCACTGACTCAGTCCACTACTCCAGACACTGGAGCTCGCAATAAGGTAAATGGGTAAAACAAATAACTAGGAACCAGACATCCTAAACTACTGAAAGAGCTTAGGAAAGCCTACTGACTACCTGGTGAAGTTCTCAATTAAAAAACAGAGAAAGTAGTAAAAATGTGTGCACACACACACACACCCACACACACCCCCACCATATGTGAGCTAAATTTGTGTCGGAGCTTTCGTACAGTTTCTGTACAAATGTTCAAAATCAAAGAAGTTGTCCAAGACAGGAAAAAGATGTTTCCATCTACAGAGAAAGATGTCTAGCATCAACATCATATCCAAAACGTGTAATGAAGTTGCTCTAATCTTAGTAAACATCTTATGGCTGATTTGTTTAAGTTTGTGCCTGCAGAACAAAGTTACTTAGAACTGCAATGGAATTCGAACCTCTTTTCTGGAAGATATTTAATTGCTCAGCATACCTTATGCTAAGAGGAAAAACTCTCTACATTGCACTGCATGTAGGTCTATGGGCCAGTAAAATAAACTGTTCCGCTCCAGAAGTCTCTATATTTCATTAAATTCAACCAAGACACAAATTCAATAATTTTATGTTTTCTGACTAACTTCAAACAAATAAATTTTCTTGACACTAAGACGGTCTTCTTTGTTACACAAAAGCTATGCTTTTTAATCAGGTACCTGGACATCTATCTTGGTGGTTACAGAAATTCTTACATAGTAAGTTCAGTTTTACTCCTAAATTTCACCCCATTTTAGAAACAAATGAATAAGACAAGATAAAATGAAAGATCTTACTTAGAATAGTTAGTGAAATTCAGTTGATTCTGAGGATGTACTGGCTTAGCAGGCTCAGGGTGATGGCTAGCAGGAACCTGTGTAGAGGGCTTATTTTCAAAACTTCTGCGATCAAAGTATGAAAGCTGCTTTCGATAGTACTCTTCATCTTCCTCGGGATCATAGTGATTTGAACGTACTATGTCTTCAGATGGCTTCATTTGAGGTCTCTGTGGTTCTGGGGCCCTAAACGGCAATGATGATGATGATAATAAATTAATAATGCTTTGCTTTCTTGTTTGTTTGGATTTTTTTTAAGCAGTTGTTTGTATTCCAATTAGAGTTCCGCATCCCAAATGCTTCTTTTAGCTAACCACAATGCAATTTAAAAGTAACTCTCCTACAACTATGTAGAAATATATTACAACTGCTTCTCAAATAAAACACTCATTTGCATAAACAGAATTGCATTTAGTTGGCAAGATATGGAGGCTTACATGTGACTAAACAGTGGACTGAGAGCACAACCTTTCAGCCTTTAACATATACTGTATTGAGATTAGTTAGCTATGGAGGTTGTATCACAGTAAAAATCCCTTACCACCTTTCCTCCGACTTTACCCATTTCTAAATTATCTAGACTAAATATTACAAAGGTCTCCAACTTGCTGCTTTTCTTATGCCATAATTATTTCTTAAAAGGATCTGAGGAAAGTGACAGTGAAGTTCACTCAATCTTGCATCAGAAAATCCTTTAAGACAAGTGTCTTGGCAGCCTCTATTACAGATATACATGACGCACTGATATAACATTTCTATGGTAAATTTAAATACACAAGCAGAAATCTCACCATTGAAATATCGACTCTTTTACTATTAGATTACATATTTGTGTGTTAATGAGAAATGGTACATGTACCTGTAAATTGTTTTGTCATGTTCATACTGATTTTGAGAGGTTGGTTTAGAACCACTCACTGTGGCAATAGTAGGTTTAGGTGCTAGTTCTGGAGGCTGTAAAAAAAATCAAACACATGTAGATTTACTTCATGATATTCCTATATTTATAAAGTCTCCATGGTATTCTTTTAAAAGAAAACCACATGATTCAAAGTATCAAAACATGAAGAAAGGGTGCATTTAGGGTAGCAAATTCCCCTAAATAAAACCTTCTACTTCCTGTTTTTCAACTACAGTATACTGAAGTTAGGTAGCTAAGAAGGTAGTACAACAAAGAAAGAACTCCCTCTCTTTATATATAGAAAGACTTTACTGATACTGGTACAACCTCCTTTGCTACCTAATTTCAGTATACCATCAGTTTAACAACAGGAAGTGGAAGCTTATTTATACGGATAAATTATTTACCTTGACAGCTGGTGTATCATTAGGATCCTTGATTTTTTCCACTGATGCTGATCTTTTGTTTTCAAACATCTTAACTCTAGTTAGCACTGATTGTGGTTTCATGGCTGGATCTTCTTCCTCTGTTAGAGTTGGTGGTGTAGGCAGTGGTTTACTGTTGGAAGGCAGTACTTCCGGTTTGGTTTGTGATGAAGCGGGGGGAGGAGTAAGAGGCACACCTGCAGTGCTATGAGAAGGCTCATACTGTCCTGCTTTAGCATTAAATCCTTGTGGAGAGCCTTGTTCATAGCCCCTCACATGTGGATCAAAGTACTGCTTAGGTTCAGGAGACTTAGATATTGCTGAAGGGTACGTCTCAGCTTCTGGTTTATATCTACTATGAATATCATATGTAGCAGCAGGCTGTTCTTCATATCTCAGTTGTGGTAGACCGAAGTTTTTAGGTGCATGTTCATAGCGAGGCCTGCTGTCATAAACCATTGGAGGTGGTTCTTCAAAGCGAGGTTGTGCTGGGTAGTAGCTGCGTTCTGTACTCTCTTCTGCATTTTGTCTCGGGTTAAAGTCCCTAGGAGGTTGGTTATCATAAGGTGGTCTCGGCTGGTAGGGCTGTTTTTCATCATAATATGCCCAGTGGTCCTCATAGGGAGGTATATGGTCATCATAATGTAGACGAGGGTCATAACCATGGGAAAACTGATCTACATAGTTTGTAGAATCATACCTATATGTTGATGGCTCATACTCTCTACTGGGTTGTTTCTCTGCATACTGAACCTGGGATTCATAGATCAGATTTGTCTCTCTCTCCTGTCTCTGTACTGGATGATTAACTGCTGGTTGTTTCAAGACATAGTTCTGTCTTGGTCCCTCCTCGCTAATGTATGGATCCTTTTTGTATACCTGTAGAAAGAGGAGGTCTCATGTGTAACATGAAAAAAGTGATTGTGCCTACATTTATTTAAAGTGCTACACTGCAAGCAGAAGTAGGTAAAACTAGTTTAGGGGTTTATTTAAATTACAGGGAAAAGCAGTCTTTTTTTAAAGAATGAATTGTTTTCAAACATTAAAATTAATTCCCACATTCGTATTCATACCCTGATCTACTCATTTTATAATTATCTGTTTCCATTTAGAATACTGGAAACCATAAGGCATGAGACAAGTTTAGCATCATTTTGAGGACAACACAGGTTTTTGACAAAGGCTCATTAATGAACAGCATAGAATGTTGACAATTTAAATCAAATATGCAAACAAAAATAAAACCAATCAGGCAAAGCAACTTTCATTTAAAATTTGTTTTCTAGAAAAAATAGATGTACAATTGGAAGCCATGCAAACAAAAAATAGGATGATTCTTAGCAATTTAGATGCGCTGTTGTATAGTTCATGAACTCTCAGAAAAATCAAAAGGAATCTTTCAATAAGGAGCAAAAAAAACCAGTCATTTGCTAGCTTGATGTATAGCAGCAAATTAGTGCAATGATGCAGCACAGGTACCTTTGCTGGATCTATATGCGGTGATAAGGAGGATGGCTCTTGATCTCTTAGCATTATGTGAACTCCCTCAGTGCTTGGTGTTCTTAAGGGGCCAGCTTGTAGTTGAAAAGAGTTGTAAGGAGCTGAGGTGGGCTCCTCCATTCTGACATTAGTTAAGTTTACATTAGGATTAACAGCAGAAGGTGATGAGGTTGCAGGGTTTGTTTCAGGCGACGGGGAAAGGTAAGGGCCTGCAGGTGAGGCTTCTGCTTTCTGTGAAGTGTTTAAAATATTTTAAATATAGTGCTCTTGTATAATGCTATGACTTTAGTATTATTTTTAATATAGACTGGAATGTTTCGATCAAACACATCTACTACATGTATAGTTATTTAAAGAGCACTGATAGAAAGTATCAGGCACTAGCAGTTTTAGAAATTCATTATATCAATTTTTACAAAATGAAGCACATATCTAAAATATAAAAAATAGACTGGAACGTCAGATATTTTCACATCAAAATAAATCACAGCCTCTTTATATGAAAAGCCTCCCCCCCAAATTCTCTAATCCAATCTGGCATTATTATTGGCAGCTTCTGGTGCGCACTCACAATATTGTTAAGAACTGTACACAAAAGTCCCTGCTCCAAAGAGCTTACACTCTAAGGAAAATACCTCCTATCAAAGTGTAAACTTGTTGCTTACCGGTTGAGAGGCAGCTGTTTTAAATCCTGGCGAGTCTATTCTATGATTTGGCTGGGTCTGAGCTTGCGGTGCATAAGGAGGATATGTTTGACTTTCATGATGCATTCCAGAGGAATCCTCTCTTACAGGTTCAGAGGACCGTGTAATAGCAGATTCAGGAGGAGTCCCAACTTCATCATTAAGAGTTTCATCAAGTTCTTGATCAGTGTAGGCACCTCCTTCTGTATCTGTGTCATCATAGTCTGAAGTGTGTCTACTATCTGTGCTGTACATGGAATATTCACTACCTGGAGCTGACAGGTAGGAAAGGCGATCATCATGTAAGTCAAGGTCATCACTTGTAGCACCATCTGCCTGTGTCAAACAAAATTAAATTAAGATCTTTAATCATTTTCAAAGGATGCCCTTCACCTTTCATGGGAAACTAGGAAGACTATTTTCTTGCGGAGAACTAAAAATACATGTAAATTCAACATACTGTATGTATCTGCTTCCAATTTGTGATGGGAAGTTAAAAAACCTAGTTCTTTAAAGTGATTAAGGATCTGACTTTCAGATGTGCTGAACAATTCAATAGGAGCTGTAGGTGCTCAACAACTCTGAACTCCTCTGTAAAATCAAGCCATTATTGTTGGAGGATATCATATAAAATGCTCAGAGAGTACGAGTCTGCAGTTTTCCTATCTCCATTGTGCCTCTATTTCAATATCTGCTGGCTGTCCAGCTGCTACACACAGTCACTTCCCAGTCCCATGGGATCAACCAGAATGGGGCAGGGCAAGGGGCAGCATATAGGGGGATCAGAGCTGCTCTTCCTCCCTCTGCCCCCTCCAGCAATGGTGCTGTGGGATAAGTGGCATTAGCCATTGCATGCAGCTGGAATTGCTGTGCTCCCATTGCCCCCACCTACATCTTATATGCCTGGTTAGAACCATTCTCTGAGGGTGCGTCTTCACTGCAATTAGACACATGTGGCTGGCATGTGCCAGCTCACTCGTGTTCATGGGGCTCAGACTAAGGGCTGTTTAACTGTTCAGGCTACAGTGAGTTCTGGGACCCTCTCACCACACAGGGTCCCAGAGCCTGAACTTCTACCCAAGGAATGTCTACACCACAATTAGCCCCTTAGCCAAATCCCCATGAGTATGAGTCAGCTGGCACAGGCCAGCCACAGGTGTCTAATTGCAGTGAAGACATACCCTTAGAGTATCACCACCACATCCAGACTACTAGTTTGAATTTTAGGCACATCAGAGATTAAGAGTAATTCCCACTTGACAGCTGTTCAGTGGCCTACCCAAAACGAGTCAATCATTTCTACTCAGTTCTTCAGTGCCTATCTGATGTTGGCACTCTTCTTGATAGAAAAATGACTGATGATAACAGAACTATCTTCTCCTACTAAGCAACAGGGTTGGGGTATTTTAGTGAGGGCAGTGAACCTTACAATGCAATTGCCTGTGCTGTATGTTAAGGCCACAAGGAACCATCAAGCTCTAATCTGACCTCCTTTATAAACATAGGCCGTAGAATTTCTCCGACTAAGTCTTGCATTCAGCCCATAATTTCTGGTTGAGCTAGTGTGCATCTTTTACAAAGCCACTAATCCTGACAGACTTCAAATGATAGATAATCCACCACACCTTTTTGTAAGTGATTTCCATGGGCAAATAACTTCGGTCATGAGGACAAAAAACTTAGTTAAGTCTCTATTTTTATCTTGGTAGAAATCAGTCTAGAGTAGTACACAGTTGTCAACTGAGTCAGTTGATTCCTTTAGACCTGGAAGTGATAGGCAGAACTTGGAAAAAAAAAATTTCATTCAGGAGAAAACCCAGTTGTCTTGAAAGCACAACTGAGAGGAACGGAAGAGAAAGATGTACAAATACAGTGGTGACTACTAAGAGTAGCAATATCACCAGGATTGTTTTTAAGCCTCAAAGATCCACCCCTCCCCACAGTTACTTTCCAACAATCTTGAGATGATCATGAAAAAGGGAAAGAAAGACTGCTCACTACTCTATTGTATAAGAGCAGTCATGGTTTTATAATTTCTACTCAAACAAAGGGAAAGTGACATTTCCTACCTTTCCTTCTGAAACCCACACCAACTGGTTCTGTTGCTGTTGAATTGCTTCCTTTAGTGCTCCATACCAGCCATCATTCATTGAATTCAAGTTGATGGTAGCTAAAAATAAAATGGGATTAATATGACTTCTTATATAACATTTATTTTTCATTTGGAGAAAGTTCTGGACCACTACCACCAAATGCAATGTGAATTGTGAGTTTAAATAACTCTTGGGGCACTTCGAATACACACATTTATTTATGTCTCCCTTTTACATAAAGTAGTTTCAGGCATTTTATCACAGTTAACAATGAGAGCTGAGTTCAAGCACAATTTTACTCTAAAAGAAACTATTAATGTAGCATCGTTTTCCTTAAAATACTTTCCTCTTGTGTTCAGAGTCCTATCTGCTTCCTTTACATTTCACAGCAAGTTTCTGCTGATTTTTACTCCTGTTGGCCTTGCCAAGCTAACATAGCTAAGAGAAAGTGAGGTGGCTTAGATTCTTACTTGTGCTTCAGCAGGACAGATCTTTACTAAATTCCACCTATCTGAGACTATACAAATACAGCAGATGTAATCTGGTCTGCAAAACTCAAATTAGTGGTGATGACATACAAGGAAGAAAAAAATCTAGCTTGATTGAGATTGATTTTGCTTACATGGCTGGCAATTAACTTTTTTTTAATTAGCGAAACTGATCATATTTGATTCAGGAATCAAATATAGAAAACTGCAACATTTTTACATGTTTCAGAATAGCAGCTGTGTTAGTCTGTATTCGCACAAAGAAAAGGAGTACTTGTGGCACCTTAGAGACTAACAAATTTGAGCATAAGCTTTTGTGAGCTGTAGCTCACGAAATCTTATGCTCAAATAAATTTGTTAGTCTCTAAGGTGCCACAAGCATTTTTACAGTCGCTTTAAAGCAGAACCATGTGTTAAGCCACCACAGCTCTCCCAACTGTTAATACCACTCTTGCTACTATGGGGCAACAGATAAGTCTGAAAGTGAATTATGACTAGAGAGCAAGAAGGAAGGCCAGTCATGGATACAGTGGGAATTAGGCACTGAGAGCAGGATAGAATACCCAAGAAAGGGGAAAAGAGTTTGGGAAAGGGCCAAAATGTATCATGGGTCACGAAGGGATCTTTGTCTGCTACCTCCCCTTCACGAAGAGCAGCAGGAAGGAAGCAGAAATACAAAAGAAGAAAAGAACCACTAGTTCTGACAGAGCTTTGAAACTTGAGAAAACCACTAACCAACTTATTAAAATTTGAGGGGCTTTGATGTAATGGTATTGGTATTCATTTACCTAGCAATGCAAATCTAAAAATCATATTTACGCTATACAAGAGATGCTGTTCAAACCTCTGTTGGATATATTACCCCTGCCCCAATTTAAGTTGGGCTTGGTTCATAAACATTTCCTGCTCTTTACTTACTTGTGAAGAGATGATGATTATTTTTCCGTAGCTTGTGAGCTCTTTCATACAATTTTCTGGCACTTTTCCGTGATTCTGGACACAGTCTCATTCTCATGGTTTTTACACCCTGCTTGGAATCAGGGTTCAGGAACACAACAATGGGATACCATTGTGCATAATTGAGACGATCCACAGCATTTGGAGTGACATCTAATAAAGCATGTTTGTCCTGCAGAGAATAGTACATATGCAAGAAAGTAAAGCTTTCAAGCTTTCTAAAGATAATGCATTTTTAATGTCTTCTACAGATTTGTATTCTATTTGCCCTACAGAATTTACCATGGCATTTACATACTGATAAATAACTCATTAACTTTTTCCATTCTGAAAATGGGAAAATATATGGGAATTCCCAATACAGCTAGGCTGCCCATGCAATCAGTCCCATCAATATCAGTGCTACTTAAAATTGGTATGCCTAAACGTGAATTGTTATTTCATATCGTATATTTAACCCAGATAAATCAGCCAGTTTTCCCAGGTAAAGGGTGAGCCATAAAACGGCACTGTACCAGAAACAAATTCTGTGGTTACTAGGAATAAAGGCCAGGTCCAGATTCCTAGGCAGAGCTAGTTTTCATGTCTCTTCAACTCCCTTTCCAAGAAATTCCTGCCCTGCACATGGGACCAGCTTTCCCCTGCCACAGAGCCAATCTCAGGAACATGCAATTAGTGCAATAGCATATAGTGTTTCCAGCTTGTGATGTCCCTTCAGTGGCTAACATTTTTTCACCAGAGGGGGCAATAAAACAATTTTGTTTTTAAAATAAGATGAAAGAAGAGGGAGGGGATGGAAGTCACATTGGGTGAGCTAGTATGAGACATCTCAGGAACCTAAATGAGGGAATCTGACACCAGTTTCTTAAACTAAGTAATCTCTCCCTTGCTTAAAAAAATGCATATGGACCACCACAGCCCAGCTGCAAGTCCCGCAGTCCCACCCTTCTTCATGTGAAGAAAGTAGAAGAGAATAGGCAGCTTAGAACAGCAGTAATGGAACAGTAGAGACTTCCTGAAACAGAGCCTAGAAGCACGTCCAGAGAAGAATCAAAGAACATCTTGGTTGGAAGGGACCTCAGGAGTTTAATGGCAGGGAGGGGAAATAAGTTTTTCAAGTGATAATCTGCATTATATTCCACGGTGGTTATCACAAATCTAGTCCACATGCATAGGAGAACTTTTTTAGTTAGCAGTATCTGGAGGCGTGGCACCATGTGTGTGAACTAAGTATAAAGGGCAGAGTGGATCAATACTGCCCGTGATTCCATGTGGTGAAGCACAAGTCCCTGAGCTTAAAGCACTGCCCCTCCTGCGAGACCATCATACATCTCAACAGCCACGCAAGAGGCACTTCTGGACTGGTGAGAGATCTGCAGGTCCTTTTTGAAACAGACCCAGCATTTAAGGGACTAGTGCTTGAGGGCCTTCTTGCTGGGAGCAGTCCATACACCCAGACTCTGTTCCTGGGTCCCTGACTGCCAAACCTTTGGGGAACCAGAGATCCTCAAGGTTTGCACCAGATACACCATCAAAACTAACTGAGATGCTCTCCTCACCTCAAAGTGGCCTTGGTACCGAGGGAGAGTCAGGTCCAGCCAGATACTGAGCAGAAGAGGTGCAGAATGTCTACCCTAAGCTCTGACTCTAAGCCTCAGAAAAAGACATGGCTGTCAGACAGCAAAGGTACATCATAGCTGACTAAAAACTCCAAGCACTGCGGAAAGCACCAGTCAGGATGACCCAGATGTGCCATAGGTCTCACTTAGCGTGAGCCATGCTGGGACTGGGGAGCATAGCGTTAAATGGGGCGTGACCCAAGACTCCAACCCATACTGGTACAGTGACCATTGATACTAGCCCCCATGGCCTCCCATACTGTACAATGTTAACCTATAGGGTATGTTGGCCCCATAAGCACTCCCAGTTTGCCAAGGACCCAGCTTCCCTAGAGCAGTGTTTCTCAACCAGGGATACAGGTACCCCTGGCGGTATGCAGAGGTCTTCCAGAGTTGCACATTAATGAAATAGTCAAGCTGTCATAGTTCTTCCCGAAGCCTCACACAGGGAAGGCCAAGCAGAGGTTGCATACATTGGATACAAGAAAGGCCTTGCTGTTCTACTTGGACTAGGCCCTTCAGAAAATACCTTCATCTCTTGGTCGTTTATGGGAGCAGGGTTAGGGGACAAGCAGTGTTCACACAGAGAATATTCCAGTTGGATAGCCCAGTGTACCAATTCATGTTTTGAGTACCAGGGCACAGGCTACATCAGTGGCCTCTTTGGCAGGCATACCCCTCAGAGACATCTGTAGGCTGGCAACTTGATCTTCTGTGAACACATTCATGAAACATTATGCACAAGTGCAAGCAACCAGGCATGATGCTCTGTTTGGCAGGACTGTGCTGCAGTCCCTGTGGGAGTGAACTCCTTCTTCCTGCCTCTGGGAAGGTCTACTGTTTGGGAATTACCAGCAGTAGAATATGATATGGACAATCACTAAGAAGAAAAGGAGATTACTTACCTGTGCAGTAACGGATGTTCGAGATACATAGTTCATATATACATATCCCATGTATATGGACTACACATCTCAAAGAAAAAAAGAGGTTATTCACCCTATGTAATAACTGTAGCCCCCCATTCCGACAAGGGCACTTCACTTCATGTGAACATGCACCCCACATGACTTTGATCAGAGATTTTCCTTAGCAACGTCAGTTTGGCCCAAGCATGCACTGCTAATATTCTCAAGTCCTGCATGGAGACAAACCGTCCTCAGTTCCTTCTCCACTGCTAAGTGTCAGAAGGAATTCTGAAGCAGAGGGGAATGAGGGCGGGGGTAGTGGAGCACTCATAGGCAACACACATCTCAAAGAACCATAGTTGCTGCACAAGGCGAGTAACCTCTTTTTCTCTGAGTAGTGTCCCTATAGATGCTCCACTTCTGACGACTCCAAAGCAGTATCCTCATAAGGAGGAGGGAGCCTTGGAATTGAGTCTATAACTGAGGAAAGAACTGCACTGCCAACAGCCACATCAGATCTGGAGGCATTAACTAGAGCCTAGTGCTTGGAAAAGGTATGTACCGAGGACCATACAAATCTCAGATACTGGGAAATTTTTAAGTAAAGCCATAGATGTAGCCTGTGACCTTGTAGAATGAGATGACAATTCAGAAGGAGGTGGAATGCTGGCAGCACTGCAACATGCAGTAATACATCCTGAAATCTATTTTGGTAATAGTTGGATAGAAAGAAACAGGGGATGGATCCTTTGGTTACCTAATGTCTTGAAGTACAGAGCAGAGTTGCGGTACTGAGTAATATGCTTGTACCTGCAGGACAGTACCAAGAGTTTCAAGTGCTTTCCAGAAGCACCGAGACAGGTACTGGGAGAAGGGTTAAGTCCAACAATACTGATCTTCTGTTTGCGCTCTGGACATCTCCACCAGATGGTACTGGGGCTTTCTTAGAGGTATGGGATTTTCCCGCCTCACTAGTGTCAGAGGAGCCCTTCTCCTTTGTGGTACTGAGCCAAAAGGTTGAAGTCCCAGATGGTTGACCAGCTCAGATGGTTTTCAGGTAGATTCCTTAACAGGGGAGCTAGAGCTCCTCTTCTTGAGATCTTTAGAGGAGGTCTCTGAGGCCTTCTCTTTTCCAGAAGAGTGTTGCACCAAGGCTGATGAGGTGCTAGATACCCCCCACTGAAGTGCTAGAGGGTTCTCCTGGCCAGGCACCAAAGCAAGACAAAAGGAGCACTCCATCATTAACAATTGCAGCTTGATTTCCCAGTTCTTTCAAGCCCTGGATCTGAGGGTTAAACAGATGTTACATTTCTATAGGACGAGATTCTCCTAGGCAGCCAATGCACTTTAAGAGTGTGTCACCCACCATGACGGCCTCTACACGTGCAGCAACATTTAAACCCCAGTGAACTGGGCATACTCATCACAGGGAGGACCTCCCAGGAGGAAGTAAAACAAACAATATTCTAAATAACTAGTTTAACTAACTACAAACTAACTAACTTACTAACTAAAATGAACTAAGTTAGACCAAAGTCAGCAAGTAGCCAAGGCACGTACCATGAGGACGTGCTAAGCTGAGTCTGCGGCCAAGGCAGTTGAGAAGGAACTGAGGGCTGTTTGCCTGTGCAGCTTGATATAGTCTTGGTGTAGGGCACGAGAAGGTCAGCAGCGCATGTGTAGGCCAATTGGACACTGCTAATGAAAATCTATCAAAGGAGGCGCACCATGAAGAACATCCCCTACTGCTCAGGTAAGTAAATTACAGCTTTAAAATTTGTTATTGGTACATCTTTCAACTGCCATGCCACTAAGAGATAATAGTCATTGGAGCTGAGACTGGAACTTGGGTGTCCCCCGTGAATACCTTAGCCACTGAGGTACAGAGTCACTCTCACTCTCTCTCGCTCTCTCTGGACAAATAAATATTCAAGTGTTTTATACCAAGTAGAACAGCTTCAACAGGTGAGACTGAAAGACACCCAATGCCAACTACCTAATAATCTAATGGTTAGGTACTCACCTGGGAGAAAAGAGGCCTGGATTCAAGTGTCTGCTCCAGAGCAGAGATTTAAATCTAGGATACCCCCGGCTACTAGGCATAAAGGGGCATTGCAAACAACCTCCTCTGTGATTGGTGCATAAATCCCCCCGTGACTCTAGCCCCCAAAACACTGATGTTTTGATAATGTCAAAAAAAATTGTTTAGACATTTCTGGATTTCTTTTCATTTTGACGAACAATTTGCTGAAATGGACAAATTTGCTAAAACGTTTTGTTTCATCTTCAGTGAAAAAAAAAGTTTTACCTAAAAGATTCTGTCCAGCTCCAGTCAAGAGCTCGATTTGGTAGAGGATATGGCATTTTTCTTTACATTAACTTTTAAAAGCTTCTATACAGAGAAAATTATTTCATTCAACCTTACTATCACGGTTTAATTTATATAAAAAGAGTACATAAGTTACTACAGGGCCTGGAGATAAATTATGTACATAATTTTTTGCTTTTTGTGAAATTTGATTTATACTTTGTTGTTTATGCTATTGTATGTAAAAACCACAGAATTTATCGTTATGGTTATTAGGTTTATTCACATGATTAGTCTTTCATGTAATTCAACACTCCTGTTCTCTCTCGTTTGTTTTCAGAATCAGCTACAAATTTAACAACACAAAGCATATTTTTACCACTTACTCTGTCAATTATCTGTTTTATTGTATGAAGACGAATAATGCCAGAACTACGTTGGTCAGTACCAGCATCTCTTGGTTCACTTTCTGTTCAAGAGAACACAGTTAAAGTCATAATTTCTTAGCCACCTATTGGTCAATTACACAACCCTTTCTATGCTCCCCCATTAATATAAAATGGACCATCTCCTTCTCTAGCTCAAAATACTGGTTCAGACCTTATATAAGTTATAGTGCTGAAGATACATTTTTTTACTTAAAAATAATTCAGGAATTAAACTGTTAGTTCCCCAGTTTAGTTACAAAATTTGTTAGGTATTTACTAGGAGCTTCTGAATGTTTTTTGCAAGGTACTGAATTAAAAAAGGGACTGGGGGAGGGAGTCCTGAGGAAGCTCAGCATGTTACAGGATTGGGTCTATGATAGCATTAATAATAATAAATTGAGCTTGCATTCATTCAATGCACGTAATGTTCCTGAAGAGTCCTATAGCAAATTTGTATTACTTTACCTTTAAAATATCTGTATCAATCACTAGTTAACTGCGACTGAATGTAAGCCTTTTAGAGTGTTTCTGTAAACTGCTGACAATATAAAAGTGAGACTTTAAAACATTAATGGCTGCAGGAAATAGCAGCAAAGGCTAGCAAAAGAGATGATTATATAATTATAATTTTATATTAGTCTGATAAGCAAAGAGAGAAACTTACTTGCAACTTGATAAATATCTGGTTCTTCTCTTGCCAGTTTCTCTCGTGCAACATCAGCAATTGGTCCAAAGATGGTTACAGGCCTGAGAAAGCCAGCTGAAATAAGAAAAATCAAAGTAAATTGATTTAAATGTATTTTAGGATGCAGTTTTTTCCATCATGAAGATTAAAATTGAAGATTAAAGTTGAACTGAATCAGCAAATATTTTACTCTTTAAAAGGAAGCTACCTTCTCGAAGAACAACTCTTTCATATGCAGGAAACTTGGTCTGAACAGGTTGGGCAGAAAGATCTTCTCTGCTTTTTCGGAGATTTCTCTTTGAGCTGCGTAGACCTCGGAACCTCCAGAAATCTGCACGATCTCCGCCTGCTGTCTTTGGAAGTGTGTACTGTACACTAGCTAGTTGTTCAGCTCTAAGTGGGGAAGAGATTCCAAGGGTTACAAAAAAAAATTTGACAGAAAACCCCAACTCCATCAACAAACAAATCAGCTTTTGAAATAAGAAAAGGAGCATTAATGCATCCGATGAAGTGAGCTGTAGCTCACGAAAGCTTATGCTCTAATAAATTTGTTAGTCTCTAAGGTGCCACCGGTACTCCTTTTCTTATTGCGAATACAGACTAACACGGCTGCTACTCTGAAACCAGCTTTTGAAATGACATTGATTAACAAAGTTTAAACCTGAACACATTATAATGACAACAAGCTAAAGGACCACTGATCACCAAATGAGGGGCTCCCTAGGTTTCTCAGTACATCTTAAAGTAATTGCCTTTTGAATCCCCTTCTCCTGCCACGAGTGATCAATTAACACAGCTGATGCAACTACAGCAATTACTTAAGAAGTATGTACTTTTCAGAAAGTATTTATGGATTTGTAATTTTTTGGCGAGATATATGGTGCGTCTACTTTTGCTCTTCATTAATTTTAGGCCCTACCTAGACTAGGAAAAAAGATGACAGACTCCCCACTAGGCTTTAATTTCACCAGATTAGCACACGCTGAAATACAATTGCTTTGTCTTGACTAGAGTTTTAGAAGGTGTTAATTAAATTCAGTTAGCTAATTCAATCTGACATCACACCTCTAAGGCCTTGTCTGCACTAAGACTTACTCCCCCATCCTTGTGTTTCTCTTGCCTGGAAACAGGGAGAGACAATTACATGCGACTAGCCAATGGATTGTCCAAGGGCCACAGTTTGTGAACCTCTGTTCTAAACCAAACCCAAATGTAAGTTTGGGTACTCAAACTGGTTAAGTCTAACTGCAAATTATTTGGGGTGCTACAACTGTTTTTTCTTCAAAAATGTTAAGAAAGGTATAAAATGTCTGAACGACCAGGAGATTTTACTAAAACAGCATTAAATATATAAGAACTTGCACAAACTTGGGCCACAGATTTCACAATCATTGTACTAAACAGTTTCAAGATGCTACCTGTTTTTGTTGGGTATGATGCCTCTTTCCACCTCTTTGTGATTCTTGCCAATTCGAATAGCCAGCCAGGACCCAAGCTTGCCGTTGTACAAAGTATCCACCACCCGGAACACTTCACCTTTGTTGAAACTTAGCCCATAGGGAGATTCCTTTTCATATTCAAAATGAGTTCTGATATAGAAAGAATCTCCTACATCAGACTCAACAATGCGACGATAAACTGCAATAGAAGTTAGTTGAAGGACATTAAAGGATTCCTAATGCTCACAGCAGTTATATAAAAAGATTCTGAGCAGAAATCTTGCCTATCCTTAGTTCTCCATTTTAATTGTGAGGTATTTTGGAAATCCATAAGACTAAATCCCCACATATCAGCATGTGGAATGTATGTGGAATTCACATACAATCCATATCACATTACTGTGATGCATTCAGAAACGGTTGGTATCCTCCTTGAATTCACAGTACTTATACTATTTGTCTTTTTTCCTACGAGTTCAAAACTGGATTTAGTGAATTTTGCATATCAAGCCATATGGACAGCACTAGAATCAGAGATCACCTATTACAGAACGGATGAACTTTTGAGTTTCCTCATTGTCCAGCCACTGTTTTTCAGCCATTATTTAGACGTAGTCTACGCACATTTGTACTGATATAAAACTCTTTCAGTTAGGGTTGTGTGGTTTAAATACAAAACAAAAACAAAACAAAAAAAACAAACAGTTATAGCAGTACAACCCCATTCACTTGGAAAAGGATTGAGACCACAGACTTGTTTCAAAACTAGATACTGAACTATTCTCAGATAATGAATCTATCACAACTGTACAATCTCTACTGCATTTGAAATAGTGACCTAAAAATGAAAGGCTTCACATTACCAACCTTCTTGAGTTGCCACTCCCCAGGGCAAACAGTTATCAAAGGTTAGCTATACTGTCTCTATCTGGTCTCAAAAAGCCAGCCAAGCACCTTGTCCTTATATTTGAGGAAACTACTTACCGTCCTTTTTCTTCTGTGCCAAAATTGTCACCTCTTCTCCTTTAGGGAGATCAAGCAGAAAAAGCACTGCTTCCTCTCTGATGATATTTGTGAAGTCTACATTATTTACCTGGCATCAATACAATAACGGTTTTGAATTACTACACAATGTAGCAAAACATATACATGCATTGTGAAACATACATTTCACATAAATGAAGTTTTTCACAACAAATTAATTTTAGAGTTGTTTATCCAGTTAAATACAACTTAACTGCATGAACTTCAAGAAGCTTTTTGCATATATTTCTCAGAATAAGTTAAAAATATTGCTATTTAACAAAAATATGCAGTACCTGCAGAGTACAAACTGAACAGACTTTATCGAGTACTTCTAGGTCACGGATGATCATGGATGATCTAGAAGTACCAGAGATTTCAAAAGGCCATATGTTTAGATTATTACAGATGGAGGAGCTTCTTAGGATGTGTCTCCATGGGGAGTTAAACCGGATTGATTTAACAGGTGTTTCTTAACATGCAATATGCAAGTCACACTAATGGCAGACATATAGGATGGCTGCCTCCTCTTTCAATTTGCATTGTGTTCACATGACTGTGGCTTGCCGTGTACTAACTGTGTGGCATTCTCAGAAGGTATCCCATGGTCCTTTGCTTTGCTATTTAGCAATCTACAATTCTTCTGGCTGTGCACTGCAGGATGCATAAGGGAAGCCAGGCAGATTCCAATTTTTTTAAAAAAATCTCGTATCTCCATCATCTCCACACCAAACTCCCTTTCTGGGCAGGCTAGTACCATTTTTGAATTGCCCTCAGCCAGCATGGTTCCAACAATGCTCTTCACCTCTATGCTGGCAACTGTAAACACAGAGAGGCTGCTTGTACTGTATTTCAGCTCTAGTAGCCAGTTGACTTTGGTTTTGGACTTTGCCTTCTGCACCAAGAAGCAGATGATGTGGCAGCAGCAGGCGCTTAAGCATCAACAGAAGCAGCAGAATGAAGAAGAAGAGCGTGACATCCAGCAAATGCTACTACAGGGACTGTTGCTGGAGCAACTTCGCACCGTACAGTACTGTCTCTGGACTCAGAAAAATCAGCATCAACTGGTGGAAAAGGTTTATTCTGCAGACCTGGGATGACCAGCAGCGGCAAGTGAATTTCAGAATGGCTAAGACAACCTTTTTGTGTTTAAGTAGTTCCGAAAGTGCAGGAGCAGCATGCCAACTTGCGGTGCTTCATACCTGTCAAAAAGCAGGTCACCATTGCCACATAGAATCTAGCCAACCCCAAATGCGACCAGTCCATAACCAACCAATTCAGAGCAGGGAGATCGACTGTTGGAGCCACTGTCATGCAGATGTGCGACGCCATGGATAAAGTACCGTTTCATTGGATTATAAAGCTTAATAATGCTCAGGAGATTGATGGCTTTGTATGCATGGGTTCCCAAACTGTATTGGGGCAACTGAGGAGACCTCTGTGCTTATTATTTCAACTTGACCCCCAACTCACCTGACAAGGGCTTAGAGTTTATAAATAGAAAGGGGTTTTTCTCCATGGTGCTACAAGGGCTGATTGACATCCGTCGTGTTGGCGAGGCTTGAAGCTATACAGAGCATTAGATGGCTCAAAAGGGCTGAGCTCAGTATCTTGTGCTATCCAGGGGGTACAGAACAAGGCTAGGTCCTGGTTTGGAGCACTGCCTTGCCTGCTGCACTGGCGGCAGCAGCAAGCACTGCATCAAAGCATTCTGGCTCTGTATTGCCCCCAGGAGTTTTCTCTGCATCCCCATCTTTCTCAACAGTGTCTTTTGCTGTGGTAACACTGTCCCTGGCCACAGCAAGATCCATTTCTTTATTACTCTCTGATCTAAAGTACAATCTCCATCTCTCCGTTGATTTCAGGGTTTTATGAGGAGTCTGCAATGAGGTCAGCGGACATTACACACTGGATTAACTCAACTTAATCCGGTTTATACCCCCTATAAAGACAAACATTTAGATTAGTTGTCCGAATTTGTTTCACATGGTTTTCCTTTATGGTTGCCCTTACTCCTTGTTATCTAATCTTTAAGTATATTTGAACATTTGAGTTCTGATCATCAACATTAGGTAGTCTATGATTAGCACATGCAGTTAAAACATGTTTCTTTAAAGTTTAATCAGTTCAATTTCAAAACTAAGTTTTGAAGGTACTTGTAGGTCTATCCTTTTCCCCCACAAAAGTCCATAAACAGCAGATGAGGCCCAAATGTCTTGCTTTTGAAAATAGACTGAAGTACAAAAACCCTTGTAAAATTGAATGAGAACTAAAAATTCCACATTTTAAACTTTGTCATCAATATGAAAGAATACGAAGAAATTACTTTTCTAGAAACAACATGACATAGTGGCATTAAGAGAGTTTTACTAATCCATGTGGGAAAAACCCCACATTTACACAATTTACCATATATTCTGCAAATTATATATAAGGGGTTGGTCTGGGTCTCTAATGGTATACTTTTAATACCATGTGTGATACCAAAGTTTTAATCTATTCACTAACTGAGCTAACTGCAGGGTAAATAAGGCACATTCTTCTTTTGTTCAAAAACGTGTGTTGGAAGCAGTGCTCTGAAATAGGGGAGTGGATGATTGGGCAATAAACTCCTCTGGACATGCTACTCATCTAGTTTTGCAAAATGCCTAGAAATCTATGAATGAAAGATGCTAAGTGCTACATGCTGATTATTATTTTTTTATATGATAAAGATATTTATACACACTTTTTAGTTAACAGTTTAATAGCCAGTTAGTTAAACAATTATTGGTCCAATCAAACTAGGAAATTTGGGAGCCATAATTTACCAGTGATCTAGTAGGAACAGTTGAAGCTGCAAGAATTTTTACCATCGTCTAACCCCATTCAGGGTAGGCAAAGATAAAACAGTATACACTAAAAAGGTAATATGTACCAAAATTCTGTTGCATTACTGAACAGATTCTATGTATGAAAGATTTTGACCTACCCTGAGAATTTGATCTCCTTCTTCTAATCCTTCTTTCGCTGCAGGGCTGTCCTCCAGAACACCAGCTACAAATATGCCTACATCATTGCCACCAGCCAACCGCAAGCCCACGCTGTCTCCTTTTTTGAATTTTACCAGCTTCATGCTTGGCCTGTAGGTTTATAACACATTCCAATTAACAGACATACAACAGTTGAATATGTGGTCATAGATTAGCAGCTGTAGAGTTGCACCTGCAGAGAATTTGTTCATTATTTCAATTTGACATCATTGTATCCATGCTATTTCTTTCAGCAACACACTAACTATAATAGCATAATATTCTTCTCATCAGCTGAGATTTTGAAAATAATGGTAATAGTCACTTGCTTAAGATATTTTGTTGTTTGCTTTAATATATTAATTTATATAAATCGCATTTTAAATAGACTGCTTCATAATTTAAGGGGCTTTTTGTTTGTTTTTAACAGTCAACCTTCCCTTGGAAGTTTACAACTGAATTGTTATTTCTCTCTTTTTTTTTTTTTTTTTTTTTTTTTTTTTGGACATAGCACACAATTATAGGGTTCTCCTGAATGCAGGACTGTTTTTTCTTAAAAGAGAAGAAAAGCAGTGTTTGGGAGAGAACCAAAACAGTTATTAAATAATATCTATAAAGTGATTGGTAAGTTTCAAAATTACTAAGTATGTAATAACTGTTAACAAAGCATCCAAAGCTCACAGATGAGCCTCAACTCCCCCACTCCTAATACTTATAAACAGATTAGAAATGTATGTTAAGACAAAGCCCTACATGTCCGCATGCAGCCATAATACTCATTTACTTAATGAAAGCTTCGTCTGCTCAAGGACTGTGGTATCAGGTTCAAATAAAGAACTTTGAATTACATTACCGAAGTACTCCATCTTCATGAGTTGAATTGGGTAAAGGACCATCCGATGGACTGACTGGTAAATCTACATCTGGCTGTCCAGCTTGAGCATACACTGGCTTTGGCTCTTAAGAAACAAAAACAAAAAGCCCAACTTGCCATGCTATTAATTCTTTAAAGGCTGTGTAACCAGTACAGTTTAACTCATCCTTGAAAAATTGTCATCATGAAAATCTACCAGCTCAGGAACAAAATTCTTCCACACACCACAAGTGTCAGTAATGAAAACAACTCTCTTGTACTGACTGAGTAAGATTACTCCTCTTGGGTGAGTAGACTTAAGGCTGGTTTAATTACTGCTTTTTTTTTTTTTTTTTTAAATTTCCCATTGTACTTTGGTAACGTCTGTTGAAATTTTAAAACATGCAGAATACACCATAGATAAATACATGACTCCTGTGAACTATGCTCACAGGAAGCCTTGCATATTCAGAAAAATGACAAAAACGTTGGGCCCACTTCTGCCATTACTTAAACTGGCTTCACCCATGTAACTAGGGGCAGAGCTGGGCCCTTTGAATCTGCATATTCTGAGTATTTATGCAGTTATACATTTTAACAGCTTAAGAGAAATCATGCTGTAGATATGAAGTAGCGCAAATTCCTACTGAGCATTCATTAGGAGGCAGCAGGCATAACTTGGCATTTTACCATATTTACCTGGCAGAGGTGGAGTTTGTTTTTCGTTTCTTTCAATTATAGCCTCTTCCATGATTTTAGAAACAGGGATATCATCTGCATTCTTTACAGGTGTAGAGACAGCTCCTGGTTTTGATATTCTCTCATCTTCTCTGCTCCGGAGACTATACATCAGAAAAACAAAACATACGGCATTTAGTTTGTACGCCATACTACCTCACAGTATTATTGTGAGCCCACCATTTCTGCATTTCAGGTCAAACTGATTTGCTACCAGATTCATCCCCAAATAATCTGCATAGTGGGAGCTCTCCACATGTAGATCCCTGGAAAAGGGAGGGCAAGGTAGAATAGAGTGCTCTTTTCACTGCCCCATGTCCTTCCTGTGCCTTGTGTGAATAGTCTTCCATGCTAAGTTCAGAAGCAGGAATGGAGATGGGAGCAAGTGATGTGCTGTTCTCTGACACTTTTCCCTGTGGAGTCTAGTGATTTCTGAGCAAAACCCCAGGATTTACCATGACTCTTTGGACCCCTCCTGTGGTTGCTGACTCAGCAGGGATTGAGGAACTCAGCCAATAGCAGCCCTTGGAAAGGAGGTTTCCCTTCCCTCTAGATCCCTCGAGGTTGCGAAAGAGTAGCCTTCAAAATCCACAGCTATTCTAAATTCTTTCCACTTAAGATTGGTGCAATGGAGAAAAAAAGTGAGTGCCTGCCTCCCATACCAGCTCTATACTTCATGTTCCTTCACTGAAAACAGGACTAGCCTCATGAATTTTCTGCTCCAGAATGTATCTACATATGCTTACAGCATGCAACATCTAAAGAGAATGTGACGCAAGTACAACAGCATTCCTTGCTCAAAAGTCTCTGGAGAGTGAACCTGGGACCTCTAGATCTAAAACCATCAGCACTTCCATTGTTTGAGCTAGAGGACCAGGTACTTTAGCAAAGAGGCAGTAACAAACTCAAATCTGTATACATGAACAGAACCTCAGTGGGTTGTACAAGCATGCGGTACACTATAATTATGTGAGAATGGTAGCCGTATAGTCACAGACGAGATTCAAAATATACATAGGCTTAAAAGAAGTATACCACAAACTTACAACTACTTCCTAAAAATCTTTCATGTCAGAACTCCTGGCACTTATGAATTTCAGATACTTTCTACTTACTATGGCAAATCACAATCAGCATTGATGAACAGTTTAATCAATCGCTGCACTAAACAAACCAGAACTCCAAAACATATTCATTATAAAAAAGCATTAGTTTATAAGATGTTCAAACTCTGCTAAAGTAGCAAATACACATGCATATAAAAATAAAATTAACAGAAGATACTGCATAACTTTTTACTTTTATTTCTATCACCTTGTGTGTCAATAACAATGCAGTGAGTGTTCTGAAGGAATTATATATTTGCCAGGCATTAAAGGATACTGAATTTGACATTATTAGGCAACACTTGTTTCCTTGATGACCCCGAACTGCTCAGTTACTTCTTTCTGAAGAGCCACTAGGAAGGACTTTGTGTAGAAAGAGTCCTTGGTTAAGTATACTATACAAGATAGCACAACACGATTAGATGGTTTTCCGTTTGGATCTCTCTCTCTAACATGGACAGATGTATTCTGAAAGATGCCACATTTCTTAAAATACTAGTATTTCCAGAAGCTAGATGGAGCTATTGGACAGTAACTTGTATTTGCATCCTTTTAAAAAAAAATTATATCTACTGATACACATTACACACAGCAACACTTATTTTAGTTATACTAAAATTATTACTTCAAAGCTGTGTATTAATTATAATGATGGGAAACAAGACTTTTTTTTAGTCAGAGTCTCTAATGGAACTAAGCCTATACCAAAAGATAAAACCACTGAATTTATAAACATGGGTGGCATGTGCTTTCTCTGGCAGTACTAAGTAGCTGGCATCAGAAGCAAGGTTTACACATTCTGCTGAACTAAGAACATAAGAATGGCCATACTGGGTCAGACCAAAGGTCCATCCAGCCCAGTATCCTGTCTGCCGACAGTGGCCAATGCCAGGTACCCCAGAGGGAGTGAACCTAACCGGTAATGATCAAGTGATCTCTCTCCTGCCATCCAGCTCCACTTTCTGACAAACAGAGGCTAGGGACACCATTCCTTACCCATCCTGGCTAATAGCCATTAATGGACTCCATGAATTTATCCAGTTCTCTTTTAAACCCTGTTATAGTCCGAGCCTTCACAACCTCCTCAGGCAAGGAGTTCCACAGGACTGTGCGCTGAGTGAAGAAGAACTTCCTTTTATTTGTTTTAAACCTGCTACCCATTAATTTCATTTTGTGGTCCCTAGTTCTTATTGCATGGAAACAAGTAAATAACTTTTCCTTATTCACTTTCTCCACACCACTCATGATTTTATATACCTCTATCATATCCCCCCTTAAATCTCCTCTTTTCCAAGCTGAAAAGTCCTAGCCTCTTTAATCTCTCCTCATATGGGACCCGCTCCAAACCCCTAATCATTTTTGTTGCCCTTTTCTGAACCTTTTCTAATGCCAGTATATCTTTTCTGAGATGCGGAGACTACATCTGTACGCAATATTCAAGATGGGGGCGTACCGTGGATTTATATAATGGAAATAAGATATTCTCCATCTTATTCTTTATCCCTTTTTTAATGATTCCAAACATCCCGTTTGCTTTTTTGACTGCTGCTGCACAGTGCATGGATGTCCTCAGAGAACTATCCACAATGACTCCAAGATGGCTTTCCTGATTAGTTGTAGCTAAATTAGCCCCCATCATATTGTATGTATAGTTGGGGTTATTTTTTCCCAATGTTCATTACTTTACATTTATCCACATTACATTTCATTTGCCATTTTGTTGCCAAATCACTTAGTTTTGTGAGATCTTTTTGAAGTTCTTCACAGTCTGCTTTGGTCTTTAGTATGACCTGCAAACTTTGCCACCTCACTGTTTACCCCTTTCTCCAGATCATTTATGAATAAGTTGAATAGGATTGGTCCTAGGACTGACCCTTGGGGAACAACACTAGTTACGCCTCTCAATTCTGAAAATTTACCATTTACTCCTACTCTTTGTTCCCCGTCTTTTACCCAGTTCTCAATCCATGAAAGGATCTTCCCTCTTATCCCATGACAACTTAATTTACTTACAAGCCTTTGGTGAGGGACCTTGTCAAAGGCTTTCCGGAAATCTAAGTACACTATGTCCACTGGATCTCCCTTGTCCATGTTTGTTGACCCCTTCAAAGAACTCTAATAGATTAGTAAGACATGATTTCCCCTTTACAGAAACCATGTTGACTTTTGCCCAACAATTTATGTTTTTCTTTGTGTCTAACAATTTTATTCTTAACTATTGTTTCAACAAATTTGCCCAGTACTGACAGACTTACTAGTCTGTAATTGCCAGGATCACCTCAAGAGCCCTTTTTAAATATTGGTATTACATTAGCTATTTTCCAGTCATTGGGTACAGAAGCTGATTTAAAGAACAGGTTACAAACCATAGTTAATAGTTCCGCAATTTCATATTTGAGTTCTTCAGAACTCTTGAGTGAATGCCATCTGGTCCCAGTGACTTGTTACTGTTAAGTTTGTCAATTAATTCCAAAACCTCCTCTAATGACACTTCAATCTGTGACAATTCCTCAGATTTGTGACCTACAAAGGATGGCTCAGGACCTAGTACCACCATTCACTGATGTGTTGCTACTCAGTATAAGCCATTAGAATTGAATACAGTGCCTGCTAGAGCCATTTTCCAATATGAGTGCCTCAAGTTGGGCACCTAATTAAAAATAGCCTGCTTTTCAAAATGCTGATAATTCACAAATCTGACTGCAATCAATGGGAGATACAGATGCTCATCACCTTTGCAAGCCTGGCCAATTATACTTAGATACTAAAAAAATAGCTAAAAAGAAGCTGTACTTTAGGCATCCACATTTGAAAATTTTGGTCTTTGAACTTGAATTTACACAAATCTTTTTCTATAAAATAATTTTAGAACACTTATCTGACTCTCCTTTTCTCATAATGGTATTCACATTGAATACATTTCTACTTTTTTCTTGGTGGTAATTTGGTACTCGTGAAAGTGAGACTAGTATCATTGGCTTGAGCAAAGACTGGGAGCAGGCACTGCAAGTTTTCCCACCTTGTGCTGCATAAGTAATATATTAAACTTCTTCTGCAAAACCTTTGCTATTCCGTTTCCAGCATACATGTCCCATTGGACAGTGATTTTAGGATGTGGACAAATGACTGTCTTTTCGCTTCTCAGCTATGCTAAGATTTGAATCTTTGTTCCCTAGAAATAAAATGCCAGTTCCCAATTAAATATATGGGCATATTTGAATGTGTGTATGAAACAAGAAAAAACTTTTAAAAGCTGAGGAAACTGAGAAATGAAAATAACTTGCATGATAATGTGGCCCAGAACTAGTTTTTCATATTTCTGGACATTGAATAGTAGTTAATGATGTTCTTCAATATAATTTTATTTTGGTACAGCATTTTTCATATAATCACTATCCCCAAATGGTTTTCTTCTTGCAATATTACTATTTCTGATATTTTACATTAGTTAATTCTGATCTTCGGCCACTTCTACATGCAACCTGAGGACTTTGTATTTTCACATTCTTTCATGTTAGTATCCTTTACTGATATTCTTGCTTAAATGTAATTGCTATTTTTAATTAGTGCAGCTCAAATATTTAATAAATAAGTTTTAAAAAAGTTGAGGCAGCACTGAATAAAAAGGAATAGAGTTTCTAACAGCAAATTCCCCCAACTACTCCCCTTTTGATTTTTCCTTGTATTATAAATATTAGTCAATTTATGTGCAAGCTAACTCTTTATACAGGGATTCTCATGACTGCTTGTTTTCATTCTAGCCACTGGTCTGTCTCATCACACCTTCTAAATTACAGAACACAACAGAGGACTTCAATCAACATATATGGATGGGTAAAAATAACATATTTCTACAATTGTTCTGTCAAAAATGGGTGGCGGGGCGGGAGGGGGAGGAGAGAGAGAGAGAGAGAGAGAAAAGAATCCCAGGTTTTCAACTCCTATGGTACAAGTCTCATTGCAATAGGCAATGATTTATTATAGAATGTTTTATCAGAATTCTAAAAAAAAAGTTATTTCCCACCTCCTACAAATTAGTGGCTATACACACACAATTCAGGAATCTGATTTAATGAAGGTTTCATTTGAGCTTTTCAGTTGACTGCAGGTATGTTATCCTAAACTCTCAAAAAAAGATATTATTCAACTTTCCTACTATTAAGTATTTTACATATTTATGTATAAGCATTATTTATATAGCCGTATTAGTAACAGGATAACATGAAGTTTATACTCTAGACACTACCCCTCTGGTAAGACAAACGATTATGTAAAGCCTGTCTCATATATATATTTATTAGAAATGACTCTGCAGTACTACTTAGGGGCTTCATGTCACTCTGGTATCCTTCACTTGGGCAGCCAATCTCTAATTAATGAAAAGAAGTGTTTAAGCGTTCACTGTCATTCTCTAAACTAGAGGAGGATAGAAACATTAGGACACCACGTATAGGAAAAAAAAGTATCACAAAGATGTGACAACAAAACGCATGAATTGTGTGTTTATGATGTTCACAATCAAAATTCAAAAATCAAAGTTGCTTCATAGCATGTATAAACTTAAACATCATAAATATTTTGAAGAACAGCCATTGTTAAAAGACTTTAGACAAAGTCATTCAGGGTCACTTGCTATCACATGGACACCATTTTTTGAATTAAAATCTTTATGTATTACATAATAAAAGTTTTCTTAAAAGCACATTTCAAATTATGGAACTTTAAAGCCATGAAGGATGCTAGCATGTATCATCTTTTATAACATCAACCACTCAGTGGAATTATAGTCTTGTAATACAAACTTGGCTTTATTATTTTAGGATCCCGGGTATCTGACAGTCAAGCAGTTTGAATACTCAAAAAGAAAAGGAGTACTTGTGGCACCTTAGAGACTAACAAATTTATTTGAGCATAAGCATAAGTTTGAATAGTGACACACATTATAGCCAAAGCATTGAGAAACCTAGAGACAGTGAAAGATTTCTTCTGTGTTAATGTTATTATATTCTTTTGCCCTTCTCTTATGGCTTGTCTACACTTAAAACGCTGCTGCAGCACAGTTACGCTGTTGTAATGTTTAAGTGAAAATGCTGCTAATACTGACAGGAGGACTTCTCCCATCACCGTAGATACTCCTCCTTCCCAAGAGGTGGTAGCTAGGTCGATGAAAGAATTCTCCCATCGACCTAGCACTGTCTACACCAGGTATTAGGTCAGTTTAACTGCTTTGCTCAGAGTTGGATTTTTCACACCCTGAATGACAATTATACCAACCTAATTTCCTAGTATAGACCAGGCCATTCAATTCATCAGGAAGATTTGCCTTAAAAGAGTCAGAGCAGAAACAAAAATTGTAGTAGCAACTACAATGAGCAGATTTAAAGTCAGACTGAATTTAAAAAAAAAAAGAGTGGACAGTTTTCCAGAACAAACATGGAATAACCAAAATATATGCACTAAAAGATATCAGACCTGATTCTCCTGTATGTTAGTCCAGTTTTACCACAGTGTAACTGTAATCATCTAGTAACACAGGCATAAAACATGGAGTAATGCAGTGGTGAATCATGCCAATTATCTACTTATGCAATTACTCAATTCACATTACTCACTCTTAAGACTCCAATATTCATGCACTTTTTAAAAACATCTTCATTTTATTTCAGTAAAAAGTTTTATTTCAAAATCTAAAACTGTATTTTAACATGGCAGTAAATGGTGCTTCACTTGCAGTTCAGGTCATTCTCCCTCTCGCTTCCAATTTTTAGTTCTCATCACCTGGACAATGATTAGAGATTTAGATTTTTTCATCCACATGAAATCAGAAAGAGAAGTCGAGAGAAACAAAAGC